>NW_027362768.1:387651376-388128026 GCF_046119375.1 Phyllobates terribilis | reverse complement strand
ACAGATACTCACTGTGCTGTAGATAGGGCTACAGATTACTCACTGTGCTGTATATAGGGCTACAGAATACTCACTAGTGCTGTATATAGGGCTACTAGATAGGGCTACAGATACTCACTGTGCTGTATATAGGGCTACAGATACTCACTGTGCTGTATATAGAGCTACAGATACTCACTGTGCTGTATATAGGGCTACAGATACTCACTGTGCCTGTATATAGGGCTACAGATACTCACTGTGCTGTATATAGGGCTACAGATACTCACTGTGCTGTATATAGGGCTACAGATACTCACTGTGCCTGTATATAGGGCTACAGATACTCACTGTGCCTGTATATAGGGCTACAGATACTCACTGTGCCTGTATATAGGGCTACAGATACTCACTGTGCCTGTATATAGGGCTACAGATACTCACTGTGCCTGTATATAGGGCTACAGATACTCACTGTGCCTGTATATAGGGCTACAGATACTCACTGTGCCTGTATATAGGGCTACAGATACTCACTGTGCCTGTATATAGGGCTACAGATACTCACTGTGCTGTATATAGGGCTACAGATACTCACTGTGCTGTATATAGGGCTACAGATACTCACTGTGCCTGTATATAGGGCTACAGATACTCACTGTGCTGTATATAGAGCTACAGATACTCACTGTGCTGTATATAGAGCTACAGATACTCACTGTGCCTGTATATAGGGCTACAGATACTCACTGTGCTGTATATAGGGCTACAGATACTCACTGTGCCTGTATATAGAGCTACAGATACTCACTGTGCCTGTATATAGGTCTACAGATACTCACTGTGCTGTATATAGAGCTACAGATACTCACTGTGCTGTATATAGAGCTACAGATACTCACTGTGCTGTATATAGAGCTACAGATACTCACTGTGCCTGTATATAGAGCTACAGATACTCACTGTGCCTGTATATAGAGCTACAGATACTCACTGTGCCTGTATATAGGGCTACAGATACTCACTGTGCTGTATATAGAGCTACAGATACTCACTGTGCCTGTATATAGGTCTACAGATACTCACTGTGCCTGTATATAGAGCTACAGATACTCACTGTGCCTGTATATAGAGCTACAGATACTCACTGTGCCTGTATATAGGGCTACAGATACTCACTGTGCTGTATATAGAGCTACAGATACTCACTGTGCTGTATATAGGGCTACAGATACTCACTGTGCTGTATATAGAGCTACAGATACTCACTGTGCTGTATATAGGACTACAGATAATCACTGTGCTGTATATAGAGCTACAGATACTCACTGTGCTGTATATAGAGCTACAGATACTCACTGTGCTGTATATAGAGCTACAGATACTCACTGTGCCTGTATATAGAGCTACAGATACTCACTGTGCTGTATATAGGGCTACAGATACTCACTGTGCTGTATATAGAGCTACAGATACTCACTGTGCCTGTATATAGAGCTACAGATACTCACTGTGCTGTATATAGAGCTACAGATACTCACTGTGCTGTATATAGGACTACAGATACTCACTGTGCTGTATATAGAGCTACAGATAATCACTGTGCCTGTATATAGGTCTACAGATACTCACTGTGCTGTATATAGGGCTACAGATACTCACTGTGCTGTATATAGAGCTACAGATACTCACTGTGCTGTATATAGGGCTACAGATACTCACTGTGCCTGTATATAGGACTACAGATACTCACTGTGCTGTATATAGGGCTACAGATACTCACTGTGCTGTATATAGGACTACAGATACTCACTGTGCTGTATATAGGGCTACAGATACTCACTGTGCTGTATATAGGGCTACAGATACTCACTGTGCCTGTATATAGAGCTACAGATAATCACTGTGCCTGTATATAGGTCTACAGATACTCACTGTGCTGTATATAGAGCTACAGATACTCACTGTGCTGTATATAGAGCTACAGATACTCACTGTGCCTGTATATAGAGCTACAGATATTCACTGTGCCTGTATATAGGGCTACAGATACTCACTGTGCTGTATATAGAGCTACAGATACTCACTGTACCTGTATATAGAGCTACAGATACTCACTGTGCTGTATATAGAGCTACAGATACTCACTGTGCTGTATATAGGGCTACAGATACTCACTGTGCTGTATATAGAGCTACAGATACTCACTGTGCTGTATATAGGGCTACAGATACTCACTGTGCTGTATATAGAGCTACAGATACTCACTGTGCCTGTATATAGGTCTAGAGATACTCACTGTGCCTGTATATAGAGCTACAGATACTCACTGTGCCTGTATATAGAGCTACAGATACTCACTGTGCCTGTATATAGGGCTACAGATACTCACTGTGCTGTATATAGAGCTACAGATACTCACTGTGCTGTATATAGAGCTACAGATACTCACTGTGCCTGTATATAGAGCTACAGATAATCACTGTGCTGTATATAGGACTACAGATACTCACTGTGCTGTATATAGGGCTACAGATACTCACTGTGCTGTATATAGGACTACAGATACTCACTGTGCTGTATATAGGGCTACAGATACTCACTGTGCTGTATATAGAGCTACAGATACTCACTGTGCTGTATATAGGGCTACAGATACTCACTGTGCCTGTATATAGGACTACAGATACTCACTGTGCTGTATATAGGACTACAGATACTCACTGTGCTGTATATAGGACTACAGATACTCACTGTGCTGTATATAGGGCTACAGATACTCACTGTGCTGTATATAGGACTACAGATACTCACTGTGCTGTATATAGGGCTACAGATACTCACTGTGCTGTATATAGAGCTACAGATACTCACTGTGCTGTATATAGGACTACAGATACTCACTGTGCTGTATATAGAGCTACAGATACTCACTGTGCTGTATATAGGACTACAGATACTCACTGTGCTGTATATAGAGCTACAGATACTCACTGTGCTGTATATAGGACTACAGATACTCACTGTGCTGTATATAGAGCTACAGATACTCACTGTGCTGTATATAGAGCTACAGATAATCACTGTGCTGTATATAGGACTACAGATACTCACTGTGCCTGTATATAGAGCTACAGATAATCACTGTGCCTGTATATAGGTCTACAGATACTCACTGTGCTGTATATAGGGCTACAGATACTCACTGTGCTGTATATAGAGCTACAGATACTCACTGTGCTGTATATAGGGCTACAGATACTCACTGTGCCTGTATATAGGGCTACAGATACTCACTGTGCCTGTATATAGGGCTACAGATACTCACTGTGCTGTATATAGGGCTACAGATACTCACTGTGCTGTATATAGAGCTACAGATACTCACTGTGCCTGTATATAGGGCTACAGATACTCACTGTGCCTGTATATAGGACTACAGATACTCACTGTGCTGTATATAGGGCTACAGATACTCACTGTGCTGTATATAGGACTACAGATACTCACTGTGCTGTATATAGGGCTACAGATACTCACTGTGCTGTATATAGGGCTACAGATACTCACTGTGCTGTATATAGGGCTACAGATACTCACTGTGCCTGTATATAGAGCTACAGATAATCACTGTGCCTGTATATAGGTCTACAGATACTCACTGTGCTGTATATAGAGCTACAGATACTCACTGTGCTGTATATAGAGCTACAGATACTCACTGTGCCTGTATATAGAGCTACAGATATTCACTGTGCCTGTATATAGGGCTACAGATACTCACTGTGCTGTATATAGAGCTACAGATACTCACTGTGCCTGTATATAGGTCTACAGATACTCACTGTACCTGTATATAGAGCTACAGATACTCACTGTGCTGTATATAGAGCTACAGATACTCACTGTGCTGTATATAGGGCTACAGATACTCACTGTGCTGTATATAGAGCTACAGATACTCACTGTGCTGTATATAGGGCTACAGATACTCACTGTGCTGTATATAGAGCTACAGATACTCACTGTGCCTGTATATAGGTCTACAGATACTCACTGTGCCTGTATATAGAGCTACAGATACTCACTGTGCCTGTATATAGAGCTACAGATACTCACTGTGCCTGTATATAGGGCTACAGATACTCACTGTGCTGTATATAGAGCTACAGATACTCACTGTGCTGTATATAGAGCTACAGATACTCACTGTGCCTGTATATAGGGCTACAGATACTCACTGTGCTGTATATAGAGCTACAGATACTCACTGTGCTGTATATAGAGCTACAGATAATCACTGTGCTGTATATAGGACTACAGATACTCACTGTGCTGTATATAGGGCTACAGATACTCACTGTGCTGTATATAGGACTACAGATACTCACTGTGCTGTATATAGGGCTACAGATACTCACTGTGCTGTATATAGAGCTACAGATACTCACTGTGCTGTATATAGGGCTACAGATACTCACTGTGCCTGTATATAGGACTACAGATACTCACTGTGCTGTATATAGGACTACAGATACTCACTGTGCTGTATATAGGACTACAGATACTCACTGTGCTGTATATAGGGCTACAGATACTCACTGTGCTGTATATAGGACTACAGATACTCACTGTGCTGTATATAGGGCTACAGATACTCACTGTGCTGTATATAGAGCTACAGATACTCACTGTGCTGTATATAGGACTACAGATACTCACTGTGCTGTATATAGAGCTACAGATACTCACTGTGCTGTATATAGAGCTACAGATAATCACTGTGCTGTATATAGGACTACAGATACTCACTGTGCCTGTATATAGAGCTACAGATACTCACTGTGCTGTATATAGAGCTACAGATACTCACTGTGCCTGTATATAGGTCTACAGATACTCACTGTGCTGTATATAGAGCTACAGATACTCACTGTGCCTGTATATAGAGCTACAGATACTCACTGTGCTGTATATAGAGCTACAGATAATCACTGTGCCTGTATATAGAGCTACAGATACTCACTGTGCCTGTATATAGGTCTACAGATACTCACTGTGCTGTATATAGAGCTACAGATACTCACTGTGCCTGTATATAGAGCTACAGATACTCACTGTGCTGTATATAGAGCTACAGATACTCACTGTGCCTGTATATAGAGCTACAGATACTCACTGTGCTGTATATAGAGCTACAGATACTCACTGTGCCTGTATATAGGTCTACAGATACTCACTGTGCTGTATATAGAGCTACAGATACTCACTGTGCTGTATATAGAGCTACAGATACTCACTGTGCTGTATATAGAGCTACAGATAATCACTGTGCCTGTATATAGGTCTACAGATACTCACTGTGCTGTATATAGAGCTACAGATACTCACTGTGCCTGTATATAGGACTACAGATACTCACTGTGCCTGTATATAGAGCTACAGATACTCACTGTGCCTGTATATAGAGCTACAGATACTCACTGTGCTGTATATAGAGCTACAGATACTCACTGTGCTGTATATAGAGCTACAGATACTCACTGTGCCTGTATATAGGTCTACAGATACTCACTGTGCTGTATATAGAGCTACAGATACTCACTGTGCTGTATATAGAGCTACAGATACTCACTGTGCCTGTATATAGAGCTACAGATAATCACTGTGCCTGTATATAGGTCTACAGATACTCACTGTGCTGTATATAGAGCTACAGATACTCACTGTGCCTGTATATAGAGCTACAGATACTCACTGTGCCTGTATATAGAGCTACAGATACTCACTGTGCCTGTATATAGGGCTACAGATACTCACTGTACCTGTATATAGAGCTACAGATACTCACTGTGCTGTATATAGAGCTACAGATACTCACTGTGTTGTATATAGAGCTACAGATACTCACTGTGCCTGTATATAGGGCTACAGATACTCACTGTGCTGTATATAGAGCTACAGATACTCACTGTGCCTGTATATAGAGCTACAGATACTCACTGTACCTGTATATAGAGCTACAGATACTCACTGTGCTGTATATAGAGCTACAGATACTCACTGTGCTGTATATAGGGCTACAGATACTCACTGTGCTGTATATAGAGCTACAGATACTCACTGTGCCTGTATATAGGTCTACAGATACTCACTGTACCTGTATATAGAGCTACAGATACTCACTGTGCTGTATATAGAGCTACAGATACTCACTGTGCTGTATATAGAGCTACAGATACTCACTGTGCTGTATATAGGGCTACAGATACTCACTGTGCTGTATATAGAGCTACAGATACTCACTGTGCCTGTATATAGGACTACAGATACTCACTGTGCTGTATATAGGGCTACAGATACTCACTGTGCTGTATATAGGGCTACAGATACTCACTGTGCTGTATATAGGGCTACAGATACTCACTGTGCTGTATATAGGACTACAGATACTCACTGTGCTGTATATAGGGCTACAGATACTCACTGTGCCTGTATATAGGACTACAGATACTCACTGTGCTGTATATAGGGCTACAGATACTCACTGTGCTGTATATAGGACTACAGATACTCACTGTGCTGTATATAGGGCTACAGATACTCACTGTGCTGTATATAGGACTACAGATACTCACTGTGCTGTATATAGAGCTACAGATACTCACTGTGCTGTATATAGGGCTACAGATACTCACTGTGCTGTATATAGGACTACAGATACTCACTGTGCCTGTATATAGAGCTACAGATACTCACTGTGCTGTATATAGGGCTACAGATACTCACTGTGCCTGTATATAGGGCTACAGATATTCACTGTGCCTGTATATAGGGCTACAGATACTCACTGTGCCTGTATATAGGGCTACAGATACTCACTGTGCCTGTATATAGGGCTACAGATACTCACTGTGCTGTATATAGGACTACAAATACTCACTGTGCTGTATATAGGACTACAAATACTCACTGTGCTGTATATAGAGCTACAGATACTCACTGTGCTGTATATAGAGCTACAGATACTCACTGTGCCTGTATATAGAGCTACAGATACTCACTGTGCTGTATATAGGACTACAGATACTCACTGTGCTGTATATAGGGCTACAGATACTCACTGTGCCTGTATATAGGGCTACAGATACTCACTGTGCTGTATATAGGACTACAGATACTCACTGTGCTGTATATAGGACTACAGATACTCACTGTGCTGTATATAGGGCTACAGATACTCACTGTGCCTGTATATAGGGCTACAGATACTCACTGTGCTGTATATAGGACTACAGATACTCACTGTGCTGTATATAGGGCTACAGATACTCACTGTGCTGTATATAGGGCTACAGATACTCACTGTGCTGTATATAGAGCTACAGATACTCACTGTGCCTGTATATAGAGCTACAGATACTCACTGTGCTGTATATAGGACTACAGATACTCACTGTGCTGTATATAGAGCTACAGATACTCACTGTGCTGTATATAGAGCTACAGATACTCACTGTGCTGTATATAGGGCTACAGATACTCACTGTGCCTGTATATAGGGCTATAGATACTCACTGTGCTGTATATAGGACTACAGATACTCACTGTGCTGTATATAGAGCTACAGATACTCACTGTGCCTGTATATAGGGCTACAGATACTCACTGTGCCTGTATATAGGGCTACAGATACTCACTGTGCTGTATATAGGACTACAGATACTCACTGTGCCTGTATATAGGGCTACAGATACTCACTGTGCTGTATATAGAGCTACAGATACTCACTGTGCTGTATATAGGGCTACAGATACTCACTGTGCCTGGATATAGGGCTACAGATACTCACTGTGCTGTATATAGGGCTACAGATACTCACTGTGCTGTATATAGGGCTACAGATACTCACTGTGCTGTATATAGGGCTACAGATACTCACTGTGCTGTATATAGGGCTACAGATACTCACTGTGCTGTATATAGAGCTACAGATACTCACTGTGCTGTATATAGGACTACAGATAATCACTGTGCTGTATATAGGACTACAGATAATCACTGTGCTGTATATAGGACTACAGATACTCACTGTGCTGTATATAGGACTACAGATACTCACTGTGCTGTATATAGGGCTACAGATAATCACTGTGCTGTATATAGGACTACAGATAATCACTGTGCTGTATATAGGACTACAGATACTCACTGTGCTGTATATAGGACTACAGATACTCACTGTGCTGTATATAGAGCTACAGATACTCACTGTGCTGTATATAGAGCTACAGATACTCACTGTGCTGTATATAGAGCTACAGATACTCACTGTGCTGTATATAGGGCTACAGATACTCACTGTGCCTGTATATAGAGCTACAGATACTCACTGTGCTGTATATAGGACTACAGATACTCACTGTGCTGTATATAGGGCTACAGATACTCACTGTGCCTGTATATAGAGCTACAGATAGTCACTGTGCTGTATATAGGGCTACAGATACTCACTGTGCTGTATATAGGGCTACAGATACTCACTGTGCCTGTATATAGAGCTACAGATACTCACTGTGCCTGTATATAGAGCTACAGATACTCACTGTGCTGTATATAGAGCTACAGATACTCACTGTGCCTGTATATAGGTCTACAGATACTCACTGTGCCTGTATATAGGGCTACAGATACTCACTGTGCTGTATATAGAGCTACAGATACTCACTGTGCTGTATATAGGGCTACAGATACTCACTGTGCCTGTATATAGAGCTACAGATACTCACTGTGCTGTATATAGGGCTACAGATACTCACTGTGCTGTATATAGAGCTACAGATACTCACTGTGCTGTATATAGGGCTACAGATACTCACTGTGCCTGTATATAGAGCTACAGATACTCACTGTGCTGTATATAGGGCTACAGATACTCACTGTGCTGTATATAGGGCTACAGATACTCACTGTGCCTGTATATAGAGCTACAGATACTCACTGTGCCTGTATATAGGGCTACAGATACTCACTGTGCTGTATATAGAGCTACAGATACTCACTGTGCTGTATATAGGGCTACAGATACTCACTGTGCTGTATATAGGGCTACAGATACTCACTGTGCCTGTATATAGAGCTACAGATACTCACTGTGCCTGTATATAGAGCTACAGATACTCACTGTGCTGTATATAGAGCTACAGATACTCACTGTGCTGTATATAGAGCTACAGATACTCACTGTGCCTGTATATAGGGCTACAGATACTCACTGTGCCTGTATATAGAGCTACAGATACTCACTGTGCCTGTATATAGAGCTACAGATACTCACTGTGCTGTATATAGGGCTACAGATACTCACTGTGCTGTATATAGAGCTACAGATACTCACTGTGCTGTATATAGAGCTACAGATACTCACTGTGCTGTATATAGAGCTACAGATACTCACTGTGCTGTATATAGGGCTACAGATACTCACTGTGCCTGTATATAGAGCTACAGATACTCACTGTGCTGTATATAGAGCTACAGATACTCACTGTGCTGTATATAGAGCTACAGATACTCACTGTGCTGTATATAGGACTACAGATACTCACTGTGCCTGTATATAGGACTACAGATACTCACTGTGCTGTATATAGAGCTACAGATACTCACTGTGCTGTATATAGAGCTACAGATACTCACTGTGCTGTATATAGAGCTACAGATACTCACTGTGCCTGTATATAGGGCTACAGATACTCACTGTGCCTGTATATAGAGCTACAGATACTCACTGTGCCTGTATATAGAGCTACAGATACTCACTGTGCTGTATATAGGGCTACAGATACTCACTGTGCTGTATATAGAGCTACAGATACTCACTGTGCTGTATATAGAGCTACAGATACTCACTGTGCTGTATATAGAGCTACAGATACTCACTGTGCTGTATATAGGGCTACAGATACTCACTGTGCCTGTATATAGAGCTACAGATACTCACTGTGCTGTATATAGAGCTACAGATACTCACTGTGCTGTATATAGAGCTACAGATACTCACTGTGCTGTATATAGGACTACAGATACTCACTGTGCCTGTATATAGGACTACAGATACTCACTGTGCCTGTATATAGGACTACAGATACTCACTGTGCTGTATATAGAGCTACAGATACTCACTGTGCTGTATATAGAGCTACAGATACTCACTGTGCTGTATATAGAGCTACAGATACTCACTGTGCCTGTATATAGGGCTACAGATACTCACTGTGCCTGTATATAGAGCTACAGATACTCACTGTGCTGTATATAGGGCTACAGATACTCACTGTGCCTGTATATAGGGCTACAGATACTCACTGTGCCTGTATATAGGGCTACAGATACTCACTGTGCTGTATATAGGGCTACAGATACTCACTGTGCCTGTATATAGGGCTACAGATACTCACTGTGCCTGTATATAGGGCTACAGATACTCACTGTGCTGTATATATGACGCGCCCCTGGGCCTGTGTCGCGCTGCGTTGCGCACGCGGGAGCTTACCCGGAGCCGGATCTCTTGACGGTTGTAGTCTCGTGGCGGTGATCCGGTCCGTGCCCAGGGAGTCAGACTAAGTGGCGCTGTATTAGCGGTTGATGTTGGACGACTACGCCACCCGTTGAGTACAGCTAAGGAGCTGCTGCTGCAGGGCAGACCGCTGAGGCCGGTGGTAGGATTGTGCAGCGTGATAGTATAACCCCCAACGGGAGGGGTATGGCCTCAGGGCAGCCGACGTGGATGATGGGGGTAGCAGGAACCACTCAGAGACGGTACGGTGTAGTTCAGGGTCTTTACTGGTGACAACGATAGACCCTCCCGGAGTACTGGCTAGCGATTGGGGCCTGGTCAGTCCTTGAGCAGATGGGATCTCCCCTGGCCAGGCGGAGTTGTAGGCCTCCCAAACTAACGATACTCTTCTGGCTACCTTGCTAGAAGCGGGTATAAGTAGCCCACGTCCCTGAGTGTACCGTGTGGTGCTCACCCGTATGGCCGGTGACTTGGGGCCTTCTAGTAGCTTCCGCTCCACGACGGCGGTGCTGGTCCCACGCGTGTGACCGTGCCTTCGGGTTTCTGGGCCAGAGGACCTGCAATCCCCTGCCGGTCAGTTTCTGCTGCTGGATAGGAGTTAGTCCCCACAGCCTCGGACTCCGGGTCCGGTGATAACTTCTCAGTCAGGGCGAGCTCTGCAGCTGCCAGCCCCTGACTCCTTGTAGCACTGCTCCCACAGAGCTCCTGATGTTCTTTCCTATATCTGCTTCTCTTCTCTGTCTCTACTTCTTCTCTACTCTACTCACTAACCCTGCCTCAGCCCTAGGTTTATATAGGGGAAGTTCTTCCCCTCCCAGGACTGGGCAGGAGGTGTGGCATGCACAGGATCCCTGACCAAGAGACCTCCCACCTGCTCTCAGACATAACATTGCCGTTACTGTGGAAACCAGACCCCTGGGGTGCCACATTCCCCCCTAGTGAAATTTAGTACTCCGGGACTAAACATATTTTTAGAAAAACATAACAAGGTATAAACAATAATAATACAATAAGAAAAACACATAAAGATGGTTACGGCATGTCCGCAACCGGGTACAGTCTTTGAAGAAAAGCAAGGTGTCCATTTCACCAAAACAGGGAGACGTAACCAGGTAGGGGTCTGTCCTACCCCGAGTCCTTAACAGTCTTTAGTCCGTCCTGGGTTACGCTCCAACTATACACAAAGGATTCCCGGTAAATCCACCAAGGACTCCTATAAATAACTAGAAACACATAATTATACACAAGAAACAAGAAAAACCGGTAACCACAAATAAAACAATTTATACACTTCAAATCCTCCAACGTGCGGGTAACTGGCCTCTAGTGGCCCTAGTGGACCTACGGAGCTGACTGTCTAGCCCTGAACTACAGGGTGTAGGAGCTGTCAAGGGTAAACTGGGCAGCTGTCTACCGGCTCTTTGACTCACTAGGGGTACGGCAGGCTCACTATAAGCAGAGGGTTGATCCCCCTGTTCTGCTTGTGTGGAGTCTTCTGCCTCCTGGACCGGCTGCTCTTCCAGCTCTACCTGTTGCTCTGTAGGCACTTGGGATGCTGGTTGGAGGAACGTGAGGACGGGTACCACAACTGCACCATTGACTTGAGTCCAGGACCGAGGGAAGTCTCCGAGCACAGTACTAACCATATCTTCCCTTTCCTCTACGGGTCGATGGTCTTCTTGTTCCTCTTCAGGGTTCCATAGCTGTTCAGGACACTTCTTCAGGTGATCCCGGGATACAATGGCTATGGTCTCCCCTCCGTCTTTACTGATGGTACAGACTTTCGGGTTCTCGTGGCTTGAGGGCAGTACGGTGTACGGGTCCTTCTCCCACTGGTCGTCCAACTTGTGGAGCCGTCTTTTCCTCTTCAAGACCTGCTCTCCGGGTACCAGGGGAACAGCGGGAGCATACTGGTTGTAAGTTTTCTCTTGTCTTTCCCTAGCCTGACAGAGACTTCGCTCCACGCTCTCCTGTACTTTCCGGTACTGCTGCTGCCTCTCTGTGTCCCAGTCTGTTTCTGGTGAAGTGTCCTCGGGCGTCAGGACTCCCATTTCCAGGTCAACAGGTAACTTACCAGGTCTCGCCCTCATTAGGTAAGCCGGGGTACAGTTGGTGGAACCTACCGGGATGTGGTTGTATAGGTCCACTAGATCGGGCAGCTTCTCAGGCCACAGACTGCGTTCTTCCAGGGGCAACGTTTTCAGGAGATCCATTACCACCTGGTTCATTTTTTCACAAAGTCCATTAGTTTGCGGATGATAGGGTGTCGTCCCTATCTTCCGGCAGCCATACAGATTGCAGAATTCCTGGAAGACCTCCGCTTCAAAGGCAGGTCCCTGGTCCGTCAGCACTTGGTCCGGGTACCCGTGTGGACGGCAGAAGTGCTGCTGGAAGGCTCTAGCTGCTGTTTGAGCCGTTAAGTCCTTAACGGGGACGACAACCAAGAACCGGGAGTAATGATCCACAATGGTTAACGCGTAGACGTAGCCACTTCTGCTTGGGGTCAGTTTTACATGATCCAAGGCTACCAGTTCCAACGGCTGCCGGGTGACGATGGACTGCAGGGGAGTCTTCTGGCTGGCACGGTCCTTCCTTCTTAGGTTGCACGGGCCACAGTCTCTGCACCACCTCTCGATGGTTCCCCTCATGCCTACCCAGTGGAACCGCCCACGCAGCAGGAACTCCAGCTTCTTCCATCCGAAGTGTCCAGCCCCGTCGTGGTATGCTTCCATCACCATGGCTGCGTCTCTCCGTGGCACCACTACTTGCCAGATTAGTTCATGCATCCGGGAGTTAACCATTCTGCGGCACAACTTCCCCTTGTAAAGGAACAGTCGACTCTTCTCAGCCCACAGTTGCTTGGCTTCCTCCGGAGCGTCTGGGTCAAGGCGAGCCTCTGGCCGAGTCAGCATCTCCTTCACCAGCCGGACGGCAGGGTCACTGTCTTGCGTTTCCTCCCAGTTGTAGTGAGGCAAGGGGTTAAACGTAGCGGCTTGCTTACTCCTTACCCGATGGGAATACTGGATAGTCCCATGACGGTGGAACGCGGGGAGTTCGACTTCTTCCAGTCCCTCTGGATCTTCTCCTACGTCCGGTAGGTTTGGCATCCTGGACAGGGCGTCCGCGTTGGTATTGGAGCGTCCTGCCCGGTATTTGATTGTGAACTCGTAGTTGGACAGACGGGCCATCCATCTCTGCTCTAGGGCACCGAGTCTTGCAGTGTCCAGGTGTGTCAACGGGTTGTTATCCGTGTACACGGTGAACCGGGAAGAAGCGAGGTAGTGCTTAAAGCGTTCGGTGACTGCCCACACCACTGCCAGGAACTCTAGCTTAAATGAGCTATAATTCTCAGGGTTTCTTTCGGTGGGTCGCAGTTTTCGGCTGGCGTAAGCGATTACTCGTTCTTTCCCCTGCTGGATCTGGGACAGCACGGCTCCTAGCCCGATGTTACTTGCGTCGGTGTAGAGGATAAAGGGCTGGCTGTAATCAGGGTACGCCAGGATTTCATCCCCCGTGAGGGCCATCTTCAGCTGGCGGAAGGACTCTTCTTCTAACTTCTCCCATCTGAAGGGTGGCTTCTGGTTCTTGGCCTTCCGGGACTGGCCTATCAGGAGGTCCTGCATAGGAGCTGCCTTTTTGGTGAAACCGGGGATGAATCTGCGGTAATAGCCTACCAACCCGAGGAACTGCCGCACTTCCTTTACACTGGAGGGACTTGGCCATTCCTTAATTGCGGTGATCTTATCAGGGTCGGGAGCCACTCCATCAGCGCTCACCACATGTCCCAGGTACTGCACCTTTGGTTTCAGGAGGTGACACTTGGAGGGTTTCACCTTTAGGCCGTAGCTTGCCAGAGCTTCGAACACTTCCGCCAGGTGTTTCAGGTGGTCCTCATACGTCTTGGAATATACGATGACATCGTCCAGGTACAACAGGACCGTCTCAAAGTTTCTGTGGCCCAGACAACACTCCATTAATCGTTGGAAGGTTCCTGGTGCATTGCAGAGTCCGAACGGCATGCAGGTAAACTCGCTAAGTCCCATCGGGGTGGTGAATGCGGTCTTCTCCCGGTCCGCCTCTGCTACAGGAACCTGCCAGTACCCACTAGTGAGATCCAAGGTAGAGAAGAAGTTAGCAGATCTTAAAGCAGCCAAAGACTCCTCTATCCTTGGTAAGGGGTACGCATCCTTGTGTGTGATACGGTTGATTTTCCGGTAATCTACACACATCCTCATGGTGTTGTCTTTCTTTTTGACTAAGACTAGTGGAGCTGCCCAGGGGCTACAGCTATCCCTGATCACCCCAGCCTCCTTCATGTCTCTAAGCATCCCCTTGGCGTGTTGGTAGTGTGCAGGGGGTACGGGTCGATACCTCTCTTTTATGGGAGGATGGTCTCCCGTGGGGATGTGGTGTTCTACCCCCTTGACTCGCCCGAAGTCTAACGGGTGTTTACTAAACACTCTCTCGTACTCTTGCACCACCCGATAGACTCCCTGTTTCTGGTGTGAGGGAGTGGAGTCAGTACCCAAATGTAGTTGCTGACACCAGTCCTCCATTGTTTTCTGAGAGCCGTTACCTTCCTCCGGGGAAGATGGAGGCAAGGGTTCTACGGACTGTATGGAATCTTGATTGATGGTATACAATTTGGCTAGCGTGGCATACCGGGGCAGGTACACTTCCCTCTTCCCGATATTTATTATGCGAACGGGCACCCTCCCATGGCGTACATTGACCACCCCCCGTGCTGTCAAAATGGTGGGCCTACTGTCTGAGTAAACTGGTTCTACCATTGCCTGGTAATCTCTACCTCTCAGACCAATAGCTGCCCGGCACCAAATCATCATTTCACTTTTCGGGGGCATGGCAATAGGGAAAGGGTCACACATTCTTACGCTACCAATCTCACCACCGGAGAGTTCCACCTGTTGCCGTCGCATCAGTGCCCGGATCTCTTTTTGGAGCACTCGCTGCTGACCGGAGCTGGCGTTCTTGGCAACCTGCTGTAAAAGGAAAATCACCTCTGCAAGACAATTTTCAATCACATTAGTTCCTAGAGTTATCTTTGGGTGACTCTCGCGCTTGTCAATGTCTACAATGATCAGTCCCTGTGCTGCCAGTTCGACTCTACCGATTTTAATGGTCACCTCTTTAAATCCAATCTGTGGCACGGGCTGACCATTGCTGGCGATGATACTCAAGTCGTCGTCAGGGTAGCGGGTGATATCCGAGTCATTCCAGTACTGCTTGAAGAGCACGTACGGGATGGTGGTGACCTGTGACCCGGTGTCCAGTAGGGCACTCATAGGAATGCCATCCAGTACCACGGGTAAGACTGGACGTCCTCCCACATATTTGTCGCGCCAGTTCGATGGGCCTGGTGATCTTTTTCCTGGGGGTTGGCCCTCTACCCCAGGTTGTGCCAGTTTAAAGGACAGTACCTTGCCATATGTCCGGGTTGATTGCAGCGGCGGCGGCAGATGGGTCGTCCGTCCTCGTTGTATCGGTCGCTGGGTCTTCCTCTGGCCGGTGGGGTCCTCCTTGGTCGACGCCACGGGATGTCCTCCGGTCCGGATGCCAGCTGGATCTTCCCTGGGGTGGAAACCTGTAAAGACTGCACAGTTTGGGTTAGCGCAGCAACGCTTTTAGCTAGCTCTTGGACCTGATGGTGCAGGTCTGGAGCCGGGTCATTGTTCAAAGCCTGCGCATCAGCTCCCACAGGCCCTGCCGACAAGGGCGCCGCCTCCTGGTGGTAAGTGGTAGTGGGGCGTCTGGGGGTCACAACGCCACCTGGTGCCGGTTCTCGAAGCACCCAGATGGCTCTGTCCTTGAACTGTGCAAATCCCAGATGAGGGTCCTGTAAGGCCATTGCCCGCAACTGGGTTCGGTGGGCATTGCAATATAAACCCTCTATAAATTGTTCAGTCAACAGCCTGTCCTCGTCTCCCACGCCGTCAGGGTCGGTCTGCTTAATGGCTCTCAGGGCCTCTTGTAGGTTCAGGGCATAGTCCCTTATACTCTCATGTGCCCGCTGTTTGCACCCGTAGAATCTAAGCTTGATCTCGGCTGAGGTGCGGGTATCAAAGGTGTCCCTCAGCCGGGTTAGTATCCCTGCGACAGTCCTCCCCCCAGGTGGCCAGGACTTTACCTCCCTTTGGGCTGCTCCGGTTAATTGGGCCACCAGGATGCTCACTTTTTGCTCCTCTGTGAGGGGGTACACCTGGAAGAGGCTATCCAGCTTTTCTCTAAAGTCATGCAGGGTATGTGACTCCCCTGAGTACTGGGGTAGCCAGGCTGCCCCCGGGATATAGGGCATGGTGAAAGGCATGACCGCAACAGCGGTGGCGCTGGCGGGGGTTGAAGCGGTGAAGCTCTCCTCCGTATCCGACATCCTTCTCCCCCCTAGTGGACCGTGGCCTACCTTGCGATGATCCTCTTCCGTAGGCCGCGGCTCCGCAGTGGATCGTCAGGGTTGAGGACCTTCCGTCGCGCTCCTGTGACGTCGGCGTCTGCTGGGCTCCTTCCAGGACCTTACGCAATGTCCGGACGTGAGGCAGGGCTTCAGTTCTCGCGCGCTTTCGGAGTCCACGCCCCTCTTCTTCCCGCGCGGCGTCCTCAAGATGGCGTCCAATGGCAGGAAAACTCCACGTATGGCGGGAAGAAGGCCGAAGATGGCGCCGGATGGCGGGAAAACTCCACCGATGGCGGGAAGGAAGCGGAAGATGGCGCCGGATGGTGGGAATCTTCACCACAGGTAAGTTTGAACAGTCTTTTTCAGGCACGCAGTACCCGGTGGTTGCGGGCACGAAAACTTTTGGCGTAGTCGGCAGGATGACGCGCCCCTGGGCCTGTGTCGCGCTGCGTTGCGCACGCGGGAGCTTACCCGGAGCCGGATCTCTTGAGGGTTGTAGTCTCGTGGCGGTGATCCGGTCCGTGCCCAGGGAGTCAGACTAAGTGGCGCTGTATTAGCGGTAGATGTTGGACGACTACGCCACCCGTTGAGTACAGCTAAGGAGCTGCTGCTGCAGGGCAGACCGCTGAGGCCGGTGGTAGGATTGTGCAGCGTGATAGTATAACCCCCAACGGGAGGGGTATGGCCTCAGGGCAGCCGACGTGGATGATGGGGGTAGCAGGAACCACTCAGAGACGGTACGGTGTAGTTCAGGGTCTTTACTGGTGACAACGATAGACCCTCCCGGAGTACTGGCTAGCGATTGGGGCCTGGTCAGTCCTTGAGCAGATGGGATCTCCCCTGGCCAGGCGGAGTTGTAGGCCTCCCAAACTAACTGTACTCTTCTGGCTACCTTGCTAGAGGCGGGTATAAGTAGCCCACGTCCCTGAGTGTACCGTGTGGTGCTCACCCGTATGGCCGGTGACTCGGGGCCTTCTAGTAGCTTCCGCTCCACGACGGCGGTGCTGGTCCCACGCGTGTGACCGTGCCTTCGGGTTTCTGGGCCAGAGGACCTGCAATCCCCTGCCGGTCGGTTTCTGCTGCTGGATAGGAGTTAGTCCCCACAGCCTCGGACTCCGGGTCCGGTGATAACTTCTCAGTCAGGGCGAGCTCTGCAGCTGCCAGCCCCTGACTCCTTGTAGCACTGCTCCCACAGAGCTCCTGATGTTCTTTCCTATATCTGCTTCTCTTCTCTGTCTCTACTTCTTCTCTCCTCACCCTGCCTCAGCCCTAGGTTTATATAGGGGAAGTTCTTCCCCTCCCAGGACTGGGCAGGAGGTGTGGCATGCACAGGATCCCTGACCAAAGGACCTCCCACCTGCTCTCAGACATAACATTGCCGTTACTGTGGAAACCAGACCCCTGGGGTGCCACATATAGAGCTACAGATACTCACTGTACTGTATATAGAGCTACAGATACTCACTGTGCTGTATATAGGACTACAGATACTCACTGTGCCTGTATATAGAGCTACAGATACTCACTGTGCCTGTATATAGGGCTACAGATACTCACTGTGCCTGTATATAGGGCTACAGATACTCACTGTGCCTGTATATAGGGCTACAGATACTCACTGTGCTGTATATAGGACTACAGATACTCACTGTGCCTGTATATAGAGCTACAGATACTCACTGTGCCTGTATATAGAGCTACAGATACTCACTGTGCTGTATATAGGACTACAGATACTCACTGTGCCTGTATATAGAGCTACAGATACTCACTGTGCCTGTATATAGAGCTACAGATACTCACTGTGCTGTATATAGGACTACAGATACTCACTGTGCTGTATATAGGACTACAGATACTCACTGTGCTGTATATAGAGCTACAGATACTCACTGTGCCTGTATATAGGGCTACAGATACTCACTGTGCTGTATATAGAGCTACAGATACTCACTGTGCTGTATATAGAGCTACAGATACTCACTGTGCTGTATATAGAGCTACAGATACTCACTGTGCTGTATATAGGGCTACAGATACTCACTGTGCCTGTATATAGGGCTACAGATACTCACTGTGCCTGTATATAGGGCTACAGATACTCACTGTGCTGTATATAGAGCTACAGATACTCACTGTGCTGTATATAGAGCTACAGATACTCACTGTGCTGTATATAGAGCTACAGATACTCACTGTGCTGTATATAGAGCTACAGATACTCACTGTGCTGTATATAGGGCTACAGATACTCACTGTGCTGTATATAGGGCTACAGATACTCACTGTGCCTGTATATAGGGCTACAGATACTCACTGTGCTGTATATAGGGCTACAGATACTCACTGTGCTGTATATAGGGCTACAGATACTCACTGTGCTGTATATAGAGCTACAGATACTCACTGTGCTGTATATAAAGCTACAGATACTCACTGTGCCTGTATATAGAGCTACAGATACTCACTGTGCCTGTATATAGAGCTACAGATACTCACTGTGCTGTATATAGAGCTACAGATACTCACTGTGCTGTATATAGAGCTACAGATACTCACTGTGCTGTATATAGAGCTACAGATACTCACTGTGCCTGTATATAGAGCTACAGATACTCACTGTGCTGTATATAGAGCTACAGATACTCACTGTGCTGTATATAGGGCTACAGATACTCACTGTGCTGTATATAGAGCTACAGATACTCACTGTGCCTGTATATAGGGCTACAGATACTCACTGTGCTGTATATAGGGCTACAGATACTCACTGTGCTGTATATAGAGCTACAGATACTCACTGTGCTGTATATAGAGCTACAGATACTCACTGTGCCTGTATATAGGGCTACAGATACTCACTGTGCTGTATATAGGGCTACAGATACTCACTGTGCTGTATATAGGGCTACAGATACTCACTGTGCTGTATATAGGGCTACAGATACTCACTGTGCTGTATATAGGGCTACAGATACTCACTGTGCTGTATATAGGGCTACAGATACTCACTGTGCCTGTATATAGAGCTACAGATACTCACTGTGCTGTATATAGGGCTACAGATACTCACTGTGCCTGTATATAGGGCTACAGATACTCACTGTGCCTGTATATAGAGCTACAGATACTCACTGTGCTGTATATAGGGCTACAGATACTCACTGTGCCTGTATATAGGGCTACAGATACTCACTGTGCCTGTATATAGGACTACAGATACTCACTGTGCTGTATATAGGGCTACAGATACTCACTGTGCCTGTATATAGGGCTACAGATACTCACTGTGCTGTATATAGAGCTACAGATACTCACTGTGCTGTATATGGAGCTACAGATACTCACTGTGCTGTATATAGAGCTACAGATACTCACTGTGCTGTATATAGGGCTACAGATACTCACTGTGCTGTATATAGGGCTACAGATACTCACTGTGCTGTATATAGGACTACAGATACTCACTGTGCTGTATATAGGACTACAGATACTCACTGTGCTGTATATAGAGCTACAGATACTCACTGTGCTGTATATAGAGCTACAGATACTCACTGTGCTGTATATAGAGCTACAGATACTCACTGTGCTGTATATAGAGCTACAGATACTCACTGTGCTGTATATAGGGCTACAGATACTCACTGTGCTGTATATAGGACTACAGATACTCACTGTGCTGTATATAGAGCTACAGATACTCACTGTGCTGTATATAGAGCTACAGATACTCACTGTGCTGTATATAGAGCTACAGATACTCACTGTGCTGTATATAGAGCTACAGATACTCACTGTGCTGTATATAGGGCTACAGATACTCACTGTGCTGTATATAGGGCTACAGATACTCACTGTGCCTGTATATAGAGCTACAGATACTCACTGTGCTGTATATAGGGCTACAGATACTCACTGTGCTGTATATAGGGCTACAGATACTCACTGTGCTGTATATAGGACTACAGATACTCACTGTGCTGTATATAGGACTACAGATACTCACTGTGCTGTATATAGAGCTACAGATACTCACTGTGCTGTATATAGAGCTACAGATACTCACTGTGCTGAATATAGGACTACAGATACTCACTGTGCTGTATATAGGGCTACAGATACTCACTGTGCTGTATATAGGGCTACAGATACTCACTGTGCTGTATATAGAGCTACAGATACTCACTGTGCCTGTATATAGAGCTACAGATACTCACTGTGCCTGTATATAGGGCTACAGATACTCACTGTGCTGTATATAGGGCTACAGATACTCACTGTGCCTGTATATAGGGCTACAGATACTCACTGTGCTGTATATAGGGCTACAGATACTCACTGTGCTGTATATAGGGCTACAGATACTCACTGTGCCTGTATATAGGGCTACAGATACTCACTGTGCCTGTATATAGAGCTACAGATACTCACTGTGCTGTATATAGGGCTACAGATACTCACTGTGCCTGTATATAGAGCTACAGATACTCACTGTGCTGTATATAGGGCTACAGATACTCACTGTGCTGTATATAGGGCTACAGATACTCACTGTGCCTGTATATAGGGCTACAGATACTCACTGTGCCTGTATATAGAGCTACAGATACTCACTGTGCTGTATATAGGGCTACAGATACTCACTGTGCTGTATATAGAGCTACAGATACTCACTGTGCCTGTATATAGGGCTACAGATACTCACTGTGCTGTATATAGGGCTACAGATACTCACTGTGCTGTATATAGAGCTACAGATACTCACTGTGCTGTATATAGAGCTACAGATACTCACTGTGCCTGTATATAGGGCTACAGATACTCACTGTGCTGTATATAGGGCTACAGATACTCACTGTGCTGTATATAGGGCTACAGATACTCACTGTGCTGTATATAGGGCTACAGATACTCACTGTGCTGTATATAGGGCTACAGATACTCACTGTGCTGTATATAGGGCTACAGATACTCACTGTGCCTGTATATAGAGCTACAGATACTCACTGTGCTGTATATAGGGCTACAGATACTCACTGTGCTGTATATAGAGCTACAGATACTCACTGTGCTGTATATAGAGCTACAGATACTCACTGTGCCTGTATATAGGGCTACAGATACTCACTGTGCCTGTATATAGGGCTACAGATACTCACTGTGCTGTATATAGGGCTACAGATACTCACTGTGCTGTATATAGGGCTAAAGATACTCACTGTGCCTGTATATAGGGCTACAGATACTCACTGTGCCTGTATATAGGGCTACAGATACTCACTGTGCTGTATATAGGGCTACAGATACTCACTGTGCCTGTATATAGAGCTACAGATACTCACTGTGCTGTATATAGGGCTACAGATACTCACTGTGCTGTATATAGGGCTACAGATACTCACTGTGCCTGTATATAGGGCTACAGATACTCACTGTGCCTGTATATAGAGCTACAGATACTCACTGTGCTGTATATAGGGCTACAGATACTCACTGTGCCTGTATATAGGGCTACAGATACTCACTGTGCCTGTATATAGGGCTACAGATACTCACTGTGCTGTATATAGAGCTACAGATACTCACTGTGCTGTATATAGAGCTACAGATACTCACTGTGCTGTATATAGAGCTACAGATACTCACTGTGCTGTATATAGAGCTACAGATACTCACTGTGCTGTATATAGGGCTACAGATACTCACTGTGCTGTATATAGGGCTACAGATACTCACTGTGCCTGTATATAGGGCTACAGATACTCACTGTGCTGTATATAGGGCTACAGATACTCACTGTGCTGTATATAGAGCTACAGATACTCACTGTGCTGTATATAAAGCTACAGATACTCACTGTGCCTGTATATAGAGCTACAGATACTCACTGTGCCTGTATATAGAGCTACAGATACTCACTGTGCTGTATATAGAGCTACAGATACTCACTGTGCTGTATATAGAGCTACAGATACTCACTGTGCCTGTATATAGAGCTACAGATACTCACTGTGCTGTATATAGAGCTACAGATACTCACTGTGCTGTATATAGAGCTACAGATACTCACTGTGCCTGTATATAGAGCTACAGATACTCACTGTGCTGTATATAGGGCTCCAGATACTCACTGTGCTGTATATAGGGCTACAGATACTCACTGTGCTGTATATAGAGCTACAGATACTCACTGTGCTGTATATAGAGCTACAGATACTCACTGTGCCTGTATATAGGGCTACAGATACTCACTGTGCTGTATATAGGACTACAGATACTCACTGTGCTGTATATAGGGCTACAGATACTCACTGTGCCTGTATATAGGACTACAGATACTCACTGTGCTGTATATAGAGCTACAGATACTCACTGTGCTGTATATAGGGCTACAGATACTCACTGTGCTGTATATAGGGCTACAGATACTCACTGTGCTGTATATAGAGCTATAGATACTCACTGTGCCTGTATATAGGACTACAGATACTCACTGTGCCTGTATATAGGGCTACAGATACTCACTGTGCCTGTATATAGGGCTACAGATACTCACTGTGCCTGTATATAGGGCTACAGATACTCACTGTGCTGTATATAGAGCTACAGATACTCACTGTGCCTGTATATAGGGCTACAGATACTCACTGTGCCTGTATATAGGGCTACAGATACTCACTGTGCCTGTATATAGGGCTACAGATACTCACTGTGCCTGTATATAGGGCTACAGATACTCACTGTGCCTGTATATAGGGCTACAGATACTCACTGTGCCTGTATATAGGGCTACAGATACTCACTGTGCCTGTATATAGGGCTACAGATACTCACTGTGCTGTATATAGGGCTACAGATACTCACTGTGCCTGTATATAGGGCTACAGATACTCACTGTGCTGTATATAGAGCTAGAGATACTCACTGTGCCTGTATATACGACTACAGATACTCACTGTGCCTGTATATAGAGCTACAGATACTCACTGTGCTGTATATAGAGCTACAGATACTCACTGTGCCTGTATATAGAGCTACAGATACTCACTGTGCCTGTATATAGGGTTACAGATACTCACTGTGCTGTATATAGAGCTACAGATACTCACTGTGCTGTATATAGGGCTACAGATACTCACTGTGCTGTATATAGGACTACAGATACTCACTGTGCTGTATATAGGGCTACAGATACTCACTGTGCCTGTATATAGGGCTACAGATACTCACTGTACTGTATATAGAGCTACAGATACTCACTGTGCTGTATATAGGGCTACAGATACTCACTGTGCTGTATATAGGACTACAGATACTCACTGTGCTGTATATAGGGCTACAGATACTCACTGTGCCTGTATATAGGGCTACAGATACTCACTGTGCCTGTATATAGGGCTACAGATACTCACTGTGCTGTATATAGAGCTACAGATACTCACTGTGCTGTATATAGGACTACAGATACTCACTGTGCTGTATATAGAGCTACAGATACTCACTGTGCCTGTATATAGGGCTACAGATACTCACTGTGCCTGTATATAGAGCTACAGATACTCACTGTACTGTATATAGAGCTACAGATACTCACTGTGCTGTATATAGGACTACAGATACTCACTGTGCTGTATATAGGACTACAGATACTCACTGTGCTGTATATAGAGCTACAGATACTCACTGTGCCTGTATATAGGGCTACAGATACTCACTGTGCTGTATATAGGGCTACAGATACTCACTGTACTGTATATAGAGCTACAGATACTCACTGTGCTGTATATAGGACTACAGATACTCACTGTGCTGTATATAGGGCTACAGATACTCACTGTGCCTGTATATAGGGCTACAGATACTCAGTGCCTGTATATAGGGCTACAGATACTCACTGTGCTGTATATAGAGCTACAGATACTCACTGTGCTGTATATAGGGCTACAGATACTCACTGTGCTGTATATAGAGCTACAGATACTCACTGTGCTGTATATAGAGCTACAGATACTCACTGTACTGTATATAGAGCTACAGATACTCACTGTGCTGTATATAGGGCTACAGATACTCACTGTGCCTGTATATAGGGCTACAGATACTCACTGTGCTGTATATAGGGCTACAGATACTCACTGTGCCTGTATATAGAGCTACAGATACTCACTGTGCTGTATATAGGGCTATAGATACTCACTGTGCTGTATATAGAGCTACAGATACTCACTGTGCTGTATATAGAGCTACAGATACTCACTGTGCTGTATATAGGGCTACAGATACTCACTGTGCCTGTATATAAGGCTACAGATACTCATTGTGCAGTATATAGAGCTACAGATACTCACTGTGCTGTATATAGGGCTACAGATACTCACTGTGCCTGTATATAGGGCTACAGATACTCACTGTGCTGTATATAGGGCTACAGATACTCACTGTGCCTGTATATAGGGCTACAGATACTCACTGTGCCTGTATATAGGGCTACAGATACTCACTGTGCCTGTATATAGGGCTACAGATACTCACTGTGCCTGTATATAGGGCTACAGATACTCATTGTGCAGTATATAGAGCTACAGATACTCACTGTGCTGTATATAGGGCTACAGATACTCACTGTGCTGTATATAGGGCTACAGATACTCACTGTGCCTGTATATAGGGCTACAGATACTCACTGTGCCTGTATATAGGACTACAGATACTCACTGTGCCTGTATATAGGGCTACAGATACTCACTGTGCTGTATATAGGGCTACAGATACTCACTGTGCCTGTATATAGGGCTACAGATACTCACTGTGCCTGTATATAGGGCTACAGATACTCACTGTGCCTGTATATAGGGCTACAGATACTCACTGTGCTGTATATAGGGCTACAGATACTCACTGTGCCTGTATATAAGGCTACAGATACTCATTGTGCAGTATATAGAGCTACAGATACTCACTGTGCTGTATATAGGGCTACAGATACTCACTGTGCCTGTATATAGGGCTACAGATACTCACTGTGCTGTATATAGGGCTACAGATACTCACTGTGCCTGTATATAGGGCTACAGATACTCACTGTGCCTGTATATAGGGCTACAGATACTCACTGTGCCTGTATATAGGGCTACAGATACTCACTGTGCCTGTATATAGGGCTACAGATACTCACTGTGCTGTATATAGGGCTACAGATACTCACTGTGCCTGTATATAGGGCTACAGATACTCACTGTGCTGTATATAGAGCTACAGATACTCACTGTGCCTGTATATAGGGCTATAGATACTCACTGTGCTGTATATAGAGCTACAGATACTCACTGTGCTGTATATAGGGCTACAGATACTCACTGTGCCTGTATATAGGGCTACAGATACTCACTGTGCTGTATATAGGACTACAGATACTCACTGTGCCTGTATATAGGACTACAGATACTCACTGTGCTGTATATAGAGCTACAGATACTCACTGTGCTGTATATAGGGCTACAGATACTCACTGTGCCTGTATATAGGGCTACAGATACTCACTGTGCCTGTATATAGGACTACAGATACTCACTGTGCTGTATATAGAGCTACAGATACTCACTGTGCTGTATATAGGGCTACAGATACTCACTGTGCCTGTATATAGGGCTACAGATACTCACTGTGCTGTATATAGGGCTACAGATACTCACTGTGCTGTATATAGAGCTATAGATACTCACTGTGCCTGTATATAGGACTACAGATACTCACTGTGCCTGTATATAGGGCTACAGATACTCACTGTGCCTGTATATAGGACTACAGATACTCACTGTGCTGTATATAGGGCTACAGATACTCACTGTGCTGTATATAGAGCTACAGATACTCACTGTGCTGTATATAGAGCTACAGATACTCACTGTGCCTGTATATAGGGCTACAGATACTCACTGTGCCTGTATATAGGGCTACAGATACTCACTGTGCCTGTATATAGGGCTACAGATACTCACTGTGCTGTATATAGGGCTACAGATACTCACTGTGCCTGTATATAGGGCTACAGATACTCACTGTGCTGTATATAGGGCTACAGATACTCACTGTGCCTGTATATAGGACTACAGATACTCACTGTGCCTGTATATAGAGCTACAGATACTCACTGTGCTGTATATAGAGCTACAGATACTCACTGTGCCTGTATATAGAGCTACAGATACTCACTGTGCCTGTATATAGGGTTACAGATACTCACTGTGCTGTATATAGAGCTACAGATACTCACTGTGCTGTATATAGGGCTACAGATACTCACTGTGCTGTATATAGGCCTGCAGATACTCACTGTGCTGTTTGGTAACATGGTGTGTACCACACTCAACATGCACCAGAGGAAGCAAAGGAAAGAGTTGTCTCAGGAGATTAGAAAAAAAATTATAGCCAAGCATGTTGCAGGTAAAGGTTATAAGACCATCTCCAAGCAGCTTGATGTTCCTGTGACTACAGTTGTACATATTATTCAGAAATTTAAGATCCATGGACTGTAGCCAACCTCCCTGGAAATGGCCGCAGGAGGAAAATAGATGACAAATCAAAGAGACGGATAATACGAATGGTAACAAAGAGCCCAGGATGACTTCTAAAGAGATTAAAGGTGAACTTCAAGCTCAAGGAACATCAGTGTCAGATCGCACCATCCGTCATTGTTTGATCCAAAGTGGACTTCATGGGAGACGACCAAGGAGAACACCATTGTTGAAAAAAAATCATAAAAAAGCCAGACTGAAATTTGCCAAACTACATGTTGACAAGCCACAAACCTCCTGGGAGAATGTCCTATGGGCAGATGAGACAAAAATGGCAGTTTTTGGCAAGGCACATCAGCTCTATGTTCACAGATGGAAAAATGAAGCATGGAGGAGTCTCTGTTATGTTCTGGGGCTGCTTTGCTGCATCTGGCACATGGTGTCTTGAATCTGTGCAGGATACAATAAAATCTCAAGAATATCAAGGGATTCTAGAGAGAAATGTGCTGCCCAGTGTCAGAAAGCTTGGTCTCATGGGTCTTGCAACAGGATAATGACCCAAAACACACAGCTAAAAACACCCAAGAATGGCTACGAGGAAAACATTGGACTATTCTGAAATGGCCTTCTACAACCCCTGGCAAAAATTATGGAATCACCGGGCTCGGAGGATGTTCATTCAGTTGTTTAATGTTGTTGAAAAAAAGCAGATCACAGACATGGCATAAAACTAAAGTAATTTCAAATGGCAACTTTAGGGCTTTAAGAAACAGTAAAAGAAATCAAGATTAAAAATGTGGTACTCAGTAAGGGTAATTTTTTTACAGACAAAGCAAAGGGAAAAAATTATGGAATCACCCTGTAAATTTTCATTTCCAAAATGAACACCTGCATCAAATTAGATCTGCTCATTAGTCTGCATCTAAAAAGGAGTGATCACACCTTGGAGAGCTGTTGCACCAAGTGGACTGACCTGAATCATGGCTCCAACACGAGAGATGTCAATTGAAACGAAGGAGAGGATTATCAAACTCTTAAAAGAAGGTAAATCATCACGCAATGTTGCAAAAGATGTTGGTTGTTCACAGTCAGCTGTGTCTAAAATCTGGACCAAATACAAACAACATGGGAAGGTTGTTAAAGGCAAACATACTGGTAGACCAAGGAAGACATCAAAGCGTCAAGACCGGAAACTTAAAGCAATATGTCTCCAAAACAGGAAATGCACAACAAAACAAATGAGGAACGAATGGGAGGAAACTGGAGTCAATGTCTGTGACCGAACTGTAAGAAACCGCCTAAAGGAAATGGGATTTACATACAGAAAAGCTAAACATAAGACATCATTAACACCTAAACAGAAAAAAACAAGGTTACAATGGGCTGAGGAAAAGCAATCGTGGACTGTGGATGACTGGATGAAAGTCATATTCAGTGATGAATCGTGAATCTGCATTGGGCAAGGTGATGATGCTGGGACTTTTGTTCGGTGCCGTTCCAATAGGATTTATAAAGATGACGGCATGAAGAGAACATGCAAATTTCCACAGTCATTGATGATATGGGGCTGCATGTCAGGTAAAGGCACTGGGGAGATGGCTGTCATTACATCTGCAATAAATGCCCAAGTTTACATTGATATTTTGGACAGTTTTCTTATCCCATCAATTGAAAGGATGTTTGCAGATGATGACATCATTTTTCAAGATGATAATGCATCCTGCCATAGAGCAAAAACTGTGAAAGAAGACACATAAGGTCAATGTCATGGGCTGCAAATAGTCCGGATCTCAATCCAATTGAAAATCTTTGGTGGAAGTTGAAGAAAATGGTCCATGACAAGGCTCCAACCTGCAAAGCTGATCTGGCAACAGCAATCGGAGAATGTTGGAGCCAGATTGATGAAGAGTACTGTTTGTCACTCATTAACATGAACACTCTGAAACATGGAGTCTGGAAAAGGCAACCTGCAAACACGAGAGAACTGGAGCAGTTTGCTCATGAGGAGTCGGCCAAAATACCTGTCGAGAGGCGCAGAAGTCTCATTGACAGTTACAGGAATCGTCTGATTGCAGTGATCGCCTCAATAGGTTCAACAAAATATTAAGAAGAAGAGGAACCGCGATTTCTTGAGTGTAATGTTTTTAAAAATTCTGTGGAAGTAGAAAAGCAATGTCTGACCTTCATTTGTTCATTTTCATAGATTTTTAATTTATTATTACTTTTGTCAGATTCAAGTTATTTCTGTGCCCATTGTGGGTTTTTCTTTCATTAATCGAGGGGTACCAACAATTTTGACCACGTGTGACCTTGACCTTTTGTTATGAAGCCCCTAAAAATTCCTGGTGCAAGCAATTTCCTTCATAAGTCCCATGCTTAGGGACATCCCCCTGTGTGCAATCTAATGTCACATGTCTGTCAGTATATACACTTTACCTTCTCTGAAAGGCCACAGAGGCTGCAACACTATTAAGAGGCACCACTAACCAAACAACACCATGAAGACCAAGGAGATCTCCACACAACACCATGAAGACCAAGGAGATCTTCACACAACACCATGAAGACCAAGGAGATCTTCACACAACACCATGAAGACCAAGGAGATCTTCACACAACACCATGAAGACCAAGGAGATCTCCACACAACACCATGAAGACCAAGAAGATCTCCACACAACACCATGAAGACCAAGGAGATCTCCACACAACACCATGAAGACCAAGGAGATCTTCACACAACACCATGATAACCAAAGGAGATCTCCACACAAAACCATGAAGACCAAGGAGATCTCCACACAACACCATGAAGACCAAGGAGATCTCCACACAACACCATGAAGACCAAGGAGATCTTCACATAACACCAAGAAAACCAAGGAGATCTCCACACAACACCATGAAGACCAAGGAGATCTCCACACAACACCATGAAGACCAAGGAGATCTCCACACAACACCATGAAGACCAAGGAGATCTCCACACAACACCATGAAGACCAAGGAGATCTCCACACAACACCATGAAGACCAAGGAGATCTCCACACAACACCATGAAGACCAAGGAGATCTCCACACAACACCATGAAGACCAAGGAGATCTCCACACAACACCATGAAGACCAAGGAGATCTCCACACAACACCATGAAGACCAAGGAGATCTCCACACAACACCATGAAGACCAAGGAGATCTCCACACAACACCATGAAGACCAAGGAGATCTCCACACAACACCATGAAGACCAAGGAGATCTCCACACAACACCATGAAGACCAAGGAGATCTCCACACAACACCATGAAGACCAAGGAGATCGTCAAACAAAATGAAGACCAAGGAGATCTCCAAACAAGTCAGGGACAAAGTGGTTGAGAAGTACAAGTCAAGGTTGGATTATCAAAAGAATCTCCCAATCTCTGATGATCCCCCGAAGCGCAATGAAATCCATTATCATCAAATGGAAAGAACATAGTACCACAACAAACCTGCCAAGAGAGGGCGCCCACCAAAACTCTCAGATCGGGCAAGGAGGGCATTAATCAGAGAGGCAGCACAGAGACCACAGGTAACCCTGAAGGAGGTGCAGAGTTCCCAAGCAGAGATTGGACGATCTGTCCATACAACCATAATAAGCCGTATACTCCAGAGGTGGCCTTTATAGAAGAGTGGGCAGAAATAGCCTTTATTTACACACAAAAATTGTAAAGCTCATTTTGAGTTTGCCAAAAGAAGTGGGAGACTCCCCGAATGTATGGAGGAAGGTGCTGAGGTCTGAGGAGCCCAAAATTGAACTTTTTGGCCACCAAAGTAAATGCTATGTCAGGCACCAAACCAACACAGCTCATCACCCCATGAACACCATCTTTCACAGTGAAACATGGTGGTGGCAACATCAAGCTGTGGGGGTGTTTCTCGGCAGCAAGGAAAGATCGATGGTGTGAAATACAGGGATATTCTTGAGCAAAACCTGTTTCAGTCTGTCAGTGATTTGAGATTGGGACGGAGATTCACCTTCCAAAAAGACAATGACCCAAAGTATACTGCTAAAGCAACACTCGAGTGGTTTAAGGGGAAACATGTAAATGTTCTGGAGTGGACGAGTCAAAGCCCAGACCTTACTCCAATGGAGAACCTGTGGTCAGTCTTGAAGATTGCTGTTCACCAGAGGAAACTATCTAACCCGAAGGAGCCGGAGCAGTTTTGCCTTGAGGAATGGGCAAAAATCCCAGTGGCAAGATGTAGAAAGATCTTAGAGACTTATCTAATGTGATGTGCAGCTGTAATTGCCACAGAAGGAGGCTCTACAAAGTCCTGACTTTAAGGGGTGAATAGTTATGCATACCGAAGTTTTCAGTTATTTTATAGTATTTTTGTTTGCTTCACAATAAAAAGAAAACCAAATGTTCACAGTTGGCGGCATGTTCTCTACTTGCCCTCAAATATAAAAGTGAAATTCCAGGTTGTGAGGGAGCAAAACATGAAAAGTGCCAAGAGGGGTGAATACTTTCACAAGCCACTGTGTATATATAGTACAGTGCTAACCACTGAGCCACTGTGCTGCTCTATATATAGTACACTGCTACCCAGTGAGCCATGCTGTCCTGCTCATCATCAATTACTGCTGACAACCTGCCTCTATACATGTCAGAGGTTGTCAGCCCCGCCCGATTACTGAATACGACCATGGCTTTCCATCCTGCAACAGGATTTGTATGAGACCTGATGCAGGTGTTGGTGTCCAGACAGTGGCTGCAGTGGTGTCATTACTCCATCACTGTGATTTCCAGACCTGTTCTTGGGATGTGGTCACAGCTGAGCGGCGTTCAGTAGATTGAAGCATCACTGCACCACCCCTCATTGCACCAGCGGCCACTACACCACCCGTCACTGCACCACCCCTCATTGCACCATGCACCACCCGTCACTTCACCTCCCCTTAATGCACCATGCACCACCCGTCACTGCACCACTCCTCATTGCACCATGCACCACCCGTCACTGCACCACCCGTCACTTCACCTCCCCTCATTGCACCATCCCTCATTGCACCATGCACCACCTGTCACTGCACCACCCCTCATTGCACCATGCACCACCCGTCACTTCACCTCCCCTCATTGCACCATGCACCACCCCTCATTGCACCATGCACCACCTGTCACTGCACCACCCCTCATTGCACTACCCGTCACTTCACCTCCCCTCAATGCACAGCCCCTCACTGCACCACTGCCTGCACAATGATAAAATATTCCTGCAGATCAGGGACAGCACAAGCAATGAGTAACCCAGAGTGTCCGTAGATGCCTCTCTCATCACTCATCGACTATTCCCAAAGTGAATGGGAGTCTCTCTGCAGCTGCGCTCTCAATGTGGGGACCAGGGCCCTCTGCTGGAGGGGATAGGAGCTGCACACATTGGAGCCCATTCTTTTCTGGCCAGACAATACCAGGACACCACAGTTATTGTTTGCATTTCTAGACCTGAATTGAACCAGAAGGGAACTGGATACATATTTACAGTAAACAATGTTTCTGTTTGTTTTCACTCTCTCCCCTATAGTCCTCCACTTCCTACTAACCCAACTAATCTCTGCACCTAGTAATGAACTGGTCATCTCTCCCTCCATCCTCCCCACCCATCTCACCTCCTCCTCGGATCTGCTCCTCAACATACAATCCTGTGTCTCCAAACACAGACAGCCACCTCATGCCCTCTCCTGCTCCTACCTGCTAACACTTTCTCTGCTCCTCCTCACTCCTCCCCAAATCCTGGCCCTCCTCATCACAATTTCTACCTTTCATCCACGATCTATCACAAACTCTCGCAACCTTTCTAACCTCATACCCATCGGCCCAGCCCCCGCTTCCCCAGTACCACTAATAGGAGCTCTATGGAACGCTCTGTCTGTCTGCAACAAACTTTCCTACATCCATGATCTTTTCATTACTAAAAAACTTTCCTTTCTCGCCATCACCGAACCCTGGCTCACCCCCTCTGACACAGCCTCTCCAGCTACACATTCGTATGGTGGATTCCATCTTCATCACCCCCCCAGCCCAGCAACAAGCATGGCGGAGGAGTTGGTTTTCAAATTCCACTGCCGCCCTCCGTTACTCTCCCCTCTTTTGAGGTGCACTCTGTGCACATCTACTCACCCTCCAACCTTCAACTAGCTGTTATTTACCACCCCCCAGGACCAGCCACCACCTTCTTCGACCACTTCACCACCTGGCTGCTTCACTTCCTTTCTGCTGACATCCCCACTATCATCATGGATGACATCCCCACTATCATCATGGATGACTTCAACATCCCCATTGACACTTCCCTCTCAGCTGCCTCTAAGCTTCTATCCCTCACTTCCTCCTTCGGCCTCGCTCAATGGTCTTCAGCAGCCATTCACAAAGATGGCCACACACTAGACCTCATTGTCACCCTCCTCTGTTCCCTATCTAACCTCTTTAATTCACATCTCCCTCTTTCTGATCACAACCTACTTCCATTCTCTGCCCTCTCCATGTGCACAATCCCCACTCCACAAACCTGCACACCCTCACAGAAATCTCAAACACCTTGACCTACACTCACTCTCGGAATCCCTCCTCCCTCTTACAGACATTAGTTCCTTACATGATGTAGACACTGTTGCCGCTTTATATAACACCACAATAGCTGCAGCTCTCGAATCTGTCACCCTCTCACACATACCAAAGCTCGCACAATCAACAAGCAACCCTGGCACACCAGCCTGATTAAAGAACTCCGTAAAATAACCTTGGCACTCAGGATTCTCTGTTTATGATTTTTATTGCAGTCCAAAAAAAATGATTAAAGAACTGCGACGGGCTTCCAAGGTTACTGAGTGGAGATGGAAAAGATCCCCCACTCTGACAAGCACTTTATTGCTTTCAAACAGTCCCTCACTTCTTTCAAGTCCACACTAACTGCAGCAAAGCAAACCTTCTCATCTCTCATATCCTCCGTCTCACAACCCTGAACAGCTATTCAACACTTTCAGTTCTCTCCTCCGTCCCCCAGCGCCTCCTCCCTCTCCACTCAGCTGAAGACTTTGCCTCATTCTTCAAGCAGAAGATTGATAACATCAGAGAAAACTTTGGCCTACAACCCCCACAGCCCCTCCTCATAACTACTCATCCGTCCTCCAAAACCAGCTTCTCCACTATTACAGAAGATAAACTTTCCTCTCTACTCTCAAGATCACATCTCACCACCTGTGCACTTGACCCGATCCCGTCCCACCTCATCCCAAACCGCACCACAGTCTTCATCCCAACCGTAACCCATCTCTTCAACCTATCACTAAAAACTGGTATTTTCCCTTCATGCTTCAAACATGCCTCCATCATACCCATCCTCAAAAAGCCCTCCCTTGATCCATTCTCTGTGTCCAGCTATCGCCCCATATCACTTCTCCCCTATGCCTCAAAACTACTGGAACAACACATCCATGTTGAACTATCCTTCCACCTCTCCTCCTGCTCCCTCTTCGACCGCCTACAATCTGGCTTCCGACCGCATCACTCCACTGAAACTGCCCTGGTCAACAATGAACTACTAACCGCCAAATCCAAGCGACACTACTCTGTCCTCCTCCTGGACCTGTCGTCCTCCTCCTTGACCTGTCCTCCTGGACCTGTCCTCCTCCTTCTGGACCTGTCATCTGCCTTTGACACAGTGGACCATTCCCTCTTACTACAGATTCTCTCATCTCTCCGCATCACAGACTTGGCCCTATCCTGGATCTCCTCATACCTAACAGACAGGACATTCAGCGTCTCCCACTCACAGACCACCTCCTCATCTCACCCCCTATCTGTCGGTGTCCCCCAAGGTTCAGTTCTAGGACCCCTGCTCTTCTCCATCTACACCTTCGGCCTGGGACAGCTCATAGAGTCTCATGGCTTTCATTATCACCTCTATGCTGATGACACAGAGATCTACCTCTCCGGACCCGATATCTCCTCCCTACTAACCAGAATCCCACAATGTCTGTCCGCCATCTCATCCTTCTTCTCTGCCAGATTTCTATATCGTAACATGGACAAAACGAAATTCATCATCTTTCCCCCACCTTACTCAACCCCCCCATCTGACCTACCCATCAAAGTCAATGGCTGTCCACTCTCCCCAGTCCCACAAGCTCGCTGCCTCGGGGTAACCCTGGGCTCTGATGTCTCCTTCAAGCCACATATCCAAGCCCTTTCCACTTCCTGCCGACTCCAACTCAAAAATATCTCCCGGATCCGCACATTCCTCAACCATGAATCTGCAAAAACACCAGTGCACGCCCTCATCATCTCCCGCCTCGACTACTGCAACCTCCTGCTCTGTGGCCTCCCCTCTAACACTCTTGCACCCAGGGCCGGCTCCAGGTTTTTCTGGGCCCCGGGCGAAAGAGTCTCAGTGGCCCCTTTAATACATACCACGATTCATGATGCAGAGATACGGGGGAGAAATATATATAGTACAATGCAAAGATTTCACTTCTTACATTACATGAGTGATATCTATTGTAAATTCCACAATAGCTCAGAAACCGGTGAATCGCTCCACACAGAATACTGGCCCCCATATAAGGCTCCATACGGAATACTGGCCCCCATATAAGGCTCCACACAGAATACTGGCCCCCATATAAGGCTCCATACGGAATACTGGCCCCCATATAAGGCTCCATACGGAATACTGGCCCCCATATAAGGCTCCATACGGAATACTGGCCCCCATATAAGGCTCCATACGGAATACTGGCCCCCATATAAGGCTCCCTACGGAATACTGGCCCCCATATAAGGCTCCATACGGAATACTGGCCCCCATATAAGGCTCCATACGGAATACTGGCCCCCATATAAGGCCCCATACGGAATACTGGCCCCCATATAAGGCTCCATACGGAATACTGGCCCCCATATAACGCTCCATACAGGATACTGGTCCCCTTATAAAGCTCCATACAGGATACTGGCCCCCATATAACGCTCCATACAGGATACTGGTCCCCTTATAAAACTCCATACAGGATACTGGCCCCCATATAACTCTCCATACAGGATACCGGTCCCCTTATAACGCTCCATACAGGATACCGGCCCCCATATAACGCTCCATACAGAATACTGACCCCCATATAATGCTGCATGCAGGCTGTTACCCCCCACATAATGCCCCATACAGGCTGTCCCCCCCTTATAATGCTCCATGCAGGCTGTTACCCCCCACATAATGCCCCATACAAGCCCCCCCCCTTTTAATGCTCCATGCAGGCTGTTACCCCCCACATAATGCCCCATACAAGCTGCCCCCCCCCTTATAATGCTCCATGCAGGCTGTCCCCCCCCCCCCACATAATGCACTATGCAGGCTGCCCCCCCTTTATAATGCCCCATGCAGGCTGTTCCCCACCTTATAATGCCCCATGCAGGATGTCACCCCCCCCCTCTTTATAATGCCCCATGCAGGATGTCCCCCCCTCTCTTTATAATGCCCCATGCAGGCTGTTTCCCACCTTATAATGCCCCATGCAGGATGTCCCCCCCTCTCTTTATAATGCCCCATGCAGGATGCCCCCCCCCTCTCTTTATAATGCTCCATGGAGGATGTCACCCCCTCTCTTTATAATGCTCCATGCAGGATGTCCCCCCCTCTCTTTATAATGCCCCATGCAGGATGCCCCCCCTCTCTTTATAATGCTCCATGGAGGATGTCCCCCCCCCTCTCTTTATAATGCCCCATGCAGGATGTCCCCCCCCCCTCTCTTTATAATGCTCCATGGAGGATGCCCCCCCTCTCTTTATAATGCTCCATGGAGGATGTCCCCCCCTCTCTTTATAATGCTCCATGCTGGATGCCCCCCCCCTCTCTTTATAATGCTCCATGGAGGATATCCCCCCCTCTCTTTATAATGCCCCATGCAGGATGTCCTCCCCTCTCTTTATAATGCTCCATGGAGGATGCCACCCCCCCCCCTTCTCTTTATACTGCCCCATGCCTCCATACATTAATAAAAAAAAAATCAAATACTCACCTCACTCCTCCTCACCTGCTGCAGCTGCTCGGGTCCGGACTCCAGCGACGCCGGTATCTTCCCGCTCTGCGCTCCCTGTGACGGCTCAGGGGAGGGCACGGTGTAAAGACGTCACAGGGAGCGCAGAGCAGGAAGACAGCGGATCTGTGGAGGCACGGGGAGAGGTAAGTACCCAGCTGCCGGGCCCTGAGCAAGCGGCGGAGAAGGGCGGGCGCTGACACCGCTCTCCTCCGCCCATAGCTCGGCGGGGTGCGCGACCGCCAGTGGGCCCCTCTGCCTGCTCAGGGCCCCGGCATTTGCCCGGGTGCGCCGGGTGCTGACGCCGGCCCTGCTCGCACCCCTCCAATCTATCCTAAATTCTGCTGCCCAACTAATCCACCTGTCCCCCCGCTATTGCCCGGCGTCTCCTCTCTGTCAATCCCTTCACTGGCTCCCCATTGCCCAGAGACTCCAGATCAAAACCCTAACCCTGGCAAACAAAGCCATTCACAACCTGTCTCCTCCATACATCTGTGACCTAGTCTCCCAGTACATACCCGCACGCAACCTCCGATCCTCACAAGATCTCCTTCTCTACTCCCCTCTTATTTCCTCTTCCCACAATCGCATGCAAGATTTCTCCCGTGCATCCCCCCTACTCTAGAACTCTCTACCCCAACAAATCAGACTCTCGCCTACCGTGGAAACCTTTAAAAGGAACCTGAAGACCGACCTCTTCAGACAAGCCTACAACCTGCAGTAACCACCGCTCCACCATAAAGCTGCACGACCAGCTCTACCCTCACCTACTGTATCCTCACCCATCCCCTGTAGATTGTGAGCCCTCGCGGGCAGGGTCCTCATTCCACCATACCGCTGTACGACCAGCTCTACCCTCACCTACTGTATCCTCACCCATCCCCTGTAGACTGTGAGCCCTCGCGGGCAGGGTCCTCGCTCCATCATACCACTGTACGACCAGCTCTACCCTCACCTACTGTATCCTCACCCATCCCTTGTAGACTGTGAGCCCTCGCGGGCAGGGTCCTCGCTCCACCATACCGCTGCACGACCAGCTCTACCCTCATCTACTGTATCCTCACCCATCCCCTGTAGACTGTGAGCCCTCGCGGGCAGGGTCCTCGCTCCACCATACCTCTACACGACCAGCTCTACCCTCACCTACTGTATCCTCACCCATCCCCTGTAGACTGTGAGCCCTCGTGGGCAGGGTCCTCGCTCCACCATACCGCTGTACGACCAGCTCTACCCTCACCTACTGTATCCTCACCCATCCCCTGTAGACTGTGAGCCCTCGAGGGCAGGGACCTCTCTCCTCCTGACTTGTATTGTTCAAGATCACTGTACTTGTTTTTTATTATGTATACCCCTGTTCACATGTAAAGAGCCATGGAATAAATGGCGCTATAATAATTTCTCACTGACCACGTTTGGACAATATGGATCGTACAGTAGTGTTCAAAATAATAGTGTGTTCAAAAACATGAGTTATGCACAAAATCTTTCTCCTAGTTGTTATTTCCAGCATTGGGAACATTGCTCACTGTTTTCTAATTCAAACATGAAGAGAAATGTAGATAATTTTTAACTACTTTCCAGAAAAAAAATGAACATTGGGCTGTTCTAAAAAACAGCAGTGTCTGCATTTGTCTTTACAAACTCACAATATGTCGTTTTTTTGAGGATTCAGCATTCCTGTGAATCACTAACCTAATATTTAGGTGTTACCCACAGTTTTTTAGAACTGCTTCACATCCATGTTGCATAGAGTCAAACAACTTCTGGTCCCTGTCACCTGTTAGGATGCTTTCACTACATGTGTTAAGTATTCCACAGAGACGACACCGGGGAGATCACACAATATCTCACCGTGCCATCACTCTGTCAGGATTTCGTCAGGGATCCGTGAGCGCACGGTCCCCACTACTCACTACAGAGGTATCGGCAAGCAACCAGTGAGAATATGGCGTCACACCTCTGGATTCCAATGCATGGAATATATGTTTACGTCCTCCGTACGGTCACTGTCAGCTTCACGATAGCCCGATTATTAATATTATTCGCTGCCACCACCGGCCGAGTTTTAAATATAATACAGGCCTGGCTGGACGCCTGCGTTCTGGTAGTGTATGGCTTCAGGGAAGGGAACGATTAGAGGACAAAAGAAACAGAACTATTAAATTTTATATTTAATCCAAAAGGGAGGCAGTGTTATGAAAAATATATAAGATTTTACAAAAGGGGACAATTAGAATACATAGGCAATTACACAAAATAATAAGGATTAAAGAAGAAACTTACTCTATACAGTTCGCAGGGACGAATCAGTATAGGTGGAAGGGAGACGCTCCAGATTTGCCTGTTATCGAACAGGATTCGTTGCTATACTAAATATATACTCCCGGAAAGAATCTTGATCAATCTTCCATCGGCTCTCTTATGCTGAAGGGGAAGATCGGCTCACCCACCCCTGTGATGACATCATGTATGCTTGGGCTCCACCCTTTATGTTTGCATTAAAAATCTGGGTTTTGGGACAACTTATCGCTGGTTGATCCCAGAAGCCCAAAAGTGGTACCATATTTTCTATTATGATTTTACCTTCATTTAGAGACCACTTATGGCATAGTTGCGACCTGCTGTTTTGTTAATTTTTTGCCACAGCCCCCTGGAGGTGCTTACGGCTATGGAAAAATAAGCATATTGCTTCTTGGCTGACCCTGCCTCTAAAAATACAGGTCCCGTTATCAGACGTATGGAACTTTAGTTATTCCATATTTTGTTTTGGCTCCGAAGATCCTGCAGTTTGTGGCTGGGGATTGTTGAATCCTAACGAGCTATTTCCTCTCTCCTTCCATCTCTGCCCCTATGCTGGAAGGTGACAATCTATCCCAGGACTGTGCTAAGAGGAAATGCATTCATATGTTAAGTGGAATAAGCTATTGAGCTTCTTGTGCTGTTTTTTTGCATACAGACAGCAGCGTGGAGTGTCAGCTCTCTTTTTGTGACAAATGGTGGATAAGGGAGGGGTGAAGAGGGGTTTGGGAGAAAGACTTCTTAATTTCTATGACAGGGGGAGAAAGAATATTTTCAATATGTCCCTGACATCCCACAATTTTTTGGCATTCGTTGGTTTTGCCTCAGAAACGGCATTTTTGATGTCACCCCACAAGTGTTCTATCGGATTAAGGTTTGGGGATTGGGCTGGCCACTCCAGAATCTCAATTTTGTTGAACTGGAACCAAGATTTTGCTCGTTTATTGGTGTGTTTAGGGTCGCTGTCTTGTTGACACACCCATTTCAAGGGCATATCCACTTCAGCGTAAAGCAACACATGACCTCTTCAAGTATTTTAATACAGATGCATCTCACTAAATTAGAATATCATCAAAAAATTAATTTATTTTAGTTCTTCAATACAAAATGTGAAACTCATATATAGAGTCATTACACACAGAGTGATCTATTATATAGAGTCATTACACGCAGAGCAATCTATTATATAGAGTCGTTACACGCAGAGGGATCTATTATATAGAGTCATTACACACAGAGGGATCTATTATATAGAGTCATTACATACAAAGTGATCTATTATATAGAGTCATTACACGCAGAGCAATCTATTATATAGAGTCGTTACACGCAGAGGGATCTATTATATAGAGTTGTTACACACAGAGGGATCTATTATATAGAGTTGTTACACACAGAGGGATCTATTATATAGAGTCGTTACACGCAGAGGGATCTATTATATAGAGTCATTACACGCAGAGGGATCTATTATATAGTCATTACACGCAGAGGGATCTATTATATAGAGTCATTACACGCAGAGGGATCTATTATATAGAGTCATTACACGCAGAGGGATCTATTATATAGAGTCATTACACGCAGAGGGATCTATTATATAGAGTCATTACACGCAGAGGGATTTATTATATAGAGTCATTACACGCAGAGGGATCTATTATATAGAGTCATTACACGCAGAGGGATCTATTATATAGTCATTACACGCAGAGGGATCTATTATATAGAGTCATTACACGCAGAGGGATCTATTATATAGAGTCATTACACGCAGAGCGATCTATTATATAGAGTCATTACACGCAGAGGGATCTATTATATAGAGTCATTACACGCAGAGGGATCTATTATATAGAGTCATTACACGCAGAGGGATCTATTATATAGAGTCATTACACGCAGAGGGATCTATTATATAGAGTCATTACACGCAGAGGGATCTATTATATAGAGTCGCTACACGCAGAGGGATCTATTATATAGAGTCGCTACACGCAGAGGGATCTATTATATAGAGTCATTACACGCAGAGGGATCTATTATATAGAGTCATTACACGCAGAGCGATCTATTATATAGAGTCATTACACACCGAGGGATCTATTATATAGAGTCATTACACACCGAGGGATCTATTATATAGAGTCGTTACACGCAGAGGGATCTATTATATAGAGTCATTACACACAGAGGGATCTATTATATAGAGTCATTACACACCGAGGGATCTATTATATAGAGTCATTACACACCGAGGGATCTATTATATAGAGTCATTACACGCAGAGGGATCTATTATATAGTCATTACACGCAGAGGGATCTATTATATAGAGTCATTACACGCAGAGGGATCTATTATATAGAGTCATTACACACCGAGGGATCTATTATATAGAGTCATTACACACAGAGGGATCTATTATATAGAGTCATTACACGCAGAGGGATCTATTATATAGAGTCATTACACACAGAGGGATCTATTATATAGAGTCATTACATACAGAGGATCTATTTCATGTGTTTATTTCTGTTAATGTTAAAATCCGCAATGTCTGTTCAGTAAATACCTCAATACTTGGTCGGCTCCTTGTGCATCAATTACTGCATCAATGCGGCTATATGTGGCATGGAGGGATCAGCCTGGGGCATGGAGGTGATCAGCCTGTGGCATGGAGGTGATCAGCCTGTGGCATGGAGGTGATCAGCCTGTGGCATGGAGGGATCAGCCTGTGGCATGGAGGGATCAGCCTGTGGCTGCTGAGGGGTTATGGAAGCCCAGGTTGCTCTGATTGCCGCCTTCAGCTCGTCTGCATTGTGGGATCTGGGGTCTCTCATCTTCCTCCTGACAATACCCCATAGATTCTCTATAATAGATCCTCTATGGGGTTAAGGTCAGGCGAGTTTGCGGCCAATCAAGCACAGTGATCCTGTTGTGTGTAAACCAGGTATTGGTACTTTTGTCAGTGTGGACAGGGGCCAAGTCCTGCTGGAGAATGACATTTCCATCTCCATAAAGCTTGTCGGCAGAGGGAAGCACGAAGTGCTGTAAAATGTCCTGGTAGACGGCGGTGCTGACTTTGGTCTTGATAAAACCCAGTGGACCTCCACCAGCAGATGACATGGCCCCCCAAACCATCACTGATTGTGGAGACTTCACACTAGACCTCCAGCAGCTTGGATTGTGGCCCCTCCACTCTTCCTCCAGACTCTGGGACCTTGTGGAGTGTGTCAGTGACTGCCTTCTGGACATCTGTCAAGTCAGCAGTCTTCCCCATGATTGTGGAGCCTACTGAAACAAACTAAGGGACCTTTTTAAACGCTTAGGAAGCCTTTGCAGGTGTTTTTTGTTAATTATTTTAATTTACTGAGATAATGACTTTTGTGTTTTCATTGGCTGTAATCCATAATCATTACCGTTAACAGAAATAAACACTTGGAATAGATCACTGTTTGTAATGACTCTATATAATAGATCCCTCTGTGTGTAATGACTCTATATAATAGATCCCTCTGTGTGTAATGACTATATAATAGATCGCTCTGCGTGTAATGACTCTATATAATAGATCGCTCTGCGTGTAATGACTCTATATAATAGATCCCTCTGCGTGTAATGACTCTATATAATAGATGCCTCTGCGGGGCCCATTAAACTGTATGAGGACTATGTGAGGCCATTATACTGTACGAGGACTATGTGAGGACATTATACTGTACGACGACTATGTGGGGCCATTATACTGTATGGAGGACTATGTGGGGCCATTATACTGTATGGAGGACTATGTGGGGCCCATTATTCTGTATGGAGGACTATGTGGGGCCCATTATACTGTACGAGGACTATGTGGGGCCATTATACTGTATGGAGGACTATGTGGGGCACATTATACTGTATGGAGGACTATGTGGGGCCATTATACTGTATGGAGGACTATGTGGGGCCATTATACTGTATGGAGGACTATGTGGGGCCATTATACTGTACGGGGACTATGTGGGGCCATTATACTGTATGGAAGACTATGTGGGGCACATTATACTGTACGAGGACTATGTGGGGCCATTGTACTGTATGGAGGACTATGTGGGGCACATTATACTGTATGGTGGACTATGTGGGGCCATTATACTGTACGAGGACTATGTGGAGCCCATTATACTGTATGGAGGACTATGTGGGGCCATTATACTGTACGAGGACTATGTGGGGCCATTATACTGTACGAGGACTATGTGGGGCCATTATACTGTATGGAGGACTATGTGGGCACATTATATTGTACGAGGACTATGTGGGGCCCATTATACTGTATGGAGGACTATGTGGGGCCCATTATACTGTATGGAGAACTATGTGGGGCCCATTATACTGTATGGAGGCCTATGTGGGGCCATTATACTGTATGGAGGACTATGTGTGGCCCATTATTCTGTATGGAGGACTATGTGGGTCCCATTATACTGTATGGAGGACTATGTGGGGCCCATTATACTGTATGGATCACTTTGTGGGGCCCATTATACTGTATGGAGCACTTTGTGGGGCCCATTATTCAGTATGGAGGACTATGTGGGGCCCATTATACTGTATGGAGGACTATGTGGGGCCATAATACTGTATGGAGGACTATGTGGGGCCCATTATACTGTATGGAGGACTATGTGGGGCCACTATTCTGTATGGAGGACTATGCGGTGCCCATTATACTGTATGGAGGACTATGTGGGGTCATTATACTGTATGGAGGACTATGTGGGGCCATGATACTGTACGAGGATTATGTGGGGCCCATTATTCTGTATGAGGACTATGTGGGGCCCATTATTCAGTATGGAGGACTATGTGGGGCCCATTATACTGTATGGAGGACTATGTGGGGCCATAATACTGTATGGAGGACTATGTGGGGCCCATTATACTGTATGGAGGACTATGTGGGGCCACTATTCTGTATGGAGGACTATGCGGTGCCCATTATACTGTATGGAGGATTATGTGGGGTCATTATACTGTATGGAGGACTATGTGGGGCCCATTATACTGTACGAGGATTATGTGGGGCCCATTATTCTGTATGAGGACTATGTGGGGCCCATTATTCTGTATGAGGACTATGTGGGGCCATTATACTGTATACTGGTCGGCCTGCGACTTTGTCCACGTTTTTCATTTTGCCTTCTGTGTGTTTGAGTTTGACATCCCTGTTTTAGGGTGACCCTGCGGCAGTCTGTATCCTCATGCACTGGGGTTGAGAAAGCAGAGATATTACTCATTCAATAAAAAAAAAAGAAAACAACAAAGCCGCGGGGGGCCACGTTCTGCAGGTTTCTACATACCAGGTCGTCCCCTCTACAGATTTTAAAGGGGTTCTCCAGTGAAAACAAGTTGTCACCTCTCTCCAGGATAAGCGATAACTTGCGGATGGTGGGGGTCCGACCGGTGGGACCTGCACCTATCGGCAGATCAGAGAATTCTTATCCTCGATACAATATGGAGCGGCCGGACAGATGCCCGACTGTCACTTCATCCATTCATTCATTCGAGTGCGGTGCTCGGCATGCCCATGGGGAATGAATGGAGCGACAGTCGGGCGTGCGTACAACTACTCCATCCTAAAGGAATAAAAGCTCCACTCTGCCGATCATTGCTGATCCCAGCGCTCAGACCCCCAACAATCAATCCTGTGGATGGGGGTAACTTGTTTTTACCAGAAATCCTACCGAATAACCAGGTATCAGTGATGTAGGACTGCCAGTGTTCTGACCCGATGCCTTCAGTGTTTTGGACCTGGTGCCACCAATGTTCTGGAACCGGTACCTTCAGTGTTCTGGACCCGATGCCACCAGTATTATGGACCCGGTGCCACCAGTGTTCTGCGCCTGGTGCCTTCAGTGTTTTGGACCCTGTACCACCAGTGTTCTGCTCCCGGTGCCTTCAGTGTTCTGGACTCGGTGCCTTCAGTGTTTTGGACCCTGTGCCACCAGTGTTCTGCTCCTGGTGCCTTCAGTGTTCTGGACCTGATGCCTTTATTGTTTTGGACCCTGTGCCACCAGTGTTCTGCTCATGGTGCCTTCAGTGTTTTGGACCCAGTGCTACCAGTGTTCTGCTCCTGGTGCCTTCAGTGTTCTGGACCCGGTACCTTCAGTGTTTTGGACCCTGTGCCACCAGTGTACTGCTCCTGGTGCCTTCAGTGCTCCGGACCCGGTGCCTTCAGTGTTTTGGACCGTGTTCCACCAGTGTTCTGCTCCTGGTGCCTTCAGTGTTTTGGACCGTGTTCCACCAGTGTTCTGCTCCTGGTGCCTTCAGTGTTCTGGACCTGATGCCTTTAGTGTTTTGGACCCTGTGCCTCCAGTGTTCTGGACCCGGTGCCTCCAGTGTTTTGGACCCTGTGCCACCAGTGTACTGCTCCTGGTGCCTTCAGTGCTCTGGACCCGGTGCCTTCAGTGTTTTGGACCCTGTTCCACCAGTGTTCTGCTCCTGGTGCCTTCAGTGTTCTGGACCTGATGCCTTTATTGTTTTGGACCCTGTGCCACCAGTGTTCTGCTCATGGTGCCTTCAGTGCTCTGCTCCTGGTGCCTTCAGTGTTCTGTTCCTGGTGCCACCAGTGTTCTGCTCCCGGTGCCTTCACTGTTCTGGACCCGATGTCTTTAGATTTTTGGACCCTGTGCCACCAGTGTTCTGCTCCTGGTGCCTTCAGTGTTTTGGACCCTGTGCCTTCAGTGTTCTGCTCCTGGTGCCTTCAGTGATTTGGACCCTGTGCCTTCAGTGTTCTGCTCCTGGTGCCTCCAGTGTTTTGGACCCTGTGCCTTCAGTGTTCTGCTCCTGGTACCTTCAGAGTTCTGGACCCGGTACCTTCAGTGTTTTGGACCCTGTGCCTTCAGTGTTCTGCTCCTGGTGCCTTCAGTGTTCTGGACCCGGTACCTTCAGTGTTTTGGACCCTGTGCCACCAGTGTTCTGCTCCTGTTGCCTTCAGTGTTTTGGACCCTGTGCCTTCAGTGTTCTGCTCCTGGTGCCTTCAGTGTTTTGGACCCTGTGCCTTCAGTGTTCTGCTCCTGATACCTTCAGTGTTCTGCTCCTGGTGCCTTCAGTGTTCTGCACCCGGTGCCTTCAGTGTTTTGGACCCTGTGCTACCAGTGTTCTGCTCCTGGTGCCTTCAGTGTTCTGGACCCGGTACCTTCAGTGTTTTGGACCCTGTGCCTTCAGTGTTCTGCTCCTGGTGCCTTCAGTGTTTTGGACCCTGTGCCTTCAGTGTTCTGCTCCTGGTGCCTTCAGTGTTCTGGACCCGGTGCCTTCAGTGTTTTGGACCCTGTGCCACCAGTGTTCTGCTCCTGGTACCTTCGGTGTTCTGGACCCTGTGCTACCAGTGTTCTGCTCTTGGTGCCTTCAGTGTTCTGGACCCGGTGCCTTCAGTGTTCTGGACTCGGTGCCTTCAGTGTTTTGGACCCTGTTCCACCAGTGTTCTGCTCCTGGTGCCTTCAGTGTTCTGCTCCTGGTGCCTTCAGTGTTCTGCTCCTGGTGCCTTCAGTGTTCTGGACCCGGTACCTTCAGTGTTCTGGACCGGGTACCTTCAGTGTTCTGGACCGGGTACCTTCAGTGTTCTGGACCCTGTGCCACCAGTGCTCTGGACCCGGTGCCTCCAGTGTTTTGGACCCTGTGCCACCAGTGTTCTGCTCCTGGTGCCTTCAGTGTTCTGGACCCGGTGCCTTCAGTGTTTTGGACCCTGTTCCACCAGTGTTCTGTTCCTGGTGCCTTCAGTGTTCTGCTCCTGGTGCCTTCAGTTTTCTGTTCCTGGTGCCACCAGTGTTCTGCTCCTGGTGCCTTCAGTGTTTTGGACCCTGTGCCACCAGTGTTCTGTTCCTGGTGCCTTCAGTGTTCCGGACCCGGTGCCTTCAGTGTTTTGGACCCTGTGCCACCAGCGTTCTGTTACGGGTGCCTTCAGTGTTCTGGACCCGGTACCTTCAGTGTTTTGGACCCTGTGCCACCAGTGTTCTGCTCCTGGTGCCTTCAGTGTTTTGGACCCTGTGCTACCAGTGTTCTGCTCCTGGTACCTTCAGTGTTTTGGACCCTGTGCTACCAGTGTTCTGCTCCTGGTGCCTTCAGTGTACAGCTCCTGGTGCCTTCAGTGTTTTGGACCCTGTGCTACCAGTGTTCTGGACCCGGTGCCTCCAGTGTTTTGGACCCTGTGCCACCAGTGTTCTGTTCCTGGTGCCTACAGTGTTCTGGACCCGGTACCTTCCGCGTTCTGGACCCGGTGCCTTCAGTGTTTTGGACCCTGTGCCACCAGTGTTCTGGACCCGGTGCCTCCAGTGTTTTGGACCCTGTGCCACCAGTGTTCTGTTCCTGGTGCCTTCAGTGTTCTGGACCCGGTGCCTTCAGTGTTTTGGACCCTGTGCCACCACTGTACTGCTCCTGGTGCCTTCATTGTTCTGGACCCGGTGCCATCAGTGTTTTGGACCCTGTTCCACCAGTGTTCTGTTCCGGGTGCCTTCAGTGTTCTGGACCCGGTACCTTCAGTGTTTTGGACCCTGTGCCACCAGTGTTCTGCTCCTGGTGCCTTCACTGTTCTGGACCCGATGTCTTTAGATTTTTGGACCCTGTGCCACCAGTGTTCTGCTCCTGGTGCCTTCAGTGTTTTGGACCCTGTGCTACCAGTGTTCTGCTCCTGGTGCCTTCAGTGTTTTGGACCCTGTGCTACCAGTGTTCTGCTCCTGGTGCCTTCAGTGTTCTGGACCCGGTACCTTCAGTGTTTTGGACCCTGTGCCACCATTGTTCTGCTCCTGGTGCCTTCAGTGTTCTGGACCAGTGCCTTCAGTGTTCTGCTCCTGGTGCCTTCAGTGTTCTGGATCCGGTGCCACCAGTGTTCAGCTCCTGGTGCCTTCAGTGCTCTGGACCCGGTACCTTCAGCGTTTTGGACCCTGTGCCACCAGTGTTCTGCACCCGGTGCCTTCAGTGTTCTGGACCCGGTACCTTCAGTGTTTTGGACCCTGTGCCACCAGTGTTCTGCTCCTGGTGCCTTCTGTGTTCTGCACCCGGTACCTTCAGTGTTTTGGACCCTGTGCCACCAGTGTTCTGCTCCTGGTGCCTTCAGTGTTCTGCTCCTGGTGCCACCAGTGTTCTGGACCTGGTACCTTCAGTGTTTTGGACCCTGTGCCACCAGTGTTCTGCTCCTGGTGCCTTCAGTGTTCTGCTCCTGGTGCCTTCAGTGTTTTGGACCCTGTGCCACCAGTGTTCTGCTCCTGGTGCCTTCAGTGTTTTGGACCCAGTGCCTTCAGTGTTGTGCTCCTGGTGCCTTCAGTGTTTTGGACCCTGTGCCTTCAGTGTTCTGCACCCGGTGCCTTCAGTGTTTTGGACCCTGTGCTACCAGTGTTCTGCTCCTGGTGCCTTCAGCGTTCTGGACCCGGTACCTTCAGTGTTTTGGACCCTGTGCCACCAGTGTTCTGCTCCTGGTGTCTTCTGTGTTCTGCACCCGGTACCTTCAGTGTTTTGGACCCTGTGCCACCAGTGTTCTGCTCCTGGTGCCTTCAGTGTTCTGCTCCTGGTGCCACCAGTGTTCTGGACCTGGTACCTTCAGTGTTTTGGACCCTGTGCCACCAGTGTTCTGCTCCTGGTGCCTTCACTGTTCTGCACCCGGTACCTTCAGTGTTCTGCTCCTGGTGCCTTCAGTGTTCTGCTCCTGGTGCCTTCAGTGTTCTGCTCCTGGTGCCTTCAGTGTTCTGCTCCTGGTGCCTTCAGTGTTTTGGACCCTGTGCTACCAGTGTTCTGCTCCTGGTGCCTTCAGTGTTCTGGACCCGGTGCCTTCAGTGTTTTGGACCCTGTGCCACCAGTGTTCTGCTCCTGGTACCTTCGGTGTTCTGGACCCTGTGCTACCAGTGTTCTGCTCTTGGTGCCTTCAGTGTTCTGGACCCGGTGCCTTCAGTGTTCTGGACTCGGTGCCTTCAGTGTTTTGGACCCTGTTCCACCAGTGTTCTGCTCCTGGTGCCTTCAGTGTTCTGCTCCTGGTGCCTTCAGTGTTCTGCTCCTGGTGCCTTCAGTGTTCTGGACCCGGTACCTTCAGTGTTCTGGACCGGGTACCTTCAGTGTTCTGGACCGGGTACCTTCAGTGTTCTGGACCCTGTGCCACCAGTGCTCTGGACCCGGTGCCTCCAGTGTTTTGGACCCTGTGCCACCAGTGTTCTGCTCCTGGTGCCTTCAGTGTTCTGGACCCGGTGCCTTCAGTGTTTTGGACCCTGTTCCACCAGTGTTCTGTTCCTGGTGCCTTCAGTGTTCTGCTCCTGGTGCCTTCAGTTTTCTGTTCCTGGTGCCACCAGTGTTCTGCTCCTGGTGCCTTCAGTGTTTTGGACCCTGTGCCACCAGTGTTCTGTTCCTGGTGCCTTCAGTGTTCCGGACCCGGTGCCTTCAGTGTTTTGGACCCTGTGCCACCAGCGTTCTGTTACGGGTGCCTTCAGTGTTCTGGACCCGGTACCTTCAGTGTTTTGGACCCTGTGCCACCAGTGTTCTGCTCCTGGTGCCTTCAGTGTTTTGGACCCTGTGCTACCAGTGTTCTGCTCCTGGTACCTTCAGTGTTTTGGACCCTGTGCTACCAGTGTTCTGCTCCTGGTGCCTTCAGTGTACAGCTCCTGGTGCCTTCAGTGTTTTGGACCCTGTGCTACCAGTGTTCTGGACCCGGTGCCTCCAGTGTTTTGGACCCTGTGCCACCAGTGTTCTGTTCCTGGTGCCTACAGTGTTCTGGACCCGGTACCTTCCGCGTTCTGGACCCGGTGCCTTCAGTGTTTTGGACCCTGTGCCACCAGTGTTCTGGACCCGGTGCCTCCAGTGTTTTGGACCCTGTGCCACCAGTGTTCTGTTCCTGGTGCCTTCAGTGTTCTGGACCCGGTGCCTTCAGTGTTTTGGACCCTGTGCCACCACTGTACTGCTCCTGGTGCCTTCATTGTTCTGGACCCGGTGCCATCAGTGTTTTGGACCCTGTTCCACCAGTGTTCTGTTCCGGGTGCCTTCAGTGTTCTGGACCCGGTACCTTCAGTGTTTTGGACCCTGTGCCACCAGTGTTCTGCTCCTGGTGCCTTCACTGTTCTGGACCCGATGTCTTTAGATTTTTGGACCCTGTGCCACCAGTGTTCTGCTCCTGGTGCCTTCAGTGTTTTGGACCCTGTGCTACCAGTGTTCTGCTCCTGGTGCCTTCAGTGTTTTGGACCCTGTGCTACCAGTGTTCTGCTCCTGGTGCCTTCAGTGTTCTGGACCCGGTACCTTCAGTGTTTTGGACCCTGTGCCACCATTGTTCTGCTCCTGGTGCCTTCAGTGTTCTGGACCAGTGCCTTCAGTGTTCTGCTCCTGGTGCCTTCAGTGTTCTGGATCCGGTGCCACCAGTGTTCAGCTCCTGGTGCCTTCAGTGCTCTGGACCCGGTACCTTCAGCGTTTTGGACCCTGTGCCACCAGTGTTCTGCACCCGGTGCCTTCAGTGTTCTGGACCCGGTACCTTCAGTGTTTTGGACCCTGTGCCACCAGTGTTCTGCTCCTGGTGCCTTCTGTGTTCTGCACCCGGTACCTTCAGTGTTTTGGACCCTGTGCCACCAGTGTTCTGCTCCTGGTGCCTTCAGTGTTCTGCTCCTGGTGCCACCAGTGTTCTGGACCTGGTACCTTCAGTGTTTTGGACCCTGTGCCACCAGTGTTCTGCTCCTGGTGCCTTCAGTGTTCTGCTCCTGGTGCCTTCAGTGTTTTGGACCCTGTGCCACCAGTGTTCTGCTCCTGGTGCCTTCAGTGTTTTGGACCCAGTGCCTTCAGTGTTGTGCTCCTGGTGCCTTCAGTGTTTTGGACCCTGTGCCTTCAGTGTTCTGCACCCGGTGCCTTCAGTGTTTTGGACCCTGTGCTACCAGTGTTCTGCTCCTGGTGCCTTCAGCGTTCTGGACCCGGTACCTTCAGTGTTTTGGACCCTGTGCCACCAGTGTTCTGCTCCTGGTGTCTTCTGTGTTCTGCACCCGGTACCTTCAGTGTTTTGGACCCTGTGCCACCAGTGTTCTGCTCCTGGTGCCTTCAGTGTTCTGCTCCTGGTGCCACCAGTGTTCTGGACCTGGTACCTTCAGTGTTTTGGACCCTGTGCCACCAGTGTTCTGCTCCTGGTGCCTTCACTGTTCTGCACCCGGTACCTTCAGTGTTCTGCTCCTGGTGCCTTCAGTGTTCTGCTCCTGGTGCCTTCAGTGTTCTGCTCCTGGTGCCTTCAGTGTTCTGCTCCTGGTGCCTTCAGTGTTTTGGACCCTGTGCTACCAGTGTTCTGCTCCTGGTGCCTTCAGTGTTCTGGACCCGGTGCCTTCAGTGTTTTGGACCCTGTGCCACCAGTGTTCTGCTCCTGGTGCCTTCAGTGTTTTGGACCCAGTGCCTTCAGTGTTGTGCTCCTGGTGCCTTCAGTGTTTTGGACCCAGTGCCTTCAGTGTTGTGCTCCTGGTGCCTTCAGTGTTCTGCTCCTGGTGCCTTCAGTGTTTTGGACCCTGTGCCTCAGTGTTCTGCTCCTGGTACCTTCAGTGTTCTGGACCCGGTACCTTCAGTGTTTTGGACCCTGTGCCTTCAGTGTTCTGCTCCTGGTACCTTCAGTGTTCTGCTCCTGGTGCCTTCAGTGTTTTGGACCCTGTGCCACCAGTGTTCTGGACCCGGTACGTTCAGTGTTTTGGACCCTGTGCCACCAGTGTTCTGCTGCTGGTGCCTTCAGTGTTTTGGACCCTGTGCTACCAGTGTTCTGCTCCTGGTGCCTTCAGTGTTCTGGACCCGGTACCTTCAGTGTTTTGGACCCTGTGCCACCAGTGTTCAGCTCCTGGTGCCTTCAGTGTTTTGGACCCTGTGCCTTCAGTGTTCTGCTCCTGGTGCCTTCAGTGTTTTGGACCCTGTGCCACCAGTGTTCTGCTCCTGGTGCCTTCAGTGTTCTGGACCCGGTACCTTCAGTGTTTTGGACCCTGTGCCACCAGTGTTCTGCTCCTGGTGCATTCAGTGTTCTGGACCCAGTGCCACCAGTGTTCTGCTCCTGGTGCCTTCAGTGTTCTGGACCCGGTGCCACCAGTGTTCTGGACCCGGTACCTTCAGTGTTTTGGACCCTGTGCCACCAGTGTTCAGCTCCTGGTGCCTTCAGTGTTCTGCTCCTGGTGCCACCAGTGTTCTGGACCTGGTACCTTCAGTGTTTTGGACCCTGTGCCACCAGTGTTCTGCTCCTGGTGCCTTCAGTGTTCTGCTCCTGGTGCCACCAGTGTTCTGGACCTGGTACCTTCAGTGTTTTGGACCCTGTGCCACCAGTGTTCTGCTCCTGGTGCCTTCAGTGTTCTGCTCCTGGTGCCTTCAGTGTTTTGGACCCAGTGCCTTCAGTGTTCTGCTCCTGGTGCCTTCAGTGTTCTGCTCCTGGTGCCTTCAGTGTTCTGCTCCTGGTGCCTTCAGTGTTCTGCTCCTGGTGCCTTCAGTGTTCCGCTCCTGGTGCCTTCAGTGTTCCGCTCCTGGTGCCTTCAGTGTTCCGCTCCTGGTGCCTTCAGTGTTCCGCTCCTGGTGCCTTCAGTGTTCTGCTCCTGGTGCCTTCAGTGTTCTGCTCCTGGTGCCTTCAGTGTTCTGCTCCTGGTGCCTTCAGTGTTCTGCTCCTGGTGCCTTCAGTGTTTTGGACCCTGTGCCACCAGTGTTCTGGACCCGGTACGTTCAGTGTTTTGGACCCTGTGCCACCAGTGTTCTGCTCCTGGTGCCTTCAGTGTTCTGCTCCTGGTGCCACCAGTGTTCTGGACCTGGTACCTTCAGTGTTTTGGACCCTGTGCCACCAGTGTTCTGGACCCGGTACGTTCAGTGTTTTGGACCCTGTGCCACCAGTGTTCTGGACCCGGTACCTTCAGTGTTTTGGACCCTGTGCCTTCAGTGTTCTGCTCCTGGTACCTTCAGTGTTCTGCTCCTGGTGCCTTCAGTGTTCTGCTCCTGGTGCCTTCAGTGTTCTGGACCCGGTGCCTTCAGTGTTCTGGACCCAGTGCCGTCAGTGTTCTGCTCCTGGTGCCTTCAGTGTTCTGGACCCGGTACCTTCAGTGTTTTGGACCCAGTGCCACCAGTGTTCTGCTCCTGGTGCCTTCAGTGTTCTGGACCCGGTACCTTCAGTGTTTTGGACCCGGTGCCACCAGTGTTCTGCTCCTGGTGCCTTCAGTGTTTTGGACCCTGTGCCTTCAGTGTTCTGCTCCTGGTGTCTTCAGTGTTCTGCTCCTGGTGCCTTCAGTGTTCTGGACCCTGTGCCACCAGTGTCCTGCTCCTGGTGCCCTCAGTGTTCTGGACCCGGTACCTTCAGTGTACTGCTCCTGGTGCCTTCAGTGTTTTGGACCCTGTGCCACCAGTGTTATGCTCCTGGTGCCCTCAGTGTTCTGGACCCGGTACCTTCAGTGTTCTGGACCCGGTACCTTCAGTGTTCTGCTCCTGGTGCCTTCAGTGTTCTGTTCCTGGTGCCTTCAGTGTTCTGCTCCTGGTGCCTTCAGTGTTCTGCTCCTGGTGCCTTCAGTGTTCTGCTCCTGGTGCCTTCAGTGTTCTGCTCCTGGTGCCTTCAGTGTTCTGCTCCTGGTGCCTTCAGTGTTCTGCTCCTGGTGCCTTCAGTGTTTTGGACCCTGTGCCACCAGTGTTCTGGACCCGGTACGTTCAGTGTTTTGGACCCTGTGCCACCAGTGTTCTGCTCCTGGTGCCTTCAGTGTTCTGCTCCTGGTGCCACCAGTGTTCTGGACCTGGTACCTTCAGTGTTTTGGACCCTGTGCCACCAGTGTTCTGGACCCGGTACGTTCAGTGTTTTGGACCCTGTGCCACCAGTGTTCTGGACCCGGTACCTTCAGTGTTTTGGACCCTGTGCCTTCAGTGTTCTGCTCCTGGTACCTTCAGTGTTCTGCTCCTGGTACCTTCAGTGTTCTGCTCCTGGTGCCTTCAGTGTTCTGCTCCTGGTGCCTTCAGTGTTCTGGACCCGGTGCCTTCAGTGTTCTGGACCCAGTGCCGTCAGTGTTCTGCTCCTGGTGCCTTCAGTGTTCTGGACCCGGTACCTTCAGTGTTTTGGACCCAGTGCCACCAGTGTTCTGCTCCTGGTGCCTTCAGTGTTCTGGACCCGGTACCTTCAGTGTTTTGGACCCGGTGCCACCAGTGTTCTGCTCCTGGTGCCTTCAGTGTTTTGGACCCTGTGCCTTCAGTGTTCTGCTCCTGGTGTCTTCAGTGTTCTGCTCCTGGTGTCTTCAGTGTTCTGCTCCTGGTGCCTTCAGTGTTCTGGACCCTGTGCCACCAGTGTCCTGCTCCTGGTGCCCTCAGTGTTCTGGACCCGGTACCTTCAGTGTACTGCTCCTGGTGCCTTCAGTGTTTTGGACCCTGTGCCACCAGTGTTCTGGACCCGGTACCTTCAGTGTTATGCTCCTGGTGCCTTCAGTGTTCTGGACCCAGTACCTTCAGTGTTTTGGACCCTGTGCCACTAGTGTTCTGCTCCTGGTGCCTTCAGTGTTCTGCTCCTGGTGCCTTCAGTGTTCTGCTCCTGGTGCCTTCAGTGTTCTGCTCCTGGTGCCTTCAGTGTTTTGGACCCGGTGCCTTCAGTGTTCTGCTCCTGGTGCCTTCAGTGTTTTGGACCCGGTGCCTTCAGTGTTCTGCTCCTGGTGCCTTCAGTGTTTTGGACCCGGTGCCTTCAGTGTTCTGCTCCTGGTGCCTTCAGTGTTTTGGACCCGGTGCCTTCAGTGTTCTGCTCCTGGTGCCTTCAGTGTTTTGGACCCGGTGCCTTCAGTGTTCTGCTCCTGGTGCCTTCAGTGTTTTGGACCCGGTGCCACCAGTGTTCGCTCAGCGATTTTCAGATTTGGAGTAATAAATTAATGAATAAATGAGAACCTTCTACCCTGCAGCGTAGTCCTGGTCGCGCACGCACACGGCTGCCGGCTTCAGGATTTTGTGGATAAACGCTCCGTGTGAACAGCCTCATAGACTCATTCAGCCGCGTGTTTGTCACAGACCCATTACATTCTACGGGGCTGTTCACGTGTCTGTGTTTTATGAGCGTCATTGATGAAAATCGCCAATACAAGTAAATGTGTCTGTGAAAACCACGTAGAGAGCACGGATGGCAGCCGAGGAAGATCTGTGCGCGGTCCGTGAGGAACAAGACCATGTACCGGAGATTTGTCTTTTATACATTTCATATATGAAAATCATTGATGAAACTGGACTGAACGCTGAGGATCCCTGGATCCAGAACACCGATGACCCCCAGATCCAGAACACCGAGGACCCCCAGATCCAGAACATCAAGGATGCCCGGATCCAGGACCCCCGGAGCCAGAACACTAAGGATGCCCGGATCCAGAACACTGAGGACACCCGGATCCAGAACACTGATGACACTAATACCATGTTTTTTATGTGTATATGAAAAAATCACTGACTTTAAGACAGACCTGACTTGTAATCCAACTATTACAGAACCAAACTGATCCTCATGAAAAAATGTGTTTTTGTGGTAGAATGAATTCTGCCGCTTGTTGTGAACAGTCAGCGAGCATATGGCCCACGGATCTTTACAGAAGCTGATGAACAGATGAGGGTTTCCAGCAGGTGGCGCTGTGTACATAGGAATGACTGACAACCTGCTGCCTGGCAGATGAGGGAAAGAGCTGCCAGGTGTCAGGAAGTTCCCCAAGAGTCAGTAATAATTGGGAACTTGTGTCCAGTGTCAGTACAGAGCTGCCTCCGTGATCGTTTCTGAAGCTGGAGGTTGCGGTGATTCGCCCCATACATCGTAGTCCTGACTAATGACGGAGCAGTTTTCAGTTGATCGGTGGGGTGCAGGGAGACGGTCAATAGTTCAGTCCTGGACAATCCCTTTAAGGACTTCATTACCTCAGTACCTGTCCCACATAAGGTGCAGCACTCCTTGTGGAGACCCCACTGATGCTTGTTGGGAAAAGTATGTAAATGAGCGCTTCTTCAGAGGCGGAGCACATATGCCCCCAAGTGCTTGCTGGGAGAAGTATGTAAATGAGCACTCCTTCAGAGGCGGAGCACATCTGCCCCCAGGTGCTTGCTGGGAGAAGTATGTAAATGAGCGCTTCTTCAGAGGCGGAGCACATCTGCCCCCAGGTGCTTGCTGGGAGAAGTATGTAAATGAGCGCTTCTTCAGAGGCGGAGCACATCTGCCCCCAGGTGCTTGCTGGGAAAAGTATGTAAATGAGCGCTTCTTCAGAGGCGGAGCACATCTGCACTCAGGTGCTTGCTGGGAAAAGTATGTAAATGAGCGCTTCTTCAGAGGCGGAGCACATCTGCACTCAGGTGCTTGCTGGGAGAAGTATGTAAATGAGCGCTTCTTTAGAGGCGGAGCACGTCTGCTCCCAGGTGCTTGCTGGGAGAAGTATGTAAATGAGCGCTTCTTCAGAGGTGGAGCACATCTGCCCCCAGGTGCTTGCTGGGAGAAGTATGTAAATGAGCGCTTCTTCAGAGGCGGAGCACGTCTGCTCCCAGGTGCTTGCTGGGAGAAGTATGTAAATGAGCGCTTCTTCAGAGGCGGAGCACATCTGCTCCCAGGTGCTTGCTGGGAGAAGTATGTAAATGAGCGCTTCTTCAGAGGCGGAGGACATCTGCTCCCAGGTGCTTGCTGGGAGAAGTATGTAAATGAGCGCTTCTTCAGAGGCAGAGCACGTCTGCCCCCAGGTGCTTGCTGGGAGAAGTATGTAAATGAGCGCTTCTTCAGAGGCGGAGCACGTCTGCCCCCAGGTGCTTGCTGGGAGAAGTATGTAAATGAGCGCTTCTTCAGAGGCGGAGCACATCTGCACTCAGGTGCTTGCTGGGAAAAGTATGTAAATGAGCGCTCCTTCAGAGGCGGAGCACATCTGCACCCAGGTGCTTGCTGGGAAAAGTATGTAAATGGGCGCTCCTTCAGAGGCGGAGCACGTCTGCCCCCAGGTGCTTGCTGGGAGAAGTATGTAAATGAGCGCTTCTTCAGAGGCGGAGCACATCTGCCCCCAGGTGCTTGCTGGGAGAAGTATGTAAATGAGCGCTTCTTCAGAGGCGGAGCACATCTGCACCCAGGTGCTTGCTGGGAGAAGTATGTAAATGAGCGCTTCTTCAGAGGCGGAGCACGTCTGCTCCCGGGCACTCGCTGGATTGATCCGTTTTCCACTTCACCTGAATACTGGAGAAGCGACAATCAGGTCCAGTTGCTTTTGGCAGACGGTGAAGTGATGTGGATCGGGCAGGACATCTGCAAATGTCATCGGCTCCCGGTCTTGTGTGAATGGAGCCCAGTCATTCTCCACCATTCACAAGATCTCTGCTTGCTGTCAGTGATAGGAATCATTCATTGGCTACAGCTAGAGACTGAAAACCTGTCCAGAACCCCAATGTCTCAGAGCAGAGGGTTTGTTACAATGTGCCGCCGCCTGCAGATCCAGTGTGAGTATATATATATATATATATACTGCTCTGCTGTAGGGCAGATGGTCACAAGGGTCGGGTGCTGCAGATGTTTCCTTCCCTCGATCGGATCTTCTCTCCTCTTCTTCACCAGACGTTACATTGCGCACTTTGTAAGGTTGTGCCTGCAGTGTCTGTGCAGACCTATGGGTCTCCGTGGTAACAGACGACCAGCCCACTGTCTGCAGTCCTGACCCCAGATTGACGGATGGCGTCGCCGTCATTGCTCGGTCAGCCTGTGATGGGAGCAGCATGTCCCGGGAGGGGTCAGTATGGGCCGGACTCGCCTTATCTCAGTATTCACCTCCGGGGTCGGGGCTGGAGATGATGAGAGTCAGACTCTTCAGCTTCAGGGTAACGATGAGCTTCTCCTCCCGGAGCTGGCCGTGTAGTGGTGGGATATCCGGCCTCACCCTGCGATTGCTGGGCTACCCTAATAGTTACTGGGTCAGGCCGCAGGTCCAATCCCGGTGTCATGTCCGCGGGGGCGCTATATGCGGTCACCTTCATTGTGGACATCATCTTCCATTCAGCAGAAGATGGCGGCTGACAACGCAGTGTCTCGTGTTTCTAGACCATGGGGGTCACTGACCGCGTGTGAATACAGAACTGTGCACCATTTCCTGAGCCCCTGTCCCCTGCACAGAGTCGCCCCTCTTCCTGGCCTGGTCCGAGCCTGCGGACTGCGTTCTTGGTGGTAGACACCGGCGCCCCAGTGACTTCATTACTTTGCTGATATGAGAGGGTGCAGTGTTGATTAGTCCACGACCTGTATGACCCCCCCTATCCGCAGATCCGGGTGACAATGAGCGCCTCTGTCCCCAGAATGGGGAGGGCTCAGTTTTTGTCCCTTGGACCGGAGCCACCTGAAAGGACAAAAGAAGCTATTGTTGTGTGGCCCCCACCGCCGTCATCCGAGACATGGGAGACGCGGAGGAGCAGTTGTGTGCAATACTCCGGCTGTGCATGGACACTGATAGGTGGACACTATTGGGTGTGATTGTCCCCCGGTGTCACCTCTTGGCTCTATACCACCTGTGCATGGCAATATCTCCCCTGTCAAGATTCATGGGGCGGCGCACACCCCCATTATTGTCCCCTTTGGGTGATGTAAAGTTTGGGGTGAGCGATCAGAAGTGAATGAGTCAGAATGATCTCACCGTCGCCTCCACATGGATGAATGGACGATGCAGCGGGCACCCATTGTGGGATTTGGAGGGTCAGGACAATGTAGCGCCTGCCATAATGGAGAGGGCCGTAAATCTGGGAGCAGCGCCCCATCATCAGGCCTCGCAACGAGTTCCTGGTGAATGAGCAATCAATTAAAGGGATTGTCCAGTAAGAGGAACCCTCCTAAGATGGAGACAGAGAAAAGGAGAGTGAGGGAGAGAAGTCTCATGGCCGTCCAAACACTACAGACATGGCCCACGTCCAGCTGCCATCATTACTGCTGCAGTGTATGGACACTACCTGAGACAAGACTCAGCGTCCAAAAGACGCTGCAGATCCGGGGGTGTCGTCTGGATCCGGAATATCCCCCTAAGGCCATGGCCCCACTATCAGTATCTGGTCAGTATCCGGTCAGTATTTGTTCTCAGGAGTGGGTGATAAATGCAGAATTGGTGACTTGTTTCTATTCTACCTTTTCTCTGATTGTTCCTCACCTGGTTTTGGCTCCTGAGAAAAAATACTGACCGAATACTGACCGAATACTGATAGTGGGGCCGTGGCCTTATACTAATAATGGAAAACTCCGGATCTGACCACCGTTTCCACTGGGGTCTTGATCACTTGCTGTAGTTTGTGCTGCGTCTCCTCCTTCCTGTATGGCACGTCCGCTTGCTGTCAGTGAATGGTCATCGTTATAGTTCACGTCCAGGGTCCGGGGGGCCGTCCTGCTCTCACTGCTGACGGGCCCGTTTCAGGGCGAGAGTTCAGATCTGATGGGTTCGGATTCCTCGGCAGGATGTGATCAGGGACATCGGGGTCATCGCTGATGATGAGGGTGATAGTCCCCACTATTTACAGGCAATGATCGTGAGCAGAACAGTTTGGATTGTGCGTGTGAACCTGGCGCTCTTCTCGTTTGCGCTGCACGTCCGCTCTGCAATTAACAAGGTCAGAAAACAGAGGAAAGTTGAGCCAAGAACGCTGCGTCCATGGAGCCTGCGGCCGACCCGCTGTGCCCGCTTGGTGGGTGATGGGGCATCTTTTCTCTCCTCGTATTGTCGCCCATTCACTACCCCACAATCAGCACCATCCCTGCCCCCTCCCAGCGCAGCGGTGTCTGTGTATGGGACAGGCGGGAGGTGACGGCGGGTGAATAGCCGCCATAGGACGGGTCACTGCTCCACCATTGTCCGGGGGTCTCTCGTAGCCTCAGCATATGTAACAGTCACAGAAAATGAGCACTAATTAGAGGGGACAATGGGCGCTGGGTGGCCGGGAGCAGATCCTGCATCCCACTGGTTTCATCCACGCTCCCGTCTGCAGCGGGGTGTCCGCTTTATGCTGGGTCCATTGATGGAGGAGCCGCCATTGTCCTCCTCTGTGCTGAATGGAACAATGGGCTCCTCTCCGCTCCCCGTGAAGGACGACGCTGCCTCTCACCATCTCTGGCTGCTCAGTTCTCCATTATCACCCGTTTGGGGCGTCGGGGCGAGACATCAGGATCATTAATGACTTCCCATAATTTATATTGAGGGGTCACAATCTGTGCCGGACAGTTACTCCCATCATCCACCCCAGGAGCACACACTCTAATCTACCCTTCTCACATAGGGTGGATCACTCCCATCATCCCTGTCCTCACAAGCCTTATACTAGGCCCCGTACTCCCATCATCTACACCAGTGCCCCACAGGAGGGAACCGCGCTATCGAAACATTAATGTACAGCGGCCAGAAAGAAGCAAAACCTCCGAAATACAGGACAAATGTGAACGAGGCCACAGAAATACAGCAGGAAGCAGAGATCAAAGCTTACACGTGTGGCCCCTGCTCAGCTATGAACGGAGGGCCCAAGACAGCAAGGGACAAGAGCAGGACTACAGCACAGGTCCTGACAACCAGTGACCTACAGGCCGGAGATTATCAGCACTGGAGCGTTATAAGAGGCTGATATCAGTCACATATGATGTAATGTCTGGAGGTTATATCAGTACTGGAGCGTTATAAGAGGCTGATATCAGTCACATATGATGTAATGTCTGGAGGTTATATCAGTACTGGAGCGTTATAAGAGGGGCTGATATCAGTCACATATGGTGTAATGTCTGGAGGTTATATCAGTACTGGAGCGTTATAAGAGGCTGATATCAGTCATATATGGTGTAATGTCTGGAGGTTATATCAGTACTGGAGCGTTATAAGAGGCTGATATCAGTCACATATGGTGTAATGTCTGGAGGTTATATCAGTACTGGAGCGTTATAAGAGGAGCTGATATCAGTCACATATGGTGTAATGTCTGGAGGTTATATCAGTACTGGAGCGTTATAAGAGGCTGATATCAGTCACATATGGTGTAATGTCTGGAGGTTATATCAGTACTGGAGCGTTATAAGAGGCTGATATCAGTCACATATGGTGTAATGTCTGGGGGTTATATCAGTACTGGAGCGTTATAAGAGGGGCTGATATCAGTCACATATGATGTAATGTCTGGAGGTTATATCAGTACTGGAGCGTTATAAGAGGAGCTGATATCAGTCACATATGGTGTAATGTCTGGAGGTTATATCAGTACTGGAGCGTTATAAGAGGCTGATATCAGTCACATATGGTGTAATGTCTGGAGGTTATATCAGTACTGGAGCGTTATAAGAGGCTGATATCAGTCACATATGGTGTAATGTCTGGAGGTTATATCAGTACTGGAGCGTTATAAGAGGGGCTGATATCAGTCACATATGATGTAATGTCTGGAGGTTATATCAGTACTGGAGCGTTATAAGAGGGGCTGATATCAGTCACATATGATGTAATGTCTGGAGGTTATATCAGTACTGGAGCGTTATAAGAGGAGCTGATATCAGTCACATATGGTGTAATGTCTGGAGGTTATATCAGTACTGGAGCGTTATAAGAGGCTGATATCAGTCACATATGGTGTAATGTCTGGAGGTTATATCAGTACTGGAGCGTTATAAGAGGCTGATATCAGTCACATATGGTGTAATGTCTGGAGGTTATATCAGTACTGGAGCGTTATAAGAGAGGCTGATATCAGTCACATATGATGTAATGTCTGGAGGTTATATCAGTACTGGAGTGTTATAAGAGGCTGATATCAGTCACATATGATGTAATGGCTTGAGGTTATATCAGTACTGGAGCGTTATAAGAGGAGCTGATATCAGTCACATATGATGTAATGTCTGGAGGTTATATCACTACGGGAGCGTTATAAGAGGCTGATATCAGTCACATATGATGTAATGTCTGGAGGTTATATCAGTACTGGAGCGTTATAAGAGGCTGATATCAGTCACATATGGTGTAATGTCTGGAGGTTATATCAGTACTGGAGCGTTATAAGAGGCTGATATCAGTCACATATGATGTAATGTCTGCAGGTTATATCAGTACTGGAGCGTTATAAGAGGCTGATATCAGTCACATATGATGTAATGTCTGGAGGTTATATCAGTACTGGAGCGCTATAAGAGGGGCTGATATCAGTCACATATGATGTAATGTCTGGAGGTTATATCAGTGCTGGAGCGTTATAAGAGGAGCTGATATCAGTCACATATGATGTAATGTCTGGAGGTTATATCAGTACTGGAGCGTTATAAGAGGAGCTGATATCAGTCACATATGATGTAATGTCTGGAGGTTATATCAGTACTGGAGCATTATAAGAGGCTGATATCAGTCACATATGGTGTAATGTCTGGAGGTTATATCAGTACTGGAGCGTTATAAGAGAGGTGTAACGGGTCTGGGAGGCGGAACCTCTGAGCTACTATACAAGGGGGCGGTCCTTGTAAGGAAGCGAGTGGTGACCAGGGAAGACGGGCAGGTAGTCACAGCAGGTGACCGGGACAGTCTCTGGGTAAACGGGCAGGTGGTCACGGCAAGTGACCGGGACAGTCTCTGGGTATAGGGTAGGTACGACCTGTGACGGCTGAGCCTCCAGGTAGGCTAGCAGGCAGGTAGCAGATGTGCGCTCCCAGGTGAGCAGGCGAGAGTCTCTGGATAAGCAGGTGGTCACAGCACGTGACGGCGGAGCCTCCAGGTAGGCAAACAGACAGGTAGCAGATGAGCGCTCCCAGGTGAGCGAGCAAGCTGGTCCATAGACAGACTGACAGGGGTAGGAAGGCAGACCGTCGGACCTCAGGCTAGCAAGCAGGAAGGAGGAATGTCAGGCAGGAAACAGACAGCAAACTGGCAGGTTTCTGGCAGGTAACTGGCAACGGGACCTGAGGGCTGAAGCAGAGTAGTGAACAGTGCAACAACATTGCTCGGGCACCTCCATTTTGGAGGAGGTGCCTTATATATGGTGAAGTCCTCCAGCCATTGGCCGGGGACTCCTTAGGACGGCGCGCGCGGCCCCTTTAAGAGGGAGGGAGCGCGCGCCCTAAGCACAGTGGCCGGGAAGGAGCGCGCGCTGCCAGCAGAGCGGGAGGAGGACGCCGGGCTCGGAGCAGAGAGGTGAGGGGAACAGCGTCCCTGCCTAGCAGAGGGCAGGGACGCCGGCGCTACAGTACCCCCCCCTTTAGGCCCCCCCTTCTTTAGGCCAGAGAGAAATTTAGCTAGGATGAGAGGGGCATGGATGTTCTCCCGGGGCTCCCACGTTCTCTCTTCAGGACCAAACCCCTTCCAATCTACCAGAAAAAAGGTCTTCCCTCTTACCCTTTTGGTGGCCAGAATGTTCTCTACCTCAAATTCGTTTTCAGCGGAAACCGGAGCAGGAGGCGTACCTGTAGACTTGGAAAAAGAGTTAAGAACCACAGGTTTGAGGAGGGATACATGGAAAGAGTTAGGGATCCGCAAGTTGGCCGGGAGTTTCAATTTATAGGCCACCAGGTTGATCTGGCTGATGACCTCCAGAGGACCGATGAACCGAGGCCCTAACTTATAGGAAGGAATCTTGAGCCGGACATATTTGGACGAGAGCCAGACCTTATCTCCAGGACGGAATTGTGGAGGATCCAGACGTTTTTTGTCAGCATGTCTTTTCATACGCTCGGATGACAGAAGGAGTGCGGACCGGGTGCTCTCCCATATGGAGGAAAATTTGTTAACAAGAGATTCCGCAGCCGGATTGTCCACCGAGGTGGAGACGGGAAATGGGATCCGAGGATGCTGACCGAAGACTACAAAAAACGGGGATTTGGAGGAAGATTCGCTCTCGTGATTATTGTAAGAGAACTCGGCTCATGGTAGGAGATCCACCCAGTCTGAATGATGGGCATTAACGAAGTGCCGGAGGTAACTGGTCAGGTTCTGATTGATCCGCTCCACTTGACCATTAGACTGTGGATGGTAAGCGGAGGAGAAGTCCAGGGTGACATCTAGCAGTTTACAAGTGACTCTCCAGAAGCGTGAGGTGAACTGAACCCCACGATCCGACACGATGTGGAGGGGCAGGCCATGAAGACGGAAGATGTGGCGGATAAAGTCTTTAGCCAGCTCGGGTGCAGACGGGAGGCCTGGCAGGGGAACGAAATGAGCCATCTTGGAAAAGCGGTCAGCGACCACCCAAATGACCGTACAACCGGCAGAGACGGGGAGATCAGTTATAAAGTCCATTGCTATATGCTGCCAGGGGGCAGCCGGTACTGGGAGCGGAAGGAGGCGACCGGCTGGTAGGTGTCTCGGAACCTTGTTGCGGGCGCAGGACACACAGGCAGAAACAAAGTCTATTACGTCCTTGTGCAGGGTAGGCCACCAGTAGTGCCGGGTAATAAGCTGGAGGGTCTTTCTCTGACCGGCGTGGCCAGCTAGTTTAGACGAGTGACCCCAGTGTAGGACCTTCTCCCGATCAGGTACTGATACGAACGTCTTACCGGGAGGGAGACGATTTAGACTCACGGGAGCCACCTGCATTACTCTGGCGGGATCGATGATGTGTTTCGGTTCTTCCTCGAGATCAGACACCAGAAAGGATCGGGATAAGGCGTCCGCCTTGATGTTTTTGTCAGCCGGGCAAAAATAAAGAACAAAATCAAAGCGAGCAAAAAACAAGGACCACCGGGCTTGGCGCGGGTTAAGTCTCTGGGCATGCTGGAGGTAAGCCAAGTTCTTGTGGTCAGTGTAAATTATTACCGGGTGAAGAGCCCCTTCGAGCAGGTAACGTCACTCATCCAATGCCAGCTTGATGGCCAATAACTCTCGATCTCCTATGGAATAGTTGCGCTCAGAAGAGGAGAAGAGTTTGGAGAAGAAGCCACAAGTTACCATTCTCCCGGAGGACGATTTTTGGGTAAGTACCGCTCCGGCTCCAGAGGAGGAGGCGTCAACCTCCAGGAAGAACTGCTTGTTACCATCAAGGCGATGCAGCACCGGGGCGGAAGAGAAGGCCTGTTTTAAGGAAAGAAAGGCCTCCTCTGCTTCGGGCGGCCACTCTCTGGGATTAGTGCCCTTACGGGTGAGCGTGGAAATTGGGGCAGTCCGGGAAGAGAAGTGCGGTATGAAGAGGCGGTAGTAGTTGGCGAAGCCCAGGAACCGCTGAATGGCCTTCAACCCCTCCGGTCGAGGCCACTTCTCGATGGCAGACAGTTTCTCAGGATCCATTCGTAGGCCGGTCTGAGAAATTATGTAGCCCAAAAACGGAAGCGAGGTCTGCTCAAAGAGGCACTTCTCATATTTAGCGAAGAAGTGGTTCTGCCTGAGCCTGAGCAGGACCTGACGAACGTCCCTCCGGTGTGTGGGAAGATCAGGAGAGAAGACCAAGATGTCGTCCAGGTACACCACTACGCAGGAGTAGAGAAGGTCCCGGAAGATGTCATTGACCAACTCTTGAAAGACGGCGGGAGCGTTACAGAGACCGAAGGGCATTACCAGATATTCGTAGTGGCCGTCCCGGGTGTTGAATGCCGTCTTCCATTCGTCCCCCTGACGGATACGGACCAGGTTGTACGCCCCACGAAGGTCCAATTTGGTGAAGATTCTAGCCCCCCTCAGACGATCAAATAATTCCGGAATGAGCGGAAGGGGGTACTTATTCTTCACCGTGATCTGGTTTAAGCCTCTATAGTCTATGCAGGGACGGAGAGAGCCGTCCTTCTTTTTAACAAAGAAGAAGCCTGCTCCCGCCGGGGAGGTTGATTTCCGGATAAATCCCCGGGCCAAATTCTCCTCAATATACTCGGACATAGACCGGGTCTCAGCAGCGGACAATGGGTAAATACGCCCACGGGGGGGAGTAGTACCGGGTAACAGGTCGATAGGGCAGTCGTATGGTCTATGAGGGGGTAGTGTCTCTGCCTCCTTTTTATTAAAGACATCAGCATATGACCAATAAGGAATCGGAAGTCCAGGTAGATTAGCTGGGGTAGGAGAAGGACGGACGGGATGAACGGGAACCAGACAAGACTTATGACAGTCCTGCCCCCAGCGAAGGACTTCTCCGGTCTGCCAGTCAAGCACGGGTGCATGTCTCTGGAGCCAAGGTAGGCCTAGCAAGAGGGCGTGAGAGAGTCCAGGCAGAACATGAAAGGAGATACTCTCAGAATGCAGCATTCCCACCTGTAGAGTAATGGATTCGGTGATGAGTTGGATGGGACGTGGTAAGAGGCCCCCATCCACGGCAGCAACAGACAAGGGTACAGCCAGAGGTTTGGTGGGGATGCGGTATTTCTCTACCAGGGACTGTGAAATAAGATTCCCGGCTGCTCCAGAGTCAAGTTGGGCTAGTTCGAAATAACGGTTCTCCCCGTAGACGATTGAGACTGACAGCAGCAGAGATGGAGAGGATTTATTCTTGTCTAGGTCGACCTCTCTGAGCGATCCTAGACACAGGCGTTTCCCGACCTCTCCGGGCAGGTACGGATCCGGTGCTCCTTACTGCCACAGTAGAAGCAGCTCCCCTCGGCACGGCGTAAGTCCTGACGGGTTTTGACCATCTTGGTCTGGTCGACCTGCATAGGCTCAGGAGGGTGTTCCTGGGGAGACACGGAGGGAGTGACGGGTTTCTGGAAGGAAGGAGCTAGACGTGGAAACCTCCTCTCATGGGTGACCTCTTTGGCACGCTCCTGGAACCGTAGGTCAATCCGGGTGGCAAGAGTTATTAAATCATCGAGAGTGGTAGGAATGTCCCGACCGGCGAGTTCATCTTTAATACGGCCGGACAGACCCTCCCAGAAGACAGATACCAGAGCGTCGTTATCCCAGGCCAGCTCCGAGGCAAGTGTACGGAACCGTATGGCATATTGGCCCACGGTGAGACTTCCCTGACGGAGGCGTAGCAGAGACGATGCGGATGAGGTCTTCCGTCCAGGTTCGTCGAAGACTTTCCAGAAAGCCGTGAGAAAGGCAGGCAAGTCGGACACCAGGGGGTCTCCTCTCTCCCATAGAGGATTCAGCCAAGCCAGTGCCTCCCCCGTGAGATGGGACATGATGAAGGCTACTTTGGCCCGGTCGGAATTAAACTGGTGGGACAGGAGTTCAAAGTGCAGGGTGCACTGGTTTATGAAGCCCTGAGCCTGAGCGGAGTCGCCTCCGAAGCGAGGAGGTGCAGAAAGCCGGGGTCCGGAGCAGGATACCATGGTATTGGTGGGCAGCGGCGCTGCCGGGTTGCGAGTCATGACTCTAGTGGTGGTTGCTGGTGGAGCAGTCAGAGTGTCCAGGCGTGAGTTGACATTCCGTAGGTGACCCAGGATGGACTCCTGTTGGGACCTCTGACGGGACAGTTCATGACATAGGTCCGAGAGCGAGGGAGCTTGGGTGCCACCGGGTTCCATGGCCCGAGCAAACTGTAACGGGTCTGGGAGGCGGAACCTCTGAGCTACTATACAAGGGGGCGGTCCTTGTAAGGAAGCGGGTGGTGACCAGGGAAGACGGGCAGGTAGTCACAGCAAGTGACCGGGACAGTCTCTGGGTAAACGGGCAGGAGGTCACAGCAAGTGACTGGGGCAGTCTCTGGGTGAACGGGCAGGAGGTCACAGCAAGTGACCGGGGCAGTCTCTGGGTGAACGGGCAGGAGGTCACAGCAAGTGACCGGGACAGTCTCTGGGTATAGGGTAGGTACGACCTGTGACGGCTGAGCCTCCAGGTAGGCTAGCAGGCGGATGACAGATGAGTGCTCCCAGGTGAGCAGGCGAGAGTCTCTGGATAATCGGGTGGTCACAGCACGTGAGGGCGGAGCCTCCAGGTAGGCAAACAGACAGGTAGCAGATGAGCGCTCCCAGGTGAGCGGGCAAGCTGGTCCATAGACAGACTGACAGGGGTAGGAAGGCAGACCGTCAGACCTCAGGCTAGCAAGCAGGAAGGAGGAATGTCAGGCAGGAAACAGACAGCAAACTGGCAGGTTTCTGGCAGGTAACTGGCAGGTAACTGGCAACGGGACCTGAGGGCTGAAGCAGAGTAGTGAACAGTGCAACAACATTGCTCGGGCACCTCCATTTTGGAGGAGGTGCCTTTATATATTGTGAAGTCCTCCGGCCATTGGCCGGGGACTCCTTAGGACGGCGCGCGCGGCCCCTTTAAGAGAGAGGGAGCGCGCGCGCGCGCCCTAAGCACAGTGGCCTGGAAGGAGCGCGCGCTGCCAGCAGAGCGGGAGAGGGACGCCGGGCTCGGAGCAGAGGGGTGAGGGGAACAGCGTCCCTGCCTAGCAGAGGGCAGGGATGCCGGCGCTACAAGAGACTGATATCAGTCACATATGATGTAATGTCTGGAGGTTATATCAGTAATGGAGCGTTATAAGAGGGGCTGATATCAGTCACATATGATGTAATGTCTGGAGGTTATATCAGTACTGGAGCGTTATAAGAGGCTGATATCAGTCACATATGGTGTAATGTCTGGAGGTTATATCAGTACTGGAGCGTTATAAGAGGCTGATATCAGTTACATATGGTGTAATGTCTGGAGGTTATATCAGTACTGGAGCCTTATAAGAGGAGCTGATATCAGTCACATATGATGTAATGTCTGGAGGTTATATCAGTACTGGAGCGTTATAAGAGGCTGATATCGGTCACATATGGTGTAATGTCTGGAGGTTATATCAGTACTGGAGCGTTATAAGAGGCTGATATGAGTCACATATGAAGTAATGTCTGGAGGTTATATCAGTACTGGAGCGTTATAAGAGGAGCTGATATCAGTCACATATGGTGTAATGTCTGGAGGTTATATCAGTACTGGAGCGTTATAAGAGGCTGATATCAATCACATATGGTGTAATGTCTGGAGGTTATATCAGTACTGGAGCGTTATAAGAGGGGCTGATATCAGTCACATATGGTGGAATGTCTGGAGGTTATATCAGTACTGGAGAGTTATAAGAGGCTGATATCAGTCACATATGATGTAATGTCTGGAGGTTATATCAGTACTGGAGCGTTATAAGAGGAGCTGATATCAGTCACATATGGTGTAATGTCTGAAGGTTATATCAGTACTGGAGAGTTATAAGAGGCTGATATCAGTCACATATGATGTAATGTCTGGAAGTTATATCAGTACTGGAGCATTATAAGAGGAGCTGATATCAGTCACATATGATGTAATGTCTGGAGGTTATATCAGTACTGGAGCGTTATAAGAGGCTGATATCAGTCACATATGATGTAATGGCTGGAGGTTATATCAGTACTGGAGCGTTATAAGAGGAGCTGATATCAGTCACATATGGTGTAATGTCTGGAGGTTATATCAGTACTGGAGCGTTATAAGAGAGGCTGATATCAGTCACATATGATGTAATGTCTGGAGCTTATATCAGTACTGGAGCGTTATAAGAGGCTGATATCAGTCACATATGATGTAATGGCTGGAGGTTATATCAGTACTGGAGCGTTATAAGAGGAGCTGATATCAGTCACATATGATGTAATGTCTGGAGGTTATATCACTACTGGAGCGTTAAAAGAGGCAGATATCAGTCACATATGATGTAATGTCTGGAGGTTATATCAGTACTGGAGCGTTATAAGAGGCTGATATCAGTCACATATGATGTAATGTCTGGAGGTTATATCAGTACTGGAGCGTTATAAGAGGAGCTGATATCAGTCACATATGATGTAATGTCTGGAGGTTATATCAGCACTGGAGCGTTATAAGAGGGGCTGATATCAATCACATATGATGTAATGTCTGGAGGTTATATCAGTATTGGAGCGTTATAAGAGGGGCTGATATCAGTCACATATGATGTAATGTCTGGAGGTTATATCAGTACTGGAGCGTTATAAGAGGGGCTGATATCAGTCACATATGGTGTAATGTCTGGAGGTTATATCAGTACTGGAGCGTTATAAGATGGGCTGATATCAGTCACATATGGTGTAATGTCTGGAGGTTATATCAGTACTGGAGCGTTATAAGAGGAGCTGATATCAGTCACATATGGTGTAATGTCTGGAGGTTATATCAGTACTGGAGCGTTATAAGATGGGCTGATATCAGTCACATATGGTGTAATGTCTGGAGGTTATATCAGTACTGGAGCGTTATAAGAGGAGCTGATATCAGTCACATATGATGTAATGTCTGGAGGTTATATCAGTACTGGAGCGTTATAAGAGGCTGATATCAGTCACATATGGTGTAATGTCTGGAGGTTATATCAGTACTGGAGCGTTATAAGAGGAGCTGATATCAGTCACATATGATGTAATGTCTGGAGGTTATATCAGTACTGGAGCGTTATAAGAGGGGCTGATATCAGTCACATATGGTGTAATGTCTGGAGGTTATATCAGTACTGGAGCGTTATAAGAGGCAGATATCAGTCACATATGATGTAATGTCTGGAGGTTATATCAGTACTGGAGCGTTATAAGAGGAGCTGATATCAGTCACATATGATGTAATGTCTGGAGGCTATATCAGTACTGGAGCGTTATAAGAGGGGCTGATATCAGTCACATATGATGTAATGTCTGGAGGTTATATCAGTACTGGAGCGTTATAAGAGGGGCTGATATCAGTCACATATGATGTAATGTCTGAAGGTTATATCAGTACTGGAGCGTTATAAGAGGCTGATATCAGTCACATATGGTGTAATGTCTGGAGGTTATATCAGTACTGGAACGTTATAAGAGGAGCTGATATCAGTCACATATGGTGTAATGTCTGGAGGTTATATCAGTACTGGAGCGTTATAAGAGGAGCTGATATCAGTCACATATGGTGTAATGACTGGAGGTTATATCAGTACTGGAGCGTTATAAAAGGCTGATATCAGTCACATATGATGTAATGTCTGGAGGTTATATGAGTGCTGGAGCGTTATAAGAGGAGCTGATATCAGTCACATATGATATAATGTCTGGAGGTTATATCAGTACTGGAGCGTTATAAGAGGGGCTGATATCAGTCACATATGGTGTAATGTCTGGAGGTTATATCAGTACTGGAGCATTATAAGAGGCAGATATCAGTCACATATGATGTAATGTCTGGAGGTTATATCAGTACTGGAGCGTTATAAGAGGAGCTGATATCAGTCACATATGATGTAATGTCTGGAGGTTATATCAGTACTGGAGCGTTATAAGAGGCTGATATCAATCACATATGATGTAATGTCTGGAGGTTATATCAGTACTGGAGCGTTGTAAGAGGGGCTGATATCAGTCACATATGATGTAATGTCTGGAGGTTATATCAGTACTGGAGCGTTATAAGATGGGCTGATATCAATCACATATGGTGTAATGTCTGGAGGTTATAACAGTACTGGAGCGTTATAAGAGGAGCTGATATCAGTCACATATGGTGTAATGTCTGGAGGTTATATCAGTACTGGAGCGTTATAAGATGGGCTGATATCAGTCACATATGGTGTAATGTCTGGAGGTTATATCAGTACTGGAGCGTTATAAGAGGAGCTGATATCAGTCACATATGATGTAATGTCTGGAGGTTATATCAGCACTGGAGCGTTATAAGAGGGGCTGATATCAATCACATATGATGTAATGTCTGGAGGTTATATCAGTACTGGAGCTTTATAAGAGGCTGATATCAGTCACATATGGTGTAATGTCTGGAGGTTATATCAGTACTGGAGCGTTATAAGAGGCTGATATCAGTCACATATGGTGTAATGTCTGGAGGTTATATCAGTACTGGAGCGTTATAAGAGGCTGATATCAGTCACATAAGGTGTAATGTCTGGAGGTTATATCAGTACTGGAGCGTTATAAGATGGGCTGATATCAGTCACATATGGTGTAATGTCTGGAGGTTATATCAGTACTGGAGCGTTATAAGAGGAGCTGATATCAGTCACATATGATGTAATGTCTGGAGGTTATATCAGCACTGGAGCGTTATAAGAGGGGCTGATATCAATCACATATGATGTAATGTCTGGAGGTTATATCAGTACTGGAGCGTTATAAGAGGGGCTGATATCCGTCACATATGATGTAATGTCTGGAGGTTATGTCAGTACTGGAGCGTTATAAGAGGGGCTGATATCAGTCACATATGATGTAATGTCTGGAGGTTATATCAGTACTGGAGCGTTATAAGAGGGGCTGATATCAGTCACATATGGTGTAATGTCTGGAGGTTATATCAGTACTGGAGCGTTATAAGAGGCTGATATCAGTCACATATGGTGTAATGTCTGGAGGTTATATCAGTACTGGAGCGTTATAAGAGGCTGATATCAGTCACATATGGTGTAATGTCTGGAGGTTATATAAGTACTGGAGCGTTATAAGAGGAGCTGATATCAGTCACATATGGTGTAATGTCTGGAGGTTATATCAGTACTGGAGCGTTTTAAGAGGGGCTAATATCAGTCACATATGATGTAATGTCTGGAGGTTATATCAGTACTGGAGCGTTATAAGAGGCTGATATCAATCACATATGGTGTAATGTCTGGAGGTTATATCAGTACTGGAGCGTTATAAGAGGGGCTGATATCAGTCACATATGATGTAATGTCTGGGGGTTATATCAGTACTGGAGCGGTATAAGAGGGGCTGATATCAGTCACATATGGTGTAATGTCTGGAGGTTATATCAGTACTGGAGCGTTATAAGAGGCTGATATCAGTCACATATGGTGTAATGTCTGGAGGTTATATCAGTACTGGAGCATTATAAGAGGCTGATATCACTCACATATGATGTAATGTCTGGAGGTTATATCAGTACTGGAGCGTTATAAGAGGGGCTGATATCAGTCACATATGATGTAATGTCTGGAGGTTATATCAGTACTGGAGCGTTATAAGAGAGGGTGATATCAGTCACATATGGTGTAATGTCTGGAGGTTATATCAGTACTGGAGCGTTATAAGAGGGGCTGATATCAGTCACATATGATGTAATGTCTGGAGGTTATATCAGTACTGGAGCGTTATAAGAGGCTGATATCAGTCACATATGATGTAATGGCTGGAGGTTATATCAGTACTGGAGCGTTATAAGAGGCTGATATCAGTCACATATGATGTAATGTCTGGAGGTTATATCAGTACTGGAGCGTTATAAGAGGAGCTGATATCAGTCACATATGATGTAATGTCTGGAGGATATATCAGTACTGGAGCGTTATAAGAGGCTGATATCAGTCACATATGATGTAATGTCTGGAGGTTATATCAGCACTGGAGCGTTATAAGAGGGGCTGATATCAATCACATATGATGTAATGTCTGGAGGTTATATCAGTATTGGAGCGTTATAAGAGGGGCTGAAATCAGTCACATATGATGTAATGTCTGGAGGTTATATCAGTACTGGAGCGTTATAAGAGGGGCTGATATCAGTCACATATGGTGTAATGTCTGGAGGTTATATCAGTACTGGAGCGTTATAAGATGGGCTGATATCAGTCACATATGGTGTAATGTCTGGAGGTTATATCAGTACTGGAGCGTTATAAGAGGAGCTGATATCAGTCACATATGGTGTAATGTCTGGAGGTTATATCAGTACTGGAGCGTTATAAGATGGGCTGATATCAGTCACATATGGTGTAATGTCTGGAGGTTATATCAGTACTGGAGCGTTATAAGAGGAGCTGATATCAGTCACATATGATGTAATGTCTGGAGGTTATATCAGTACTGGAGCGTTATAAGAGGCTGATATCAGTCACATATGGTGTAATGTCTGGAGGTTATATCAGTACTGGAGCGTTATAAGAGGAGCTGATATCAGTCACATATGATGTAATGTCTGGAGGTTATATCAGTACTGGAGCGTTATAAGAGGGGCTGATATCAGTCACATATGGTGTAATGTCTGGAGGTTATATCAGTACTGGAGCGTTATAAGAGGCAGATATCAGTAACATATGATGTAATGTCTGGAGGTTATATCAGTACTGGAGCGTTATAAGAGGAGCTGATATCAGTCACATATGATGTAATGTCTGGAGGCTATATCAGTACTGGAGCGTTATAAGAGGGGCTGATATCAGTCACATATGATGTAATGTCTGGAGGTTATATCAGTACTGGAGCGTTATAAGAGGCTGATATCAGTCACATATGGTGTAATGTCTGGAGGTTATATCAGTACTGGAGCGTTATAAGAGGAGCTGATATCAGTCACATATGGTGTAATGTCTGGAGGTTATATCAGTACTGGAGCGTTATAAGAGGAGCTGATATCAGTCACATATGGTGTAATGACTGGAGGTTATATCAGTACTGGAGCGTTATAAAAGGCTGATATCAGTCACATATGATGTAATGTCTGGAGGTTATATCAGTGCTGGAGCGTTATAAGAGGCTGATATCAGTCACATATGATGTAATGTCTGGAGGTTATATGAGTGCTGGAGCGTTATAAGAGGAGCTGATATCAGTCACATATGATATAATGTCTGGAGGTTATATCAGTACTGGAGCGTTATAAGAGGGGCTGATATCAGTCACATATGGTGTAATGTCTGGAGGTTATATCAGTACTGGAGCATTATAAGAGGCAGATATCAGTCACATATGATGTAATGTCTGGAGGTTATATCAGTACTGGAGCGTTATAAGAGGAGCTGATATCAGTCACATATGATGTAATGTCTGGAGGTTATATCAGTACTGGAGCGTTATAAGAGGCTGATATCAATCACATATGATGTAATGTCTGGAGGTTATATCAGTACTGGAGCGTTGTAAGAGGGGCTGATATCAGTCACATATGATGTAATGTCTGGAGGTTATATCAGTACTGGAGCGTTATAAGATGGGCTGATATCAATCACATATGGTGTAATGTCTGGAGGTTATAACAGTACTGGAGCGTTATAAGAGGAGCTGATATCAGTCACATATGGTGTAATGTCTGGAGGTTATATCAGTACTGGAGCGTTATAAGATGGGCTGATATCAGTCACATATGGTGTAATGTCTGGAGGTTATATCAGTACTGGAGCGTTATAAGAGGAGCTGATATCAGTCACATATGATGTAATGTCTGGAGGTTATATCAGCACTGGAGCGTTATAAGAGGGGCTGATATCAATCACATATGATGTAATGTCTGGAGGTTATATCAGTACTGGAGCGTTATAAGAGGCTGATATCAGTCACATATGGTGTAATGTCTGGAGGTTATATCAGTACTGGAGCGTTATAAGAGGCTGATATCAGTCACATATGGTGTAATGTCTGGAGGTTATATCAGTACTGGAGCGTTATAAGAGGCTGATATCAGTCACATAAGGTGTAATGTCTGGAGGTTATATCAGTACTGGAGCGTTATAAGATGGGCTGATATCAGTCACATATGGTGTAATGTCTGGAGGTTATATCAGTACTGGAGCGTTATAAGAGGAGCTGATATCAGTCACATATGATGTAATGTCTGGAGGTTATATCAGCACTGGAGCGTTATAAGAGGGGCTGATATCAATCACATATGATGTAATGTCTGGAGGTTATATCAGTACTGGAGCGTTATAAGAGGGGCTGATATCCGTCACATATGATGTAATGTCTGGAGGTTATATCAGTACTGGAGCGTTATAAGAGGGGCTGATATCAGTCACATATGATGTAATGTCTGGAGGTTATATCAGTACTGGAGCGTTATAAGAGGGGCTGATATCAGTCACATATGGTGTAATGTCTGGAGGTTATATCAGTACTGGAGCGTTATAAGAGGCTGATATCAGTCACATATGGTGTAATGTCTGGAGGTTATATCAGTACTGGAGCGTTATAAGAGGCTGATATCAGTCACACATGGTGTAATGTCTGGATGTTATATCAGTACTGGAGCGTTATAAGAGGAGCTGATATCAGTCACATATGAAGTAATGTCTGGAGGTTATATCAGTACTGGAGCGTTATAAGAGGCTGATATCAGTCACATATGGTGTAATGTCTGGAGGTTATATAAGTACTGGAGCGTTATAAGAGGAGCTGATATCAGTCACATATGGTGTAATGTCTGGAGGTTATATCAGTACTGGAGCGTTATAAGAGGGGCTAATATCAGTCACATATGATGTAATGTCTGGAGGTTATATCAGTACTGGAGCGTTATAAGAGGCTGATATCAGTCACATATGGTGTAATGTCTGGAGGTTATATCAGTACTGGAGCGTTATAAGAGGGGCTGATATCAGTCACATATGATGTAATGTCTGGGGGTTATATCAGTACTGGAGCGGTATAAGAGGGGCTGATATCAGTCACATATGGTGTAATGTCTGGAGGTTATATCAGTACTGGAGCGTTATAAGAGGCTGATATCAGTCACATATGGTGTAATGTCTGGAGGTTATATCAGTACTGGAGCATTATAAGAGGCTGATATCACTCACATATGATGTAATGTCTGGAGGTTATATCAGTACTGGAGCGTTATAAGAGGGGCTGATATCAGTCACATATGATGTAATGTCTGGAGGTTATATCAGTACTGGAGCGTTATAAGAGAGGCTGATATCAGTCACATATGGTGTAATGTCTGGAGGTTATATCAGTACTGGAGCGTTATAAGAGGGGCTGATATCAGTCACATATGATGTAATGTCTGGAGGTTATATCAGTACTGGAGCGTTATAAGAGGGGCTGATATCAGTCACATATGATGTAATGTCTGGAGGTTATATCAGTACTGGAGCGTTATAAGAGGAGCTGATATCAGTCACATATGGTGTAATGTCTGGAGGTTATATCAGTACTGGAGCGTTATAAGGGGCTGATATCAGTCACATATGGTGTAATGTCTGGAGGTTATATCAGTACTGGAGCGTTATAAGAGGCTGATATCAGTCACATATGGTGTAATGTCTGGAGGTTATATCAGTACTGGAGCGTTATAAGGGGCTGATATCAGTCACATATGGTGTAATGTCTTGAGGATATATCAGTACTGGAGCGTTATAAGAGGAGCTGATATCAGTCACATATGGTGTAGTGTCTGGAGGTTATATCAGTACTGGAGCGTTATAAGGGGCTGATATCAGTCACATATGATGTAACGTCTGGAGGTTATATCAGTAATGGAGCGTTATAAGAGGGGCGGATATCAGTCACATATGCTGTAATGTCTGGAGGTTATATCAGCACTGGAGCATTATAAGAGGGGCTGATAACAGTCACATATGATGTAATGTCTGGAGGTTATATCAGTACTGGAGCTTTATAAGAGGCTGATATCCGTCACATATGGTGTAATGTCTGGAGGTTATATCAGTACTGGAGCGTTAGAAGAGGCTGATATCAGTCAAAAATTGTGTAATGTCTGAAGGTTATATCAGTAATGGAGCGTTATAAGAGGGGCGGATATCAGTCACATATGCTGTAATGTCTGGAGGTTATATCAGCACTGGAGCATTATAAGAGGGGCTGATATCAGTCACATATGATGTAATGTCTGGAGGTTATATCAGTACTGGAGCGTTATAAGAGGCTGATATCAGTCACATATGGTGTAATGTCTGGAGGTTATATCTGTACTGGAGCATTATAAGAGGCTGATATCAGTCACATATGGTGTAATGTCTGGAGGGTATATCAGTACTGGAGCGTTATAAGACGCTGATATCAGTCACATATGATGTAATGTCTGGAGGTTATATCAGTACTGGAGCGTTAAAAGAGGCTGATATCAGTCACATATGGTGTAATGTCTGGAGGTTATATCAGTACTGGAGCGTTATAAGAGGCTGATATCAGTCACATATGGTGTAATGTCTGGAGGTTATATCAGTACTGGAGTGTTATAAGAGGGGCTGATATCAGTCACATGTGGTGTAATGTCTGGAGGTTATATCAGTACTGGAGCGTTATAAGAGGCTGATATCAGTCACATATGGTGTAATGTCTGGAGGTTATATCAGTACTGGAGCGTTAAAAGAGGCTGATATCAGTCACATATGGTGTAATGTCTGGAGGTTATATCAGTACTGGAGCTTTATAAGAGGCTGATATCAGTCACATATGGTGTAATGTCTGGAGGTTATATCAGTACTGGAGCGTTATAAGATGGGCTGATATCAGTCACATATGATGTAATGTCTGGAGGTTATATCAGTACTGGAGCCTTATAAGAGGCTGATATCAGTCACATATGGTGTAATGTCTGGAGGTTATATCAGTACTGGAGCGTTATAAGGGGCTGATATCAGTCACATATGGTGTAATGTCTGGAGGTTATATCAGTACTGGAGCGTTATAAGAGGCTGATATCAGTCACATATGGTGTAATGTCTGGAGGTTATATCAGTACTGGAGCGTTATAAGAGGGGCTGATATCAGTCACATATGATGTAATGTCTGGAGGTTATATCACTACTGGAGCAATATAAGAGGCTGATATCAGTCACATATGATGTAATGTCTGGAGGTTATATCACTACTGGAGTGTTATAAGAAGGGCTGATATCAGTCACATATGGTGTAATGTCTGGAGGTTATATCAGTACTGGAGCATTATAAGAGGCTGATATCAGTCACATATGATGTAATGTCTGGAGGTTATATCAGTAATGGAGCGTTATAAGAGGGGCTGATATCAGTCACATATGGTGTAATGTCTGGAGTTTATATCAGTACTGGAGTGTTATAAGAGGGGCTGATATCAGTCACATATGATGTAATGTCTGGAGGTTATATCAGTAATGGAGCGTTATAAGAGAGGCTGATATCAGTCACATATGATGTAATGTCTGGAGGTGATATCAGTACTGGAGCGTTATAAGAGGGGCTGATATCAGTCACATATGGTGTAATGTCTGGAGGTTATATCAGTACTGGAGCATTATAAGAGGGGCTGATATCAGTCACATATGACGTAATGTCTGGAGGTTATATCAGTACTGGAGCGTTATAAGAGAGGCTGATATCAGTCACATATGATGTAATGTCTGGAGGTTATATCAGTACTGGAGCGTTATAAGAGGCTGATATCAGTCACTTATGATGTAATGTCTGGAGGTTATATCAGTACTGGAGCATTATAAGAGAGGCTGATATCAGTCACATATGATGTAATGTCTGGAGGTTATATCAGTACTGGAGCGTTATAAGAGGCTGATATCAGTCACATATGATGTAATGTCTGGAGGTTATATCAGTACTGGAGCGTTATAAGACGGGCTGATATCAGTCACATGATGTAATGTCTGGAGGTTATATCAGTACTGGAGCGTTATAAGAGGGGCTGATATCAGTTACATATGGTGTAATGTCTGGAGGTTATATCAGTACTGGAGCGTTATAAGGGGCTGATATCAGTCACATATGGTGTAATGTCTGGAGGTTATATCAGTACTGGAGCGTTATAAGAGGGGCTGATATCAGTCACATATGATGTAATGTCTGGAGGTTATATCAGTAATGGAGCATTATAAGAGGCTGATATCAGTCACATATGATGTAATGTCTGGAGGTTATATCTGTACTGGAGCGTTATAAGAGTCTGATATCAGTCACATATGGTGTAATGTCTGGAGGCTATATCAGCACTGGAGCATTATAAGAGGGGCTGATATCAGTCTTATATGATGTAATGTCTGGAGGTTACATCAGTACTGGACCGTTATAAGAGGCTGATATCAGTCACATATGATGTAATGTCTGGAGGTTAGATCAGTACTGGAGCGTTATAAGAGGGGCTGATATCAGTCACATATGGTGCAATGTCTGGAGGTTATATCAGTATTGGAGCGTTATAAGAGGAGCTGATATCAGTCACATATGATGTAATGTCTGGAGGTTATATCAGTACTGGATCGTTATAAGAGGGGCTGATATCAGTCACATATGGTGTAATTTCTGGAGGTTATATCAGTAATGGAGCGTTATAAGAGAGGCTGATATCAGTCACATATGATGTAATGTCTGGAGGTTATATCAGTACTGGAGCGTTATAAGAGGGGCTGATATCAGTCACATATGGTGTAATGTCTGGAGGTTATATCAGTACTGGAGCGTTATAAGAGGGGCTGATATCAGTCACATATGATGTAATGTCTGGAGGTTATATCAGTACTGGAGCGTTATAAGAGAGGCTGATATCAGTCACATATGATGTAATGTCTGGAGGTTATATCAGTACTGGAGCGTTATAAGAGGCTGATATCAGTCACATATGATGTAATGTCTGGAGGTTATATCAGTACTGGAGCGTTATAAGGGGCTGATATCAGTCACATATGGTGTAATGTCTGGAGGTTATATCAGTACTGGAGCGTTATAAGAGGGGCTGATATCAGTCACATATGATGTAATGTCTGGAGGTTATATCAGTACTGGAGCTTTATAAGAGAGGCTGATATCAGTCACATATGATGTAATGTCTGGAGGTTATATCAGTACTGGAGCGTTATAAGAGGCTGATATCAGTCACATATGATGTAATGTCTGGAGGTTATATCAGTACTGGAGCGTTATAAGACGGGCTGATATCAGTCACATGATGTAATGTCTGGAGGTTATATCAGTACTGGAGCGTTATAAGAGGGGCTGATATTAGTCACATATGGTGTAATGTCTGGAGGTTATATCAGTACTGGAGCGTTATAAGAGGGGCTGATATCAGTCACATATGATGTAATGTCTGGAGGTTATATCAGTAATGGAGCGTTATAAGAGAGGCTGATATCAGTCACATATGATGTAATGTCTGGAGGTTATATCAGTACTGGAGCGTTATAAGAGGGGCTGATATCAGTCACATATGATGTAATGTCTGGAGGTTATATCAGCCCTGGAGCATTATAAGAGGGGCTGATATCAGTCACATATGATGTAATGTCTGGAGGTTACATCAGTACTGGAGCGTTATAGGAGGAGCTGATATCAGTCACATATGGTGTAATGTCTGGAGGTTATATCAGTACTGGACCATTATAAGAGGCTGATATCAGTCACATATGGTATAATGTCTAGAGGTTATATCAGCACTGGAGCATTATAAGAGGGGCTGATATCAGTCACATATGATGTAATGTCTGGAGGTTATATCAGTACTGGAGCGCTATAAGAGGCTGATATCAGTCACAAATGATGTAATGTCTGGAGGTTATATCAGTACTGGAGCGTTATAAGAGACTGATATCAGTCACATATGGTGTAATGTCTGGAGGTTATATCAGCCCTTGAGCATTATAAGAGGGGCTGATATCAGTCACATATGATGTAATGTCTGGAGGTTACATCAGTACTGGAGCGTTATAGGAGGAGCTGATATCAGTCACATATGGTGTAATGTCTGGAGGTTATATCAGCACTGGAGCATTTTAAGAGGGGCTGATATCAGTCACATATGGTGTAATGTCTGGAGGTTATATCCGCACTGGAGCATTATAAGAGGCTGATATCAGTCACATATGATGTAATGTCTGGAGGTTATATCAGTACTGGAGCGTTATAAGAGGAGCTGATATCAGTCACATATGATGTAATGTCTGGAGGTTATATCAGTACTGGAGCGTTATAAGAGGGGCTGATATCAGTCACATATGGTGTAATGTCTGGAGGTTATATCAGTACTGGAGCGTTAGAAGAGGCTGATATCAGTCACATATGGTGTAATGTCTGGAGGTTATATCAGTACTGGAGCGTTATAAGAGGCTGATATCAGTCACATATGGTGTAATGTCTGGAGGTTATATCAGTACTGGAGCGTTATAAGAGGGGCTGATATCAGTTACATATGGTGTAATCTCTGGAGGTTATATCAGTACTGGAGCGTTATAAGAGGGGCTGATATCAGTCACATATGATGTAATGTCTGGAGGTTATATCAGTAATGGAGCATTATAAGAGGCTGATATCAGTCACATATGATGTAATGTCTGGAGGTTATATCAGTACTGGAGCGTTATAAGAGTCTGATATCAGTCACATATGGTGTAATGTCTGGAGGCTATATCAGCACTGGAGCATTATAAGAGGGGCTGATATCAGTCACATATGATGTAATGTCTGGAGGTTACATCAGTACTGGACCGTTATAAGAGGCTGATATCAGTCACATATGATGTAATGTCTGGAGGTTAGATCAGTACTGGAGCGTTATAAGAGGGGATGATATCAGTCACATATGGTGCAATGTCTGGAGGTTATATCAGTATTGGAGCGTTATAAGAGGAGCTGATATCAGTCACATATGATGTAATGTCTGGAGGTTATATCAGTACTGGAGCGTTATAAGAGGGGCTGATATCAGTCACATATGGTGTAATCTCTGGAGGTTATATCACTACTGGAGCATTATAAGAGGCTGATATCAGTCACATATGATGTAAAGTCTGGAGGTTATATCACTACTGGAGTGTTATAAGAGGGGCTGATATCAGTCACATATGGTGTAATTTCTGGAGGTTATATCAGTACTGGAGCGTTATAAGAGGAGCTGATATCAGTCACATATGGTGTAATGTCTGGAGGTTATATCAGTACTGGAGCGTTATAAGAGGGGCTGATATCAGTCACATATGATGTAATGTCTGGAGGTTATATCAGTAATGGAGCGTTATAAGAGAGGCTGATATCAGTCACATATGATGTAATGTCTGGAGGTTATATCAGTACTGGAGCGTTATAAGAGGGGCTGATATCAGTCACATATGGTGTAATGTCTGGAGGTTATATCAGTACTGGGGCGTTATAAGAGGGGCTGATATCAGTCACATATGAAGTAATGTCTGAAGGTTATATCAGTACTGGAGCGTTATAAGAGAGGCTGATATCAGTCACATATGATGTAATGTCTGGAGGTTATATCAGTACTGGAGCGTTATAAGGGGCTGATCTCAGTCACATATGGTGTAATGTCTGGAGGTTATATCAGTACTGGAGCGTTATAAGAGGGGCTGATATCAGTCACATATGATGTAATGTCTGGAGGTTATATCAGTACTGGAGCGTTATAAGAGAGGCTGATATCCGTCACATATGATGTAATGTCTGGAGGTTATATCAGTACTGGAGCGTTATAAGAGGCTGATATCAGTCACATATGATGTAATGTCTGGAGGTTATATCAGTACTGGAGCGTTATAAGACGGGCTGATATCAGTCACATGATGTAATGTCTGGAGGTTATATCAGTACTGGAGCGTTATAAGAGGGGCTGATATCAGTCACATATGGTGTAATGTCTGGAGGTTATATCAGTACTGGAGCGTTATAAGAGGCTGATATCAGTCACATATGGTGTAATGTCTGGAGGTTATATCAGTACTGGAGCGTTATAAGAGGGGCTGATATCAGTCACATATGGTATAATGTCTGGAGGTTATATCAGTACTGGAGCGTGATAAGAGGGGCTGATATCAGTCACATATGGTGTAATGTCTGGAGGTTATATCAGTACTGGAGCGTTATAAGAGGGGCTGATATCAGTCACATATGATGTAATGTCTGGAGGTTATATCAGTACTGGAGCGTTATAAGAGAGGCTGATATCAGTCACATATGATGTAATGTCTGGAGGTTATATCAGTACTGGAGCGTTATAAGAGGCTGATATCAGTCACATATGATGTAATGTCTGGAGGTTATATCAGTACTGGAGCGTTATAAGGGGCTGATATCAGTCACATATGGTGTAATGTCTGGAGGTTATATCAGTACTGGAGCGTTATAAGAGGGGCTGATATCAGTCACATATGATGTAATGTCTGGAGGTTATATCAGTACTGGAGCTTTATAAGAGAGGCTGATATCAGTCACATATGATGTAATGTCTGGAGGTTATATCAGTACTGGAGCGTTATAAGAGGCTGATATCAGTCACATATGATGTAATGTCTGGAGGTTATATCAGTACTGGAGCGTTATAAGACGGGCTGATATCAGTCACATGATGTAATGTCTGGAGGTTATATCAGTACTGGAGCGTTATAAGAGGGGCTGATATTAGTCACATATGGTGTAATGTCTGGAGGTTATATCAGTACTGGAGCGTTATAAGAGGGGCTGATATCAGTCACATATGATGTAATGTCTGGAGGTTATATCAGTAATGGAGCGTTATAAGAGAGGCTGATATCAGTCACATATGATGTAATGTCTGGAGGTTATATCAGTACTGGAGCGTTATAAGAGGGGCTGATATCAGTCACATATGATGTAATGTCTGGAGGTTATATCAGCCCTGGAGCATTATAAGAGGGGCTGATATCAGTCACATATGATGTAATGTCTGGAGGTTACATCAGTACTGGAGCGTTATAGGAGGAGCTGATATCAGTCACATATGGTGTAATGTCTGGAGGTTATATCAGTACTGGACCATTATAAGAGGCTGATATCAGTCACATATGGTATAATGTCTAGAGGTTATATCAGCACTGGAGCATTATAAGAGGGGCTGATATCAGTCACATATGATGTAATGTCTGGAGGTTATATCAGTACTGGAGCGCTATAAGAGGCTGATATCAGTCACAAATGATGTAATGTCTGGAGGTTATATCAGTACTGGAGCGTTATAAGAGACTGATATCAGTCACATATGGTGTAATGTCTGGAGGTTATATCAGCCCTTGAGCATTATAAGAGGGGCTGATATCAGTCACATATGATGTAATGTCTGGAGGTTACATCAGTACTGGAGCGTTATAGGAGGAGCTGATATCAGTCACATATGGTGTAATGTCTGGAGGTTATATCAGCACTGGAGCATTTTAAGAGGGGCTGATATCAGTCACATATGGTGTAATGTCTGGAGGTTATATCCGCACTGGAGCATTATAAGAGGGGCTGATATCAGTCACATATGGTGTAATGTCTGGAGGTTATATCAGTACTGGAGCATTATAAGAGGCTGATATCAGTCACATATGATGTAATGTCTGGAGGTTATATCAGTACTGGAGCGTTATAAGAGGAGCTGATATCAGTCACATATGATGTAATGTCTGGAGGTTATATCAGTACTGGAGCGTTATAAGAGGGGCTGATATCAGTCACATATGGTGTAATGTCTGGAGGTTATATCAGTACTGGAGCGTTAGAAGAGGCTGATATCAGTCACATATGGTGTAATGTCTGGAGGTTATATCAGTACTGGAGCGTTATAAGAGGCTGATATCAGTCACATATGGTGTAATGTCTGGAGGTTATATCAGTACTGGAGCGTTATAAGAGGGGCTGATATCAGTTACATATGGTGTAATCTCTGGAGGTTATATCAGTACTGGAGCGTTATAAGAGGGGCTGATATCAGTCACATATGATGTAATGTCTGGAGGTTATATCAGTAATGGAGCATTATAAGAGGCTGATATCAGTCACATATGATGTAATGTCTGGAGGTTATATCAGTACTGGAGCGTTATAAGAGTCTGATATCAGTCACATATGGTGTAATGTCTGGAGGCTATATCAGCACTGGAGCATTATAAGAGGGGCTGATATCAGTCACATATGATGTAATGTCTGGAGGTTACATCAGTACTGGACCGTTATAAGAGGCTGATATCAGTCACATATGATGTAATGTCTGGAGGTTAGATCAGTACTGGAGCGTTATAAGAGGGGATGATATCAGTCACATATGGTGCAATGTCTGGAGGTTATATCAGTATTGGAGCGTTATAAGAGGAGCTGATATCAGTCACATATGATGTAATGTCTGGAGGTTATATCAGTACTGGAGCGTTATAAGAGGGGCTGATATCAGTCACATATGGTGTAATCTCTGGAGGTTATATCACTACTGGAGCATTATAAGAGGCTGATATCAGTCACATATGATGTAAAGTCTGGAGGTTATATCACTACTGGAGTGTTATAAGAGGGGCTGATATCAGTCACATATGGTGCAATTTCTGGAGGTTATATCAGTACTGGAGCGTTATAAGAGGAGCTGATATCAGTCACATATGGTGTAATGTCTGGAGGTTATATCAGTACTGGAGCGTTATAAGAGGGGCTGATATCAGTCACATATGATGTAATGTCTGGAGGTTATATCAGTAATGGAGCGTTATAAGAGAGGCTGATATCAGTCACATATGATGTAATGTCTGGAGGTTATATCAGTACTGGAGCGTTATAAGAGGGGCTGATATCAGTCACATATGGTGTAATGTCTGGAGGTTATATCAGTACTGGGGCGTTATAAGAGGGGCTGATATCAGTCACATATGAAGTAATGTCTGAAGGTTATATCAGTACTGGAGCGTTATAAGAGAGGCTGATATCAGTCACATATGATGTAATGTCTGGAGGTTATATCAGTACTGGAGCGTTATAAGGGGCTGATCTCAGTCACATATGGTGTAATGTCTGGAGGTTATATCAGTACTGGAGCGTTATAAGAGGGGCTGATATCAGTCACATATGATGTAATGTCTGGAGGTTATATCAGTACTGGAGCGTTATAAGAGAGGCTGATATCCGTCACATATGATGTAATGTCTGGAGGTTATATCAGTACTGGAGCGTTATAAGAGGCTGATATCAGTCACATATGATGTAATGTCTGGAGGTTATATCAGTACTGGAGCGTTATAAGACGGGCTGATATCAGTCACATGATGTAATGTCTGGAGGTTATATCAGTACTGGAGCGTTATAAGAGGGGCTGATATCAGTCACATATGGTGTAATGTCTGGAGGTTATATCAGTACTGGAGCGTTATAAGAGGCTGATATCAGTCACATATGGTGTAATGTCTGGAGGTTATATCAGTACTGGAGCGTTATAAGAGGGGCTGATATCAGTCACATATGGTGTAATGTCTGGAGGTTATATCAGTACTGGAGCGTTATAAGAGGGGCTGATATCAGTCACATATGGTATAATGTCTGGAGGTTATATTAGTACTGGAGCGTGATAAGAGGGGCTGATATCAGTCACATATGATGTAATGTCTGGAGGCTATATCAGTACTGGAGCGTTATAAGAGGGGCTGATATCAGTCACATATGGTGTAATGTCTGGAGGTTATATCAGTACTGGAGCGTTATAAGAGGCTGATATCAGTCACATATGGTGTAATGTCTGGAGGTTATATCAGTACTGGACCATTATAAGAGGCTGATATCAGTCACATATGGTATAATGTCTAGAGGTTATATCAGCACTGGAGCATTATAAGAGGGGCTGATATCAGTCACATATGGTGTAATGTCTGGAGGTTATATCAGTACTGGAGCGTTATAAGAGGGACTGATATCAGTCACATATGATGTAATGTCTGGAGGTTATATCAGTACTGGAGCGTTATAAGAGACTGATATCAGTCACATATGGTGTAATGTCTGGCGGTTATATCAGCATTGGAGCATTATAAGAGGGGCTGATATCAGTCACATATGGTGTAATGTCTGGAGGTTATATCAGTACTGGAGCGTTATAAGAGAGGCTGATATCAGTCACATATGGTGTAATGTCTGGAGGTTATATCAGAACTGGAGCATTATAAGAGGGGCTGATATCAGTCACATATGGTGTAATGTCTGGAGGTTATATCCGCACTGGAGCATTATAAGAGGGGCTGATATCAGTCACATATGGTGTAATGTCTGGAGGTTATATCAGTACTGGAGCATTATAAGAGGCTGATATCAGTCACATATGATGTAATGTCTGGAGGTTATATCAGTACTGGAGCGTTATAAGAGGAGCTGATATCAGTCACATATGATGTAATGTCTGGAGGTTATATCAGTACTGGAGCGTTATAAGAGGCTGATATCAGTCACATATGATGTAATGTCTGGAGGTTATATCAGTACTGGAGCGTTATAAGAGGCTGATATCAGTCACATATGATGTAATATCTGGAAGTTATATCAGTACTGGAGTGTTATAAGAGACTGATATCAGTCACATATGGTGTAATGTCTGGAGGTTATATCAGCACTGGAGCATTATAAGAGGGGCTGATATCAGTCACATATGGTGTAATGTCTGGAGGTTATATCAGCACTGGAGCATTATAAGAGTGGCTGATATCAGTCACATATGGTGTAATGTATGGAGGTTATATCAGTACTGGAGCGTTATATAGGAGGAGCTGATATCAGTCACATATGGTGTAATGTCTGGAGGTTATATCAGTACTGGAGCGTTATAAGAGAGGCTGATATCAGTCACATATGGTGTAATGTCTGGAGGTTATATCAGCACTGGGGCATTATAAGAGGGGCTGATATCAGTCACATATGGTGTAATGTCTGGAGGTTATATCAGTACTGGAGCGTTATAAGAGGGGCTGATATCAGTCACATATGATGTAATGTCTGGAGGTTACATCAGTACTGGAGCGTTATAAGAGGGGCTGATATCAGTCACATATGATGTAATGTCTGGAGGTTTATCAGTACTGGAGCGTTATAAGAGGCTGATATCAGTCACATATGGTGTAATGTCTGGGGGATATATCAGTACTGGAGCGTTATAAGAGGGGCTGATATCAGTCACATATGATGTAATGTCTGGAGGTTATATCAGTACTGGAGCGTTATAAGAGAGGCTGATATCAGTCACATATGGTGTAATGTCTGGAGGTTATATCAGTACTGGTGCGTTATAAGAGAGGCTGACATCAGTCACATATGGTGTAATGTCTGGAGGTTATATCAGTACTGGAGCGTTATAAGAGGGGCTGATATCAGTCACATATGGTGTAATGTCTGGAGGTTATATCAGTACTGGAGCGTTATAAGAGGAGCTGATATCAGTCACATATGGTGTAATGTCTGGAGGTTATATCAGTACTGGAGCGTTATAAGAGGAGCTGATATCAGTCACATATGGTGTAATGTCTGGAGGTTATATCAGTACTGGAGCGTTATAAGAGGGGATGATATCAGTCACATATGATGTAATGTCTGGAGGTTATATCAGTACTGGAGCGTTATAAGAAGGGCTGATATCAGTCACATATGATGTAATGTCTGGAGGTTATATCAGTACTGGAGCGTTATAAGAGGCTGATATCAGTCACATATGATGTAATGTCTGGAGGTTATATCAGTACTGGAGCGTTATAAGAGGGGCTGATATCAGTCACATATGGTGTAATGTCTGGAGGTTATATCAGTACTGGAGCGTTATAAGAGGGGCTGATATCAGTCACATATGATGTAATGTCTGGAGGTTATATCAGTACTGGAGCGTTATAAGAGGTGCTGATATCAGTCACATATGATGTAATGTCTGGAGGTTATATCAGTACTGGAGCGTTATAAGAGGAGCTGATATCAGTCACATATGATGTAATGTCTGGAGGTTATATCAGTACTGGAGCGTAATAAGAGGGGCTGATATCAGTCACATATGATGTAATGTCTGGAGGTTATATCAGTACTGGAGCGTTATAAGAGGGGCTGATATCAGTCACATATGATGTAATGTCTGGAGGTTATATCAGTACTGGAGTGTTATAAGAGGGGCAGATATCAGTCACATATGATGTAATGTCTGGAGGTTATATCAGCACTGGAGCATTATAAGAGTGGCTGATATCAGTCACATATGGTGTAATGTATGGAGGTTATATCAGTACTGGAGCGTTATATAGGAGGAGCTGATATCAGTCACATATGGTGTAATGTCTGGAGGTTATATCAGTACTGGAGCGTTATAAGAGAGGCTGATATCAGTCACATATGGTGTAATGTCTGGAGGTTATATCAGCACTGGAGCATTATAAGAGGGGCTGATATCAGTCACATATGGTGTAATGTCTGGAGGTTATATCAGTACTGGAGCGTTATAAGAGGGGCTGATATCAGTCACATATGATGTAATGTCTGGAGGTTACATCAGTACTGGAGCGTTATAAGAGGGGCTGATATCAGTCACATATGATGTAATGTCTGGAGGTTTATCAGTACTGGAGCGTTATAAGAGGCTGATATCAGTCACATATGGTGTAATGTCTGGGGGATATATCAGTACTGGAGCGTTATAAGAGGGGCTGATATCAGTCACATATGATGTAATGTCTGGAGGTTATATCAGTACTGGAGCGTTATAAGAGAGGCTGATATCAGTCACATATGGTGTAATGTCTGGAGGTTATATCAGTACTGGTGCGTTATAAGAGAGGCTGATATCAGTCACATATGGTGTAATGTCTGGAGGTTATATCAGTACTGGAGCGTTATAAGAGGAGCTGATATCAGTCACATATGGTGTAATGTCTGGAGGTTATATCAGTACTGGAGCGTTATAAGTGGAGCTGATATCAGTCACATATGATGTAATGTCTGGAGGTTATATCAGTACTGGAGCGTTATAAGAGGGGCTGATATCAGTCACATATGGTGTAATGTCTGGAGGTTATATCAGTACTGGAGCGTTATAAGAGGAGCTGATATCAGTCACATATGGTGTAATGTCTGGAGGTTATATCAGTACTGGAGCGTTATAAGAGGGGCTGATATCCGTCACATATGATGTAATGTCTGGAGGTTATATCAGTACTGGAGCGTTAAAAGAGGAGCTGATATCAGTCACATATGGTGTAATGTCTGGGAGTTATATCAGTACTGGAGCGTTATAAGAGGGGCTGATATCAGTCACATATGATGTAATGTCTGGAGGTTATATCAGTACTGGAGCGTTATAAGAGGGGCTGATATCAGTCACATATGATGTAATATCTGGAGGTTATATCAGTACTGGAGCATTATAAGAGGAGTTGATATCAGTCACATATGGTGTAATGTCTGGAGGTTATATCAGTACTGGAGCTTTATAAGAGGAGCTGATATCAGTCACATATGGTGTAATGTCTGGAGGTTATATCAGTACTGGAGCGTTATAAGAGGAGCTGATATCAGTCACATATGGTGTATTGTCTGGAGGTTATATCAGTACTGCAGTGTTATAAGAGGAGGTGATATCAGTCACATATGGTGTAATGTCTGGAGGTTATATCACTACTGGAGCGTTATAAGAGGGGCTGATATCAGTCACATATGATGTAATATCTGGAGGTTATATCAGTACTGGAGCGTTATAAGAGGGGCTGATATCAGTCACATATGATGTAATATCTGGAGGTTATATCACTACTGGAGCTTTATAAGAGGGGCTGATATCAGTCACATATGATGTAATATCTGGAGGTTATATCAGTACTGGAGCGTTATAAGAGGTTGATATCAGTCACATAAGGTGTAATGTCTGGAGGTTATATCAGTACTGGAGCGTTATAAGAGGAGCTGATATCAGTCACATATGGTGTAATGTCTGGAGGTTATATCAGTACTGGAGCTTTATAAGAGGAGCTGATATCAGTCACATATGGTGTAATGTCTGGAGGTTATATGAGCACTGGAGCGTTATAAGAGGCTGATATCAGTCACATATTGTAATGGGTCTGGGAGGTGGAACCTCTGAGCAACGATACAAAGGGGCAGTCCTTGTAAGGAAGCGGGTGGCTCCCAGGGTAGGCGGGCAGGTAGTCACGGCAAGTGACGGGGACAGTCTCTGGGTAGAAGGGCAGGAGGTCACGGCCAGTGACGGGGACAGTCTCTGGGTAAAAGGGCAGGAGGTCACGGCAAGTGACGGGGACAGTCTCTTGACAGGCGGGTGGTCACGGCAAGTGACGGCTAAGCCTCCAGAAAGGCTAGCAGGCAGGTAGCAGGTGGACGCTCCCAGGTGAGCGGGCAAGAGTCTCTGGACAGGCAGGTGGTCACAGCAGGTGACGGCAGAGCCTCCAGGTAGGCTAGCAGGCAGGTAGCAGGCGGACGCTCCCAGGTGAGCGGGCAAGAGTCTCTGGACAGGCAGGTGGTCACAGCACGTGATGGCAGAGTCTCCAGGTAGGCTAGCAGGCAGGTAGCAGATGAGCGCTCCCAGGTGAGCGGGCAAACAGATCCATAGACAGACTGGCAGGGCTGGTAGGCAGACTGTCGGACCGCAAGAATGTAAGCAGATATACAAGTATCAGGCAGGTATCAAGCAGGAATCTGGCAGGTATCTGGTAACGGGACCTGAGGGCTGAAGCAGAGTGATAGGCTATGCAACAACATTGCTCGGGCACCTCCATTTTGGAGGAGGTGCCTTATATATGGTGAGGTCCTTGGCCATTGGCCGGGGACTCCTTAGAACGGCGCGCGCGGACCCTTTAAGAGAGGGGGAGCGCGCGCAAGCGCGCCCTAAGCACATTCGCCGGTAAGCAGCGCGCGCTGCCAGCAGAGCGGGAGGAAGACGCCGGGCACGGAGCGGAGAGGTGAGGGGAACAGCGTCCCTGCCTAGCAGGAAGCAGGGACGCCGACGCAACACATATGATGTAATGTCTGGAGGTTATATCAGTACTGGAGCATTATAAGAGGAGCTGATATCAGTCACATATGATGTAATTTCTGGAGGTTATATCAGTACTGGAGCGTTATAAGAGGCTGATATCAGTCACATATGATGTCAGGTCTGGAGATTATATCAGTACTGGAGCGTTATAAGAGGCTGATATCAGTCACATATGATGTAATGTCTGGAGGTTATATCAGTACTGGAGCGTTATAAGAGGAGCTGATATCAGTCACATATGATGTAATGTCTGGAGATTATATCAGTACTGGAGCGTTATAAGAGGCTGATATCAGTCACATATGATGTAATGTCTGGAGGTTATACCAGTACTGGAGCGTTATAAGAGGCTGATATCAGTCACATATGATGTAATGTCTGGAGATTATATCAGCACTGGAGCGTTATAAGAGGGGCTGATATCAGTCACATATGATGTAAAGTCTGGAGGTTATATCAGCACTGGAGCGTTATAAGAGGCTGATATCAGTCACATATGATGTAATGTCTGGAGATTATATCAGCACTGGAGCGTTATAAGAGGAGTTGATATCAGTCACATATGATGTAATGTCTGGAGGTTATATCAGTACTGGAGCGTTATAAGAGGAGCTGATATCAGTCACATATGATGTAATGTCTGGAGGTTATATCACTACATGGAGCGTTATAAGAGGGGCTGATATCAGTCACATATGATGTAATGTCTGGAGGTTATAACAGTACTGGAGCGTTATAAGAGGGGCTGATATCAGTCACATATGATGTAATGTGTGGAGGTTATATCAGTACTGGAGAGTTATAAGAGGGGCTGATATCAGTCACATATGGTGTAATGTCTGGAGGTTATATCAGTACTGGAGCGTTATAAGATAGGCTGATATCAGTCACATATGATGTAATGTCTGGAGGTGATATCAGTACTGGAGCGTTATAAGAGGGGCTGATATCAGTCACATATGGTGTAATATCTGGAGGTTATATCAGTACTGGAGCGTTATAAGAGGAGCTGATATCAGTCACATATGGTGTAATGTCTGGAGGTGATATCAGTACTGGAGCGTTATAAGAGGGGCTGATATCAGTCACATATGATGTAATGTCTGGAGGTGATATCAGTACTGGAGCGTTATAAGAGGAGCTGATATCAGTCACATATGGTGTAATGTCTGGAGGTTATATCAGTACTGGAGCGTTATAAGAGGGGCTGATATCAGTCACATATGGTGTAATGTCTGGAGGTTATATCAGTACTGGAGCGTTATAAGAGGCTGATATCAGTCACATATGATGTAATGTCTGGAGATTATATCAGTACTGGAGCGTTAAAAGAGGCTTATATCAGTCACATATGATGTAATGTCTGGAGGTTATATCAGTACTGGAGCGTTATAAGAGGGGCTGATATCAGTCACATATGATGTAAAGTCTGGAGGTTATATCAGTACTGGAGCGTTATAAGAGGAGCTGATATCAGTCACATATGATGTAATGTCTGGAGGTTATATCACTACATGGAGCGTTATAAGAGGCTGATATCAGTCACATATGATGTAATGTCTGGAGGTTATATCAGTACTGGAGCGTTATAAGAGGGGCTGATATCAGTCACATATGATGTAATGTCTGGAGGTTATATTAGTACTGGAGCGTTATAAGAGGGGCTGATAACAGTCACATATGATGTAATGTCTGGAGGTGATATCAGTACTGGAGCGTTATAAGAGGAGCTGATATCAGTCACATATGGTGTAATGTCTGGAGGTTATATCAGTACTGGAGCGTTATAAGAGGGGCTGATATCAGTCACATATGGTGTAATGTCTGGAGGTTATATCAGTACTGGAGCGTTATAAGAGGAGAAGTTATCAGTCACATATGATGTAATGTCTGGAGGTTATATCAGTACTGGATCGTTATAAGAGGCTGATATCAGTCACATATGATGTAATGTCTGGAGGTTATATAAGTACTGGAGCGTTATAAGAGGGGCTGATATCAGTCACATATGATGTAATGTCTGGAGGTTATATCAGTACTGGAGCGTTATAAGAGGAGCTGATATCAGTCACATATGGTGAAATGTCTGGAGGTTATATCAGTACTGGAGCGTTATAAGAGGAGCTGATATCAGTCACATATGATGTAATGTCTGGAGGTTATATCAGTACTGGAGAGTTATAAGAGGCTGATATCAGTCACATATGATGTAATGTCTGGAGGTTATATCAGTACTGGAGCGTTATAAGAGGAGCTGATATCAGTCACATGTGGTATAATGTCTGGAGGTTATATCAGTACTGGAGCGTTATAAGAGGGGCTGATATCAGTCACATATGATGTAATGTCTGGAGGTTATATCAGTACTGGAGCGTTATAAGAGGCTGATATCAGTCACATATGGTGTAATGTCTGGAGGTTATATTAGTACTGGAGCGTTATAAGAGGAGCTGATATCAGTCACATATGATGTAATGTCTAGAGGTTATATCAGTACTGGAGAGTTATAAGAGGCTGATATCAGTCACATATGATGTAAAGTCTGGAGGTTGTATCAGTACTGGAGCGTTATAAGAGGGGCTGATATCAGTCACATATGATGTAATGTCTGGAGGTTATATCAGTACTGGAGCGTTATAAGAGGCTGATATCAGTCACATATGGTGTAATGTCTGGAGGTTATATCAGTACTGGAGCTTTATAAGAGGAGCTGATATCAGTCACATATGGTGTAATGTCTGGAGGTTATATGAGCACTGGAGCGTTATAAGAGGCTGATATCAGTCACATATTGTAATGGGTCTGGGAGGTGGAACCTCTGAGCAACGATACAAAGGGGCAGTCCTTGTAAGGAAGCGGGTGGCTCCCAGGGTAGGCGGGCAGGTAGTCACGGCAAGTGACGGGGACAGTCTCTGGGTAGAAGGGCAGGAGGTCACGGCCAGTGACGGGGACAGTCTCTGGGTAAAAGGGCAGGAGGTCACGGCAAGTGACGGGGACAGTCTCTTGACAGGCGGGTGGTCACGGCAAGTGACGGCTAAGCCTCCAGAAAGGCTAGCAGGCAGGTAGCAGGTGGACGCTCCCAGGTGAGCGGGCAAGAGTCTCTGGACAGGCAGGTGGTCACAGCAGGTGACGGCAGAGCCTCCAGGTAGGCTAGCAGGCAGGTAGCAGGCGGACGCTCCCAGGTGAGCGGGCAAGAGTCTCTGGACAGGCAGGTGGTCACAGCACGTGATGGCAGAGTCTCCAGGTAGGCTAGCAGGCAGGTAGCAGATGAGCGCTCCCAGGTGAGCGGGCAAACAGATCCATAGACAGACTGGCAGGGCTGGTAGGCAGACTGTCGGACCGCAAGAATGTAAGCAGATATACAAGTATCAGGCAGGTATCAAGCAGGAATCTGGCAGGTATCTGGTAACGGGACCTGAGGGCTGAAGCAGAGTGATAGGCTATGCAACAACATTGCTCGGGCACCTCCATTTTGGAGGAGGTGCCTTATATATGGTGAGGTCCTTGGCCATTGGCCGGGGACTCCTTAGAACGGCGCGCGCGGACCCTTTAAGAGAGGGGGAGCGCGCGCAAGCGCGCCCTAAGCACATTCGCCGGTAAGCAGCGCGCGCTGCCAGCAGAGCGGGAGGAAGACGCCGGGCACGGAGCGGAGAGGTGAGGGGAACAGCGTCCCTGCCTAGCAGGAAGCAGGGACGCCGACGCAACACATATGATGTAATGTCTGGAGGTTATATCAGTACTGGAGCATTATAAGAGGAGCTGATATCAGTCACATATGATGTAATTTCTGGAGGTTATATCAGTACTGGAGCGTTATAAGAGGCTGATATCAGTCACATATGATGTCAGGTCTGGAGATTATATCAGTACTGGAGCGTTATAAGAGGCTGATATCAGTCACATATGATGTAATGTCTGGAGGTTATATCAGTACTGGAGCGTTATAAGAGGAGCTGATATCAGTCACATATGATGTAATGTCTGGAGATTATATCAGTACTGGAGCGTTATAAGAGGCTGATATCAGTCACATATGATGTAATGTCTGGAGGTTATACCAGTACTGGAGCGTTATAAGAGGCTGATATCAGTCACATATGATGTAATGTCTGGAGATTATATCAGCACTGGAGCGTTATAAGAGGGGCTGATATCAGTCACATATGATGTAAAGTCTGGAGGTTATATCAGCACTGGAGCGTTATAAGAGGCTGATATCAGTCACATATGATGTAATGTCTGGAGATTATATCAGCACTGGAGCGTTATAAGAGGAGTTGATATCAGTCACATATGATGTAATGTCTGGAGGTTATATCAGTACTGGAGCGTTATAAGAGGAGCTGATATCAGTCACATATGATGTAATGTCTGGAGGTTATATCACTACATGGAGCGTTATAAGAGGGGCTGATATCAGTCACATATGATGTAATGTCTGGAGGTTATAACAGTACTGGAGCGTTATAAGAGGGGCTGATATCAGTCACATATGATGTAATGTGTGGAGGTTATATCAGTACTGGAGAGTTATAAGAGGGGCTGATATCAGTCACATATGGTGTAATGTCTGGAGGTTATATCAGTACTGGAGCGTTATAAGATGGGCTGATATCAGTCACATATGATGTAATGTCTGGAGGTGATATCAGTACTGGAGCGTTATAAGAGGGGCTGATATCAGTCACATATGGTGTAATATCTGGAGGTTATATCAGTACTGGAGCGTTATAAGAGGAGCTGATATCAGTCACATATGGTGTAATGTCTGGAGGTGATATCAGTACTGGAGCGTTATAAGAGGGGCTGATATCAGTCACATATGATGTAATGTCTGGAGGTGATATCAGTACTGGAGCGTTATAAGAGGAGCTGATATCAGTCACATATGGTGTAATGTCTGGAGGTTATATCAGTACTGGAGCGTTATAAGAGGGGCTGATATCAGTCACATATGGTGTAATGTCTGGAGGTTATATCAGTACTGGAGCATTATAAGAGGGGATGATATCAGTCACATATGATGTAATGTCTGGAGGTTATATCAGTACTGGAGCGTTATAAGAGGAGCTGATATCAGTCACATATGGTGTAATGTCTGGAGGTTATATCAGTACTGGAGCGTTATAAGAGGCTGATATCAGTCACATATGATGTAATGTCTGGAGGTTATATCAGTACTGGAGCATTATAAGAGGAGCTGATATCAGTAACATATGATGTAATTTCTGAAGGTTATATCAGTACTGGAGCGTTATAAGAGGCTGATATCAGTCACATATGATGTAATGTCTGGAGGTTATATCAGTACTGGAGCGTTATAAGAGGCTGATATCAGTCACATATGATGTAATGTCTGGAGATTATATCAGTACTGGAGCGTTATAAGAGGGGCTGATATCAGTCACATATGATGTAATGTCTGGAGGTTATATCAGTACTGGAGCGTTATAAGAGGCTGATATCAGTCACATATGATGTAATGTCTGGAGGTTATATCAGTACTGGAGCGTTATAAGAGGCTGATATCAGTCACATATGATGTAATGTCTGGAGGTTATATCAGTACTGGAGCGTTATAAGAGGCTGATATCAGTCACATATGATGTAATGTCTGGAGATTATATCAGTACTGGAGCGTTAAAAGAGGCTTATATCAGTCACATATGATGTAATGTCTGGAGGTTATATCAGTACTGGAGCGTTATAAGAGGCTGATATCAGTCACATATGATGTAATGTCTGGAGGTTATATCAGTACTGGAGCGTTATAAGAGGCTGATATCAGTCACATATGATGTAATGTCTGGAGATTATATCAGTACTGGAGCGTTATAAGAGGGGCTGATATCAGTCACATATGATGTAAAGTCTGGAGGTTATATCAGTACTGGAGCGTTATAAGAGGAGCTGATATCAGTCACATATGGTGTAATGTCTGGAGGTTATATCAGTACTGGAGCGTTATAAGAGGGGCTGATATCAGTCACATATGGTGTAATGTCTGGAGGTTATATCAGTACTGGAGCGTTATAAGAGGAGCTGATATCAGTCACATATGATGTAATGTCTGGAGGTTATATCACTACATGGAGCGTTATAAGAGGCTGATATCAGTCACATATGATGTAATGTCTGGAGGTTATATCAGTACTGGAGCGTTATAAGAGGGGCTGATATCAGTCACATATGATGTAATGTCTGGAGGTTATATTAGTACTGGAGCGTTATAAGAGGGGCTGATAACAGTCACATATGATGTAATGTCTGGAGGTGATATCAGTACTGGAGCGTTATAAGAGGAGCTGATATCAGTCACATATGGTGTAATGTCTGGAGGTTATATCAGTACTGGAGCGTTATAAGAGGGGCTGATATCAGTCACATATGGTGTAATGTCTGGAGGTTATATCAGTACTGGAGCGTTATAAGAGGAGAAGTTATCAGTCACATATGATGTAATGTCTGGAGGTTATATCAGTACTGGATCGTTATAAGAGGCTGATATCAGTCACATATGATGTAATGTCTGGAGGTTATATAAGTACTGGAGCGTTATAAGAGGGGCTGATATCAGTCACATATGATGTAATGTCTGGAGGTTATATCAGTACTGGAGCGTTATAAGAGGAGCTGATATCAGTCACATATGGTGAAATGTCTGGAGGTTATATCAGTACTGGAGCGTTATAAGAGGAGCTGATATCAGTCACATATGATGTAATGTCTGGAGGTTATATCAGTACTGGAGAGTTATAAGAGGCTGATATCAGTCACATATGATGTAATGTCTGGAGGTTATATCAGTACTGGAGCGTTATAAGAGGAGCTGATATCAGTCACATGTGGTATAATGTCTGGAGGTTATATCAGTACTGGAGCGTTATAAGAGGGGCTGATATCAGTCACATATGATGTAATGTCTGGAGGTTATATCAGTACTGGAGCGTTATAAGAGGCTGATATCAGTCACATATGGTGTAATGTCTGGAGGTTATATTAGTACTGGAGCGTTATAAGAGGAGCTGATATCAGTCACATATGATGTAATGTCTAGAGGTTATATCAGTACTGGAGAGTTATAAGAGGCTGATATCAGTCACATATGATGTAAAGTCTGGAGGTTGTATCAGTACTGGAGCGTTATAAGAGGGGCTGATATCAGTCACATATGATGTAATGTCTGGAGGTTATATCAGTACTGGAGCGTTATAAGAGGCTGATATCAGTCACATATGGTGTAATGTCTGGAGGTTATATCAGTGCTGGAGCGTTATAAGAGGGGCTGATATCAGTCACATATGGTGTAATGTCTGGAGGTTATATCAGTAATGGAGCGTTATAAGAGACTGATATCCGTCACATATGGTGTAATGTCTGGAGGTTATATCAGTACTGGAGCGTTATAAGAGGGGCTGATATCAGTCACATATGGTGTAATGTCTGGAGGTTATATCAGTACTGGAGCGTTATAAGAGGGGCTGATATAAGTCACTTATGGTGTAATGTCTGGAGGTTATTTCAGTACTGGAGCGTTATAAGAGGGGCTGATATCAGTCACATATGATGTAATGTCTGGAGGTTATATCAGTACTGGAGCGTTATAAGAGGCAGATATCAGTCACATATGATATAACGCTCCAGTACTGATATAACCCCCAGAGATTACATCATATGTGACTGATATCATCCCCTCTTATAACGCTCCAGTACTGATATAACCTCCAGACATTACATCATATGTGACTGATATCAGCCTCTTATAACGCTCCAGTACTGATATAACCTCCAGACATTACATCATATGTGACTGATATCATCCCCTCTTATAACGCTCCAGTACTGATATAACCTTCAGACATTACATCATATGTGACTGATATCATCCCCTCTTATAACGCTCCAGTACTGATATAACCCCCAGAGATTACAAGAGGGGATGATATCAGTCACATATGATGTAATGTCTGAAGGTTATATCAGTACTGGAGCGTTATAAGAGGGGATGATATCAGTCACATATGATGTAATGTCTGGAGGTTATATCAGTACTGGAGCGTTATAAGAGGCTGATATCAGTCACATATGATGTAAAGTCTGGAGGTTGTATCAGTACTGGAGCGTTATAAGAGGAGCTGATATCAGTCACATATGATGTAATGTCTGGAGGTTATATCAGTACTGGAGCATTATAAGAGGCTGATATCAGTCACATATGGTGTAATGTCTGGAGGTTATATCAGTGCTGGATCGTTATAAGAGGGGCTGATATCAGTCACATATGGTGTAATGTCTGGAGGTTATATCAGTACTGGAGCGTTATAAGAGGCTGATATCAGTCACATATGGTGTAATGTCTGGAGGTTATATCAGTACTGGAGCGTTATAAGAGGCTGATATTAGTCACATATGGTGTAATGTCTGGACGTTATATCAGTACTGGAGCGTTATAAGAGGGGCTGATGTCAGTCACATATGGTGTAATGTCTGGAGGTTATATCAGTACTGGAGCGTTATAAGAGGGGCTGATATCAATCACATGGTGTAATGTCTGGAGGTTATATCAGTACTGGAGCGTTATAAGAGGAGCTGATATCAGTCACATATGATGTAATGTCTGGAGGTTACATCAGTACTGGAGCGTTATAAGAGGGGCTGATATCAGTCACATATGGTGTAATGTCTGGAGGTTATATCAGTAATGGAGCGTTATAAGAGGCTGATATCAGTCACATATGGTGTAATGTCTGGAGGTTATATCAGTACTGGAGCGTTATAAGAGGGGCTGATATCAGTCACATATGATGTAATGTCTGGAGGTTATATAAGTACTGGAGCGTTATAAGAGGGGCTGATGTCAGTCACATATGATGTAATGTCTGGAGGTTATATCACTACATGGAGCGTTATAAGAGGCTGATATCAGTCACATATGATGTAATGTCTGGAGGTTATATCAGTACTGGAGCGTTATAAGAGGGGCTGATATCAGTCACATATGATGTAATGTCTGGAGGTTATATTAGTACTGGAGCGTTATAAGAGGGGCTGATAACAGTCACATATGATGTAATGTCTGGAGGTGATATCAGTACTGGAGCGTTATAAGAGGAGCTGATATCAGTCACATATGGTGTAATGTCTGGAGGTTATATCAGTACTGGAGCGTTATAAGAGGGGCTGATATCAGTCACATATGGTGTAATGTCTGGAGGTTATATCAGTACTGGAGCGTTATAAGAGGAGAAGTTATCAGTCACATATGATGTAATGTCTGGAGGTTATATCAGTACTGGATCGTTATAAGAGGCTGATATCAGTCACATATGATGTAATGTCTGGAGGTTATATAAGTACTGGAGCGTTATAAGAGGGGCTGATATCAGTCACATATGATGTAATGTCTGGAGGTTATATCAGTACTGGAGCGTTATAAGAGGAGCTGATATCAGTCACATATGGTGAAATGTCTGGAGGTTATATCAGTACTGGAGCGTTATAAGAGGAGCTGATATCAGTCACATATGATGTAATGTCTGGAGGTTATATCAGTACTGGAGAGTTATAAGAGGCTGATATCAGTCACATATGATGTAATGTCTGGAGGTTATATCAGTACTGGAGCGTTATAAGAGGAGCTGATATCAGTCACATGTGGTATAATGTCTGGAGGTTATATCAGTACTGGAGCGTTATAAGAGGGGCTGATATCAGTCACATATGATGTAATGTCTGGAGGTTATATCAGTACTGGAGCGTTATAAGAGGCTGATATCAGTCACATATGGTGTAATGTCTGGAGGTTATATTAGTACTGGAGCGTTATAAGAGGAGCTGATATCAGTCACATATGATGTAATGTCTAGAGGTTATATCAGTACTGGAGAGTTATAAGAGGCTGATATCAGTCACATATGATGTAAAGTCTGGAGGTTGTATCAGTACTGGAGCGTTATAAGAGGGGCTGATATCAGTCACATATGATGTAATGTCTGGAGGTTATATCAGTACTGGAGCGTTATAAGAGGCTGATATCAGTCACATATGGTGTAATGTCTGGAGGTTATATCAGTGCTGGAGCGTTATAAGAGGGGCTGATATCAGTCACATATGGTGTAATGTCTGGAGGTTATATCAGTAATGGAGCGTTATAAGAGGCTGATATCAGTCACATATGGTGTAATGTCTGGAGGTTATATCAGTACTGGAGCGTTATAAGAGGGGCTGATATCAGTCACATATGGTGTAATGTCTGGAGGTTATATCAGTACTGGAGCGTTATAAGAGGGGCTGATATAAGTCACTTATGGTGTAATGTCTGGAGGTTATTTCAGTACTGGAGCGTTATAAGAGGGGCTGATATCAGTCACATATGATGTAATGTCTGGAGGTTATATCAGTACTGGAGCGTTATAAGAGGCAGATATCAGTCACATATGATGTAATCTCTGGGGGTTATATCAGTACTGGAGCGTTATAAGAGGGGATGATATCAGTCACATATGATGTAATGTCTGAAGGTTATATCAGTACTGGAGCGTTATAAGAGGGGATGATATCAGTCACATATGATGTAATGTCTGGAGGTTATATCAGTACTGGAGCGTTATAAGAGGCTGATATCAGTCACATATGATGTAAAGTCTGGAGGTTGTATCAGTACTGGAGCGTTATAAGAGGAGCTGATATCAGTCACATATGATGTAATGTCTGGAGGTTATATCAGTACTGGAGCATTATAAGAGGCTGATATCAGTCACATATGGTGTAATGTCTGGAGGTTATATCAGTGCTGGATCGTTATAAGAGGGGCTGATATCAGTCACATATGGTGTAATGTCTGGAGGTTATATCAGTACTGGAGCGTTATAAGAGGCTGATATCAGTCACATATGGTGTAATGTCTGGAGGTTATATCAGTACTGGAGCGTTATAAGAGGCTGATATTAGTCACATATGGTGTAATGTCTGGACGTTATATCAGTACTGGAGCGTTATAAGAGGGGCTGATGTCAGTCACATATGGTGTAATGTCTGGAGGTTATATCAGTACTGGAGCGTTATAAGAGGGGCTGATATCAATCACATGGTGTAATGTCTGGAGGTTATATCAGTACTGGAGCGTTATAAGAGGAGCTGATATCAGTCACATATGATGTAATGTCTGGAGGTTACATCAGTACTGGAGCGTTATAAGAGGGGCTGATATCAGTCACATATGGTGTAATGTCTGGAGGTTATATCAGTAATGGAGCGTTATAAGAGGCTGATATCAGTCACATATGGTGTAATGTCTGGAGGTTATATCAGTACTGGAGCGTTATAAGAGGGGCTGATATCAGTCACATATGATGTAATGTCTGGAGGTTATATCAGTACTGGAGCGTTATAAGAGACTGATATCAGTCACATATGGTGTAATGTCTGGAGGTTATATCAATGCTGGAGCGTTATAATAGGCTGATATCAGTCACATATGGTGTAATGTCTGGAGGTTATATCAGTACTGGAGCGTTATAAGAGGCTGATATCAGTCACATATGGTGTAATGTCTGGAGGTTATATCAGTACTGGAACGTTATAGAGGAGCTGATATCAGTCACATATGATGTAATGTCTGGAGGTTATATCAGTACTGGAGCATTATAAGAGGGGCTGATATCAGTCACATATGATGTAATATCTGGAGGTTATATCAGTACTGGAGCGTTATAAGAGGGGCTGATATCAGTTACATATGATGTAATGTCTGGAGGTTATATCAGTAATGGAGCGTTATAAGAGGCTGATATCAGTCACATATGGTGTAATGTCTGGAGGTTATATCAGTACTGGAGAGTTATAAGAGGAGCTGATATCAGTCACATATGATGTAATGTCTGGAGTTTATATCAGTACTGGAGCGTTATAAGAGGGGCTGATATCTATCACATATGATGTAATGTCTGGAGGTTATATCAGTACTGGAGCGTTACAAGAGGCTGATTTCAGTCACATATGGTGTAATGTCTGGAAGTTATATCAGTACTGGAGCGTTATAAGAGGAGCTGATATCAGTCACATATGGTGTAATGTCTGGAGGTTATATCAGTACTGGAGCGTTATAAGAGGAGCTGATATCAGTCACATATGGTGTAATGTCTGGAAGTTATATCAGTACTGGAGCGTTATAAGAGGAGCTGATATCAGTCACATATGGTGTAATGTCTGGAGGTTATATCAGTACTGGAGCGTTATAAGAGGGGCTGATATCAGTCACATATGGTGTAATGTCTGGAGGTTATATCAGTACTGGAGCATTATAAGAGGAGCTGATATCAGTCACAGATTGTGTAATGTCTGGAGGTTATATCAGTGCTGGAGCGTTATAAGAGGCTGATATCAGTCACATATGGTGTAATGTCTGGAGGTTATATCAGTACTGGAGCGTTATAAGAGGCTGATATCAGTCACATATGATGTAATGTCTGGAGGTTATAGCAGTACTGGAGCGTTATAAGAGGGGCTGATATCAGTCACATATGGTGTAATGTCTGGAGGTTATATCAGTACTGGAGCCTTATAAGAGGCTGATATCAGTCACATACGGTGTAATATCTGGAGGTTATATCAGTACTGGAGCGTTATAAGAGGGGCTGATATCGGTCACATATGGTGTAATGTCTGGAGGTTATATTAGTACTGGAGAGTTATAAGAGGCTGATATCAGTCACATGTGATGTAATATCTGGAGGTTATATCAGTACTGGAGCGTTATAAGAGGGGCTGATATCAGTCACATATGGTGTAATGTCTGGAGGTTATATCAGTACTGGAGCGTTATAAGAGGGGCTGATATCAGTCACATATGGTGTAATGTCTGGAGGTTATATCAGTACTGGAGCGTTATAAGAGGCTGATATCAGTCACATATGGTGAAACGTCTGGGGGTTATATCAGTACTGGAGCGTTATAAGGGGCTGATATCAGTCACATATGGTGTAATGTCTGGAGGTTATATCAGTACTGAAGCGTTATAAGAGGGGCTGATATCAGTCACATATGGTGTAATGTCTGGAGGTTATATCAGTACTGGAGCGTTATAAGAGGGGCTGATATCAGTCACATATGATGTAATGTGTGGAGGTTATATCAGTACTGGAGAGTTATAAGAGGGGCTGATATCAGTCACATATGGTGTAATGTCTGGAGGTTATATCAGTACTGGAGCGTTATAAGATGGGCTGATATCAGTCACATATGATGTAATGTCTGGAGGTGATATCAGTACTGGAGCGTTATAAGAGGGGCTGATATCAGTCACATATGGTGTAATATCTGGAGGTTATATCAGTACTGGAGCGTTATAAGAGGAGCTGATATCAGTCACATATGGTGTAATGTCTGGAGGTGATATCAGTACTGGAGCGTTATAAGAGGGGCTGATATCAGTCACATATGATGTAATGTCTGGAGGTGATATCAGTACTGGAGCGTTATAAGAGGAGCTGATATCAGTCACATATGGTGTAATGTCTGGAGGTTATATCAGTACTGGAGCGTTATAAGAGGGGCTGATATTAGTCACATATGGTGTAATGTCTGGAGGTTATATCAGTACTGGAGCATTATAAGAGGGGATGATATCAGTCACATATGATGTAATGTCTGGAGGTTATATCAGTACTGGAGCGTTATAAGAGGAGCTGATATCAGTCACATATGGTGTAATGTCTGGAGGTTATATCAGTACTGGAGCGTTATAAGAGGCTGATATCAGTCACATATGATGTAATGTCTGGAGGTTATATCAGTACTGGAGCATTATAAGAGGAGCTGATATCAGTAACATATGATGTAATTTCTGAAGGTTATATCAGTACTGGAGCGTTATAAGAGGCTGATATCAGTCACATATGATGTAATGTCTGGAGGTTATATCAGTACTGGAGCGTTATAAGAGGCTGATATCAGTCACATATGATGTAATGTCTGGAGATTATATCAGTACTGGAGCGTTATAAGAGGGGCTGATATCAGTCACATATGATGTAATGTCTGGAGGTTATATCAGTACTGGAGCGTTATAAGAGGCTGATATCAGTCACATATGATGTAATGTCTGGAGGTTATATCAGTACTGGAGCGTTATAAGAGGCTGATATCAGTCACATATGATGTAATGTCTGGAGGTTATATCAGTACTGGAGCGTTATAAGAGGCTGATATCAGTCACATATGATGTAATGTCTGGAGATTATATCAGTACTGGAGCGTTAAAAGAGGCTTATATCAGTCACATATGATGTAATGTCTGGAGGTTATATCAGTACTGGAGCGTTATAAGAGGCTGATATCAGTCACATATGATGTAATGTCTGGAGGTTATATCAGTACTGGAGCGTTATAAGAGGCTGATATCAGTCACATATGATGTAATGTCTGGAGATTATATCAGTACTGGAGCGTTATAAGAGGGGCTGATATCAGTCACATATGATGTAAAGTCTGGAGGTTATATCAGTACTGGAGCGTTATAAGAGGAGCTGATATCAGTCACATATGGTGTAATGTCTGGAGGTTATATCAGTACTGGAGCGTTATAAGAGGGGCTGATATCAGTCACATATGGTGTAATGTCTGGAGGTTATATCAGTACTGGAGCGTTATAAGAGGAGCTGATATCAGTCACATATGATGTAATGTCTGGAGGTTATATCACTACATGGAGCGTTATAAGAGGCTGATATCAGTCACATATGATGTAATGTCTGGAGGTTATATCAGTACTGGAGCGTTATAAGAGGGGCTGATATCAGTCACATATGATGTAATGTCTGGAGGTTATATTAGTACTGGAGCGTTATAAGAGGGGCTGATAACAGTCACATATGATGTAATGTCTGGAGGTGATATCAGTACTGGAGCGTTATAAGAGGAGCTGATATCAGTCACATATGGTGTAATGTCTGGAGGTTATATCAGTACTGGAGCGTTATAAGAGGGGCTGATATCAGTCACATATGGTGTAATGTCTGGAGGTTATATCAGTACTGGAGCGTTATAAGAGGAGAAGTTATCAGTCACATATGATGTAATGTCTGGAGGTTATATCAGTACTGGATCGTTATAAGAGGCTGATATCAGTCACATATGATGTAATGTCTGGAGGTTATATAAGTACTGGAGCGTTATAAGAGGGGCTGATATCAGTCACATATGATGTAATGTCTGGAGGTTATATCAGTACTGGAGCGTTATAAGAGGAGCTGATATCAGTCACATATGGTGAAATGTCTGGAGGTTATATCAGTACTGGAGCGTTATAAGAGGAGCTGATATCAGTCACATATGATGTAATGTCTGGAGGTTATATCAGTACTGGAGAGTTATAAGAGGCTGATATCAGTCACATATGATGTAATGTCTGGAGGTTATATCAGTACTGGAGCGTTATAAGAGGAGCTGATATCAGTCACATGTGGTATAATGTCTGGAGGTTATATCAGTACTGGAGCGTTATAAGAGGGGCTGATATCAGTCACATATGATGTAATGTCTGGAGGTTATATCAGTACTGGAGCGTTATAAGAGGCTGATATCAGTCACATATGGTGTAATGTCTGGAGGTTATATTAGTACTGGAGCGTTATAAGAGGAGCTGATATCAGTCACATATGATGTAATGTCTAGAGGTTATATCAGTACTGGAGAGTTATAAGAGGCTGATATCAGTCACATATGGTGTAATGTCTGGAGGTTATATCAGTGCTGGAGCGTTATAAGAGGGGCTGATATCAGTCACATATGGTGTAATGTCTGGAGGTTATATCAGTAATGGAGCGTTATAAGAGACTGATATCCGTCACATATGGTGTAATGTCTGGAGGTTATATCAGTACTGGAGCGTTATAAGAGGGGCTGATATCAGTCACATATGGTGTAATGTCTGGAGGTTATATCAGTACTGGAGCGTTATAAGAGGGGCTGATATAAGTCACATATGGTGTAATGTCTGGAGGTTATATCAGTACTGGAGCATTATAAGAGGGGATGATATCAGTCACATATGATGTAATGTCTGGAGGTTATATCAGTACTGGAGCGTTATAAGAGGAGCTGATATCAGTCACATAAGGTGTAATGTCTGGAGGTTATATCAGTACTGGAGCGTTATAAGAGGGGCTGATATCAGTCACATATGGTGTAATGTCTGGAGGTTATATCAGTACTGGAGCATTATAAGAGGGGATGATATCAGTCACATATGATGTAATGTCTGGAGGTTATATCAGTACTGGAGCGTTATAAGAGGAGCTGATATCAGTCACATAAGGTGTAATGTCTGGAGGTTATATCAGTACTGGAGCGTTATAAGAGGCTGATATCAGTCACATATGGTGTAATGTCTGGAGGTTATATCAGTACTGGAGCGTTATAAGAGGCTGATATCAGTCACATATGATGTAATGTGTGGAGGTTATATCAGTACTGGAGCGTTATAAGAGGAGCTGATATCAGTCACATACGGTGTAATATCTGGAGGTTATATCAGTACTGGAGCGTTATAAGAGGGGCTGATATCGGTCACATATGGTGTAATGTCTGGAGGTTATATTAGTACTGGAGAGTTATAAGAGGCTGATATCAGTCACATGTGATGTAATATCTGGAGGTTATATCAGTACTGGAGCGTTATAAGAGGGGCTGATATCAGTCACATATGGTGTAATGTCTGGAGGTTATATCAGTACTGGAGCGTTATAAGAGGGGCTGATATCAGTCACATATGGTGTAATGTCTGGAGGTTATATCAGTACTGGAGCGTTATAAGAGGCTGATATCAGTCACATATGGTGAAACGTCTGGGGGTTATATCAGTACTGGAGCGTTATAAGGGGCTGATATCAGTCACATATGGTGTAATGTCTGGAGGTTATATCAGTACTGAAGCGTTATAAGAGGGGCTGATATCAGTCACATATGGTGTAATGTCTGGAGGTTATATCAGTACTGGAGCGTTATAAGAGGGGCTGATATCAGTCACATATGATGTAATGTGTGGAGGTTATATCAGTACTGGAGAGTTATAAGAGGGGCTGATATCAGTCACATATGGTGTAATGTCTGGAGGTTATATCAGTACTGGAGCGTTATAAGATGGGCTGATATCAGTCACATATGATGTAATGTCTGGAGGTGATATCAGTACTGGAGCGTTATAAGAGGGGCTGATATCAGTCACATATGGTGTAATATCTGGAGGTTATATCAGTACTGGAGCGTTATAAGAGGAGCTGATATCAGTCACATATGGTGTAATGTCTGGAGGTGATATCAGTACTGGAGCGTTATAAGAGGGGCTGATATCAGTCACATATGATGTAATGTCTGGAGGTGATATCAGTACTGGAGCGTTATAAGAGGAGCTGATATCAGTCACATATGGTGTAATGTCTGGAGGTTATATCAGTACTGGAGCGTTATAAGAGGGGCTGATATCAGTCACATATGGTGTAATGTCTGGAGGTTATATCAGTACTGGAGCATTATAAGAGGGGATGATATCAGTCACATATGATGTAATGTCTGGAGGTTATATCAGTACTGGAGCGTTATAAGAGGAGCTGATATCAGTCACATATGGTGTAATGTCTGGAGGTTATATCAGTACTGGAGCGTTATAAGAGGCTGATATCAGTCACATATGATGTAATGTCTGGAGGTTATATCAGTACTGGAGCATTATAAGAGGAGCTGATATCAGTAACATATGATGTAATTTCTGAAGGTTATATCAGTACTGGAGCGTTATAAGAGGCTGATATCAGTCACATATGATGTAATGTCTGGAGGTTATATCAGTACTGGAGCGTTATAAGAGGCTGATATCAGTCACATATGATGTAATGTCTGGAGATTATATCAGTACTGGAGCGTTATAAGAGGGGCTGATATCAGTCACATATGATGTAATGTCTGGAGGTTATATCAGTACTGGAGCGTTATAAGAGGCTGATATCAGTCACATATGATGTAATGTCTGGAGGTTATATCAGTACTGGAGCGTTATAAGAGGCTGATATCAGTCACATATGATGTAATGTCTGGAGGTTATATCAGTACTGGAGCGTTATAAGAGGCTGATATCAGTCACATATGATGTAATGTCTGGAGATTATATCAGTACTGGAGCGTTAAAAGAGGCTTATATCAGTCACATATGATGTAATGTCTGGAGGTTATATCAGTACTGGAGCGTTATAAGAGGCTGATATCAGTCACATATGATGTAATGTCTGGAGGTTATATCAGTACTGGAGCGTTATAAGAGGCTGATATCAGTCACATATGATGTAATGTCTGGAGATTATATCAGTACTGGAGCGTTATAAGAGGGGCTGATATCAGTCACATATGATGTAAAGTCTGGAGGTTATATCAGTACTGGAGCGTTATAAGAGGAGCTGATATCAGTCACATATGGTGTAATGTCTGGAGGTTATATCAGTACTGGAGCGTTATAAGAGGGGCTGATATCAGTCACATATGGTGTAATGTCTGGAGGTTATATCAGTACTGGAGCGTTATAAGAGGAGCTGATATCAGTCACATATGATGTAATGTCTGGAGGTTATATCACTACATGGAGCGTTATAAGAGGCTGATATCAGTCACATATGATGTAATGTCTGGAGGTTATATCAGTACTGGAGCGTTATAAGAGGGGCTGATATCAGTCACATATGATGTAATGTCTGGAGGTTATATTAGTACTGGAGCGTTATAAGAGGGGCTGATAACAGTCACATATGATGTAATGTCTGGAGGTGATATCAGTACTGGAGCGTTATAAGAGGAGCTGATATCAGTCACATATGGTGTAATGTCTGGAGGTTATATCAGTACTGGAGCGTTATAAGAGGGGCTGATATCAGTCACATATGGTGTAATGTCTGGAGGTTATATCAGTACTGGAGCGTTATAAGAGGAGAAGTTATCAGTCACATATGATGTAATGTCTGGAGGTTATATCAGTACTGGATCGTTATAAGAGGCTGATATCAGTCACATATGATGTAATGTCTGGAGGTTATATAAGTACTGGAGCGTTATAAGAGGGGCTGATATCAGTCACATATGATGTAATGTCTGGAGGTTATATCAGTACTGGAGCGTTATAAGAGGAGCTGATATCAGTCACATATGGTGAAATGTCTGGAGGTTATATCAGTACTGGAGCGTTATAAGAGGAGCTGATATCAGTCACATATGATGTAATGTCTGGAGGTTATATCAGTACTGGAGAGTTATAAGAGGCTGATATCAGTCACATATGATGTAATGTCTGGAGGTTATATCAGTACTGGAGCGTTATAAGAGGAGCTGATATCAGTCACATGTGGTATAATGTCTGGAGGTTATATCAGTACTGGAGCGTTATAAGAGGGGCTGATATCAGTCACATATGATGTAATGTCTGGAGGTTATATCAGTACTGGAGCGTTATAAGAGGCTGATATCAGTCACATATGGTGTAATGTCTGGAGGTTATATTAGTACTGGAGCGTTATAAGAGGAGCTGATATCAGTCACATATGATGTAATGTCTAGAGGTTATATCAGTACTGGAGAGTTATAAGAGGCTGATATCAGTCACATATGATGTAAAGTCTGGAGGTTGTATCAGTACTGGAGCGTTATAAGAGGGGCTGATATCAGTCACATATGATGTAATGTCTGGAGGTTATATCAGTACTGGAGCGTTATAAGAGGCTGATATCAGTCACATATGGTGTAATGTCTGGAGGTTATATCAGTGCTGGAGCGTTATAAGAGGGGCTGATATCAGTCACATATGGTGTAATGTCTGGAGGTTATATCAGTAATGGAGCGTTATAAGAGACTGATATCCGTCACATATGGTGTAATGTCTGGAGGTTATATCAGTACTGGAGCGTTATAAGAGGGGCTGATATCAGTCACATATGGTGTAATGTCTGGAGGTTATATCAGTACTGGAGCGTTATAAGAGGGGCTGATATAAGTCACTTATGGTGTAATGTCTGGAGGTTATTTCAGTACTGGAGCGTTATAAGAGGGGCTGATATCAGTCACATATGATGTAATGTCTGGAGGTTATATCAGTACTGGAGCGTTATAAGAGGCAGATATCAGTCACATATGATATAACGCTCCAGTACTGATATAACCCCCAGAGATTACATCATATGTGACTGATATCATCCCCTCTTATAACGCTCCAGTACTGATATAACCTCCAGACATTACATCATATGTGACTGATATCAGCCTCTTATAACGCTCCAGTACTGATATAACCTCCAGACATTACATCATATGTGACTGATATCATCCCCTCTTATAACGCTCCAGTACTGATATAACCTTCAGACATTACATCATATGTGACTGATATCATCCCCTCTTATAACGCTCCAGTACTGATATAACCCCCAGAGATTACAAGAGGGGATGATATCAGTCACATATGATGTAATGTCTGAAGGTTATATCAGTACTGGAGCGTTATAAGAGGGGATGATATCAGTCACATATGATGTAATGTCTGGAGGTTATATCAGTACTGGAGCGTTATAAGAGGCTGATATCAGTCACATATGATGTAAAGTCTGGAGGTTGTATCAGTACTGGAGCGTTATAAGAGGAGCTGATATCAGTCACATATGATGTAATGTCTGGAGGTTATATCAGTACTGGAGCATTATAAGAGGCTGATATCAGTCACATATGGTGTAATGTCTGGAGGTTATATCAGTGCTGGATCGTTATAAGAGGGGCTGATATCAGTCACATATGGTGTAATGTCTGGAGGTTATATCAGTACTGGAGCGTTATAAGAGGCTGATATCAGTCACATATGGTGTAATGTCTGGAGGTTATATCAGTACTGGAGCGTTATAAGAGGCTGATATTAGTCACATATGGTGTAATGTCTGGACGTTATATCAGTACTGGAGCGTTATAAGAGGGGCTGATGTCAGTCACATATGGTGTAATGTCTGGAGGTTATATCAGTACTGGAGCGTTATAAGAGGGGCTGATATCAATCACATGGTGTAATGTCTGGAGGTTATATCAGTACTGGAGCGTTATAAGAGGAGCTGATATCAGTCACATATGATGTAATGTCTGGAGGTTACATCAGTACTGGAGCGTTATAAGAGGGGCTGATATCAGTCACATATGGTGTAATGTCTGGAGGTTATATCAGTAATGGAGCGTTATAAGAGGCTGATATCAGTCACATATGGTGTAATGTCTGGAGGTTATATCAGTACTGGAGCGTTATAAGAGGGGCTGATATCAGTCACATATGATGTAATGTCTGGAGGTTATATAAGTACTGGAGCGTTACAAGAGGGGCTGATGTCAGTCACATATGATGTAATGTCTGGAGGTTATATCACTACATGGAGCGTTATAAGAGGCTGATATCAGTCACATATGATGTAATGTCTGGAGGTTATATCAGTACTGGAGCGTTATAAGAGGGGCTGATATCAGTCACATATGATGTAATGTCTGGAGGTTATATTAGTACTGGAGCGTTATAAGAGGGGCTGATAACAGTCACATATGATGTAATGTCTGGAGGTGATATCAGTACTGGAGCGTTATAAGAGGAGCTGATATCAGTCACATATGGTGTAATGTCTGGAGGTTATATCAGTACTGGAGCGTTATAAGAGGGGCTGATATCAGTCACATATGGTGTAATGTCTGGAGGTTATATCAGTACTGGAGCGTTATAAGAGGAGAAGTTATCAGTCACATATGATGTAATGTCTGGAGGTTATATCAGTACTGGATCGTTATAAGAGGCTGATATCAGTCACATATGATGTAATGTCTGGAGGTTATATAAGTACTGGAGCGTTATAAGAGGGGCTGATATCAGTCACATATGATGTAATGTCTGGAGGTTATATCAGTACTGGAGCGTTATAAGAGGAGCTGATATCAGTCACATATGGTGAAATGTCTGGAGGTTATATCAGTACTGGAGCGTTATAAGAGGAGCTGATATCAGTCACATATGATGTAATGTCTGGAGGTTATATCAGTACTGGAGAGTTATAAGAGGCTGATATCAGTCACATATGATGTAATGTCTGGAGGTTATATCAGTACTGGAGCGTTATAAGAGGAGCTGATATCAGTCACATGTGGTATAATGTCTGGAGGTTATATCAGTACTGGAGCGTTATAAGAGGGGCTGATATCAGTCACATATGATGTAATGTCTGGAGGTTATATCAGTACTGGAGCGTTATAAGAGGCTGATATCAGTCACATATGGTGTAATGTCTGGAGGTTATATTAGTACTGGAGCGTTATAAGAGGAGCTGATATCAGTCACATATGATGTAATGTCTAGAGGTTATATCAGTACTGGAGAGTTATAAGAGGCTGATATCAGTCACATATGATGTAAAGTCTGGAGGTTGTATCAGTACTGGAGCGTTATAAGAGGGGCTGATATCAGTCACATATGATGTAATGTCTGGAGGTTATATCAGTACTGGAGCGTTATAAGAGGCTGATATCAGTCACATATGGTGTAATGTCTGGAGGTTATATCAGTGCTGGAGCGTTATAAGAGGGGCTGATATCAGTCACATATGGTGTAATGTCTGGAGGTTATATCAGTAATGGAGCGTTATAAGAGGCTGATATCAGTCACATATGGTGTAATGTCTGGAGGTTATATCAGTACTGGAGCGTTATAAGAGGGGCTGATATCAGTCACATATGGTGTAATGTCTGGAGGTTATATCAGTACTGGAGCGTTATAAGAGGGGCTGATATAAGTCACTTATGGTGTAATGTCTGGAGGTTATTTCAGTACTGGAGCGTTATAAGAGGGGCTGATATCAGTCACATATGATGTAATGTCTGGAGGTTATATCAGTACTGGAGCGTTATAAGAGGCAGATATCAGTCACATATGATGTAATCTCTGGGGGTTATATCAGTACTGGAGCGTTATAAGAGGGGATGATATCAGTCACATATGATGTAATGTCTGAAGGTTATATCAGTACTGGAGCGTTATAAGAGGGGATGATATCAGTCACATATGATGTAATGTCTGGAGGTTATATCAGTACTGGAGCGTTATAAGAGGCTGATATCAGTCACATATGATGTAAAGTCTGGAGGTTGTATCAGTACTGGAGCGTTATAAGAGGAGCTGATATCAGTCACATATGATGTAATGTCTGGAGGTGATATCAGTACTGGAGCGTTATAAGAGGAGCTGATATCAGTCACATATGGTGTAATGTCTGGAGGTTATATCAGTACTGGAGCGTTATAAGAGGGGCTGATATCAGTCACATATGGTGTAATGTCTGGAGGTTATATCAGTACTGGAGCATTATAAGAGGGGATGATATCAGTCACATATGATGTAATGTCTGGAGGTTATATCAGTACTGGAGCGTTATAAGAGGAGCTGATATCAGTCACATATGGTGTAATGTCTGGAGGTTATATCAGTACTGGAGCGTTATAAGAGGCTGATATCAGTCACATATGATGTAATGTCTGGAGGTTATATCAGTACTGGAGCATTATAAGAGGAGCTGATATCAGTAACATATGATGTAATTTCTGAAGGTTATATCAGTACTGGAGCGTTATAAGAGGCTGATATCAGTCACATATGATGTAATGTCTGGAGGTTATATCAGTACTGGAGCGTTATAAGAGGCTGATATCAGTCACATATGATGTAATGTCTGGAGATTATATCAGTACTGGAGCGTTATAAGAGGGGCTGATATCAGTCACATATGATGTAATGTCTGGAGGTTATATCAGTACTGGAGCGTTATAAGAGGCTGATATCAGTCACATATGATGTAATGTCTGGAGGTTATATCAGTACTGGAGCGTTATAAGAGGCTGATATCAGTCACATATGATGTAATGTCTGGAGGTTATATCAGTACTGGAGCGTTATAAGAGGCTGATATCAGTCACATATGATGTAATGTCTGGAGATTATATCAGTACTGGAGCGTTAAAAGAGGCTTATATCAGTCACATATGATGTAATGTCTGGAGGTTATATCAGTACTGGAGCGTTATAAGAGGCTGATATCAGTCACATATGATGTAATGTCTGGAGGTTATATCAGTACTGGAGCGTTATAAGAGGCTGATATCAGTCACATATGATGTAATGTCTGGAGATTATATCAGTACTGGAGCGTTATAAGAGGGGCTGATATCAGTCACATATGATGTAAAGTCTGGAGGTTATATCAGTACTGGAGCGTTATAAGAGGAGCTGATATCAGTCACATATGGTGTAATGTCTGGAGGTTATATCAGTACTGGAGCGTTATAAGAGGGGCTGATATCAGTCACATATGGTGTAATGTCTGGAGGTTATATCAGTACTGGAGCGTTATAAGAGGAGCTGATATCAGTCACATATGATGTAATGTCTGGAGGTTATATCACTACATGGAGCGTTATAAGAGGCTGATATCAGTCACATATGATGTAATGTCTGGAGGTTATATCAGTACTGGAGCGTTATAAGAGGGGCTGATATCAGTCACATATGATGTAATGTCTGGAGGTTATATTAGTACTGGAGCGTTATAAGAGGGGCTGATAACAGTCACATATGATGTAATGTCTGGAGGTGATATCAGTACTGGAGCGTTATAAGAGGAGCTGATATCAGTCACATATGGTGTAATGTCTGGAGGTTATATCAGTACTGGAGCGTTATAAGAGGGGCTGATATCAGTCACATATGGTGTAATGTCTGGAGGTTATATCAGTACTGGAGCGTTATAAGAGGAGAAGTTATCAGTCACATATGATGTAATGTCTGGAGGTTATATCAGTACTGGATCGTTATAAGAGGCTGATATCAGTCACATATGATGTAATGTCTGGAGGTTATATAAGTACTGGAGCGTTATAAGAGGGGCTGATATCAGTCACATATGATGTAATGTCTGGAGGTTATATCAGTACTGGAGCGTTATAAGAGGAGCTGATATCAGTCACATATGGTGAAATGTCTGGAGGTTATATCAGTACTGGAGCGTTATAAGAGGAGCTGATATCAGTCACATATGATGTAATGTCTGGAGGTTATATCAGTACTGGAGAGTTATAAGAGGCTGATATCAGTCACATATGATGTAATGTCTGGAGGTTATATCAGTACTGGAGCGTTATAAGAGGAGCTGATATCAGTCACATGTGGTATAATGTCTGGAGGTTATATCAGTACTGGAGCGTTATAAGAGGGGCAGATATCAGTCACATATGATGTAATGTCTGGAGGTTATATCAGTACTGGAGCGTTATAAGAGGCTGATATCAGTCACATATGGTGTAATGTCTGGAGGTTATATTAGTACTGGAGCGTTATAAGAGGAGCTGATATCAGTCACATATGATGTAATGTCTAGAGGTTATATCAGTACTGGAGAGTTATAAGAGGCTGATATCAGTCACATATGATGTAAAGTCTGGAGGTTGTATCAGTACTGGAGCGTTATAAGAGGGGCTGATATCAGTCACATATGATGTAATGTCTGGAGGTTATATCAGTACTGGAGCGTTATAAGAGGCTGATATCAGTCACATATGGTGTAATGTCTGGAGGTTATATCAGTGCTGGAGCGTTATAAGAGGGGCTGATATCAGTCACATATGGTGTAATGTCTGGAGGTTATATCAGTAATGGAGCGTTATAAGAGACTGATATCCGTCACATATGGTGTAATGTCTGGAGGTTATATCAGTACTGGAGCGTTATAAGAGGGGCTGATATCAGTCACATATGGTGTAATGTCTGGAGGTTATATCAGTACTGGAGCGTTATAAGAGGGGCTGATATCAGTCACATATGATGTAATGTCTGGAGGTTATATCAGTACTGGAGCGTTATAAGAGGCAGATATCAGTCACATATGATATAACGCTCCAGTACTGATATAACCCCCAGAGATTACATCATATGTGACTGATATCATCCCCTCTTATAACGCTCCAGTACTGATATAACCCCCAGAGATTACAAGAGGGGATGATATCAGTCACATATGATGTAATGTCTGAAGGTTATATCAGTACTGGAGCGTTATAAGAGGGGATGATATCAGTCACATATGATGTAATGTCTGGAGGTTATATCAGTACTGGAGCGTTATAAGAGGCTGATATCAGTCACATATGATGTAAAGTCTGGAGGTTGTATCAGTACTGGAGCGTTATAAGAGGAGCTGATATCAGTCACATATGATGTAATGTCTGGAGGTTATATCAGTACTGGAGCATTATAAGAGGCTGATATCAGTCACATATGGTGTAATGTCTGGAGGTTATATCAGTGCTGGATCGTTATAAGAGGGGCTGATATCAGTCACATATGGTGTAATGTCTGGAGGTTATATCAGTACTGGAGCGTTATAAGAGGCTGATATCAGTCACATATGGTGTAATGTCTGGAGGTTATATCAGTACTGGAGCGTTATAAGAGGCTGATATTAGTCACATATGGTGTAATGTCTGGACGTTATATCAGTACTGGAGCGTTATAAGAGGGGCTGATGTCAGTCACATATGGTGTAATGTCTGGAGGTTATATCAGTACTGGAGCGTTATAAGAGGGGCTGATATCAATCACATGGTGTAATGTCTGGAGGTTATATCAGTACTGGAGCGTTATAAGAGGAGCTGATATCAGTCACATATGATGTAATGTCTGGAGGTTACATCAGTACTGGAGCGTTATAAGAGGGGCTGATATCAATCACATGGTGTAATGTCTGGAGGTTATATCAGTACTGGAGCGTTATAAGAGGAGCTGATATCAGTCACATATGATGTAATGTCTGGAGGTTACATCAGTACTGGAGCGTTATAAGAGGGGCTGATATCAGTCACATATGGTGTAATGTCTGGAGGTTATATCAGTAATGGAGCGTTATAAGAGGCTGATATCAGTCACATATGGTGTAATGTCTGGAGGTTATATCAGTACTGGAGCGTTATAAGAGGGGCTGATATCAGTCACATATGATGTAATGTCTGGAGGTTATATAAGTACTGGAGCGTTATAAGAGGGGCTGATGTCAGTCACATATGATGTAATGTCTGGAGGTTATATCACTACATGGAGCGTTATAAGAGGCTGATATCAGTCACATATGATGTAATGTCTGGAGGTTATATCAGTACTGGAGCGTTATAAGAGGGGCTGATATCAGTCACATATGATGTAATGTCTGGAGGTTATATTAGTACTGGAGCGTTATAAGAGGGGCTGATAACAGTCACATATGATGTAATGTCTGGAGGTGATATCAGTACTGGAGCGTTATAAGAGGAGCTGATATCAGTCACATATGGTGTAATGTCTGGAGGTTATATCAGTACTGGAGCGTTATAAGAGGGGCTGATATCAGTCACATATGGTGTAATGTCTGGAGGTTATATCAGTACTGGAGCGTTATAAGAGGAGAAGTTATCAGTCACATATGATGTAATGTCTGGAGGTTATATCAGTACTGGATCGTTATAAGAGGCTGATATCAGTCACATATGATGTAATGTCTGGAGGTTATATAAGTACTGGAGCGTTATAAGAGGGGCTGATATCAGTCACATATGATGTAATGTCTGGAGGTTATATCAGTACTGGAGCGTTATAAGAGGAGCTGATATCAGTCACATATGGTGAAATGTCTGGAGGTTATATCAGTACTGGAGCGTTATAAGAGGAGCTGATATCAGTCACATATGATGTAATGTCTGGAGGTTATATCAGTACTGGAGAGTTATAAGAGGCTGATATCAGTCACATATGATGTAATGTCTGGAGGTTATATCAGTACTGGAGCGTTATAAGAGGAGCTGATATCAGTCACATGTGGTATAATGTCTGGAGGTTATATCAGTACTGGAGCGTTATAAGAGGGGCTGATATCAGTCACATATGATGTAATGTCTGGAGGTTATATCAGTACTGGAGCGTTATAAGAGGCTGATATCAGTCACATATGGTGTAATGTCTGGAGGTTATATTAGTACTGGAGCGTTATAAGAGGAGCTGATATCAGTCACATATGATGTAATGTCTAGAGGTTATATCAGTACTGGAGAGTTATAAGAGGCTGATATCAGTCACATATGATGTAAAGTCTGGAGGTTGTATCAGTACTGGAGAGTTATAAGAGGGGCTGATATCAGTCACATATGATGTAATGTCTGGAGGTTATATCAGTAGTGGAGCGTTATAAGAGGCTGATATCAGTCACATATGGTGTAATGTCTGGAGGTTATATCAGTGCTGGAGCGTTATAAGAGGGGCTGATATCAGTCACATATGGTGTAATGTCTGGAGGTTATATCAGTAATGGAGCGTTATAAGAGGCTGATATCAGTCACATATGGTGTAATGTCTGGAGGTTATATCAGTACTGGAGCGTTATAAGAGGGGCTGATATCAGTCACATATGGTGTAATGTCTGGAGGTTATATCAGTACTGGAGCGTTATAAGAGGGGCTGATATCAGTCACATATGATGTAATGTCTGGAGGTTATATCAGTACTGGAGCGTTATAAGAGGCAGATATCAGTCACATATGATGTAATCTCTGGGGGTTATATCAGTACTGGAGCGTTATAAGAGGGGATGATATCAGTCACATATGATGTAATGTCTGAAGGTTATATCAGTACTGGAGCGTTATAAGAGGGGATGATATCAGTCACATATGATGTAATGTCTGGAGGTTATATCAGTACTGGAGCGTTATAAGAGGCTGATATCAGTCACATATGATGTAAAGTCTGGAGGTTGTATCAGTACTGGAGCGTTATAAGAGGAGCTGATATCAGTCACATATGATGTAATGTCTGGAGGTTATATCAGTAGTGGAGCGTTATAAGAGGCTGATATCAGTCACATATGGTGTAATGTCTGGAGGTTATATCAGTACTGGAGCGTTATAAGAGGCTGATATTAGTCACATATGGTGTAATGTCTGGACGTTATATCAGTACTGGAGCGTTATAAGAGGGGCTGATGTCAGTCACATATGGTGTAATGTCTGGAGGTTATATCAGTACTGGAGCGTTATAAGAGGGGCTGATATCAATCACATGGTGTAATGTCTGGAGGTTATATCAGTACTGGAGCGTTATAAGAGGAGCTGATATCAGTCACATATGATGTAATGTCTGGAGGTTATATCAGTACTGGAGCATTATAAGAGGCTGATATCAGTCACATATGGTGTAATGTCTGGAGGTTATATCAGTGCTGGATCGTTATAAGAGGGGCTGATATCAGTCACATATGGTGTAATGTCTGGAGGTTATATCAGTACTGGAGCGTTATAAGAGGCTGATATCAGTCACATATGGTGTAATGTCTGGAGGTTATATCAGTACTGGAGCGTTATAAGAGGCTGATATTAGTCACATATGGTGTAATGTCTGGACGTTATATCAGTACTGGAGCGTTATAAGAGGGGCTGATGTCAGTCACATATGGTGTAATGTCTGGAGGTTATATCAGTACTGGAGCGTTATAAGAGGGGCTGATATCAATCACATGGTGTAATGTCTGGAGGTTATATCAGTACTGGAGCGTTATAAGAGGAGCTGATATCAGTCACATATGATGTAATGTCTGGAGGTTACATCAGTACTGGAGCGTTATAAGAGGGGCTGATATCAGTCACATATGGTGTAATGTCTGGAGGTTATATCAGTAATGGAGCGTTATAAGAGGCTGATATCAGTCACATATGGTGTAATGTCTGGAGGTTATATCAGTACTGGAGCGTTATAAGAGGGGCTGATATCAGTCACATATGATGTAATGTCTGGAGGTTATATAAGTACTGGAGCGTTATAAGAGGAGCTGATATCAGTCACATATGATGTAATGTCTGGAGGTTATATCAGTACTGGAGCGTTATAAGAGACTGATATCAGTCACATATGGTGTAATGTCTGGAGGTTATATCAATGCTGGAGCGTTATAATAGGCTGATATCAGTCACATATGGTGTAATGTCTGGAGGTTATATCAGTACTGGAGCGTTATAAGAGGAGCTGATATCAGTCACATATGATGTAATGTCTGGAGGTTATATCAGTACTGGAGCATTATAAGAGGGGCTGATATCAGTCACATATGATGTAATATCTGGAGGTTATATCAGTACTGGAGCGTTATAAGAGGGGCTGATATCAGTTACATATGATGTAATGTCTGGAGGTTATATCAGTAATGGAGCGTTATAAGAGGCTGATATCAGTCACATATGGTGTAATGTCTGGAGGTTATATCAGTACTGGAGAGTTATAAGAGGAGCTGATATCAGTCACATATGATGTAATGTCTGGAGTTTATATCAGTACTGGAGCGTTATAAGAGGGGCTGATATCTATCACATATGATGTAATGTCTGGAGGTTATATCAGTACTGGAGCGTTACAAGAGGCTGATTTCAGTCACATATGGTGTAATGTCTGGAAGTTATATCAGTACTGGAGCGTTATAAGAGGAGCTGATATCAGTCACATATGGTGTAATGTCTGGAGGTTATATCAGTACTGGAGCGTTATAAGAGGAGCTGATATCAGTCACATATGGTGTAATGTCTGGAAGTTATATCAGTACTGGAGCGTTATAAGAGGAGCTGATATCAGTCACATATGGTGTAATGTCTGGAGGTTATATCAGTACTGGAGCGTTATAAGAGGGGCTGATATCAGTCACATATGGTGTAATGTCTGGAGGTTATATCAGTACTGGAGCATTATAAGAGGAGCTGATATCAGTCACAGATTGTGTAATGTCTGGAGGTTATATCAGTGCTGGAGCGTTATAAGAGGCTGATATCAGTCACATATGGTGTAATGTCTGGAGGTTATATCAGTACTGGAGCGTTATAAGAGGCTGATATCAGTCACATATGATGTAATGTCTGGAGGTTATAGCAGTACTGGAGCGTTATAAGAGGGGCTGATATCAGTCACATATGGTGTAATGTCTGGAGGTTATATCAGTACTGGAGCCTTATAAGAGGCTGATATCAGTCACATACGGTGTAATATCTGGAGGTTATATCAGTACTGGAGCGTTATAAGAGGGGCTGATATCGGTCACATATGGTGTAATGTCTGGAGGTTATATTAGTACTGGAGAGTTATAAGAGGCTGATATCAGTCACATGTGATGTAATATCTGGAGGTTATATCAGTACTGGAGCGTTATAAGAGGGGCTGATATCAGTCACATATGGTGTAATGTCTGGAGGTTATATCAGTACTGGAGCGTTATAAGAGGGGCTGATATCAGTCACATATGGTGTAATGTCTGGAGGTTATATCAGTACTGGAGCGTTATAAGAGGCTGATATCAGTCACATATGGTGAAACGTCTGGGGGTTATATCAGTACTGGAGCGTTATAAGGGGCTGATATCAGTCACATATGGTGTAATGTCTGGAGGTTATATCAGTACTGAAGCGTTATAAGAGGGGCTGATATCAGTCACATATGGTGTAATGTCTGGAGGTTATATCAGTACTGGAGCGTTATAAGAGGAGCTGATATTAGTCACATATTGTGTAATGTCTGGAGGTTATATCAGTACTGGAGCGTTATAAGAGGGGCTGATATCAGTCACATATGATGTAATGTCTGGAGGTTATATCAGTACTGGAGCATTATAAGAGGGGCTGATATCAGTCACATATGATGTAATGTCTGGAGGTTATATCAGTAATGGAGCGTTATAAGAGGCTGATATCAGTCACATATGGTGTAATGTCTGGAGATTATATCAGTACTGGAGCGTTATAAGAGGCTGATATCAGTCACATATGGTATAATGTCTGGAGGTTATATCAGTGCTGGAGCGTTATAAGAGGAGCTGATAACAGTCACATATGGTGTAATATCTGGAGGTTATATCAGTACTGGAGCGTTATAAGAGGCTGATATTAGTCACATATGGTGTAATGTCTGGAGGTTATATCAGTACTGGAGCGTTATAAGAGGGGCTGATGTCAGTCACATATGGTGTAATGTCTGGAGGTTATATCAGTACTGGAGCGTTATAAGAGGAGCTGATATCAGTCACATATGATGTAATGTCTGGAGGTTATATCAGTAATGGAGCGTTATAAGAGACTGATATCAGTCACATATGGTGTAATGTCTGGAGGTTATATCAGTACTGGAGCGTTATAAGAGACTGATATCAGTCACATATGGTGTAATGTCTGGAGGTTATATCAGTGCTGGAGCGTTATAAGAGGCTGATATCAGTCACATATGGTGTAATGTCTGGAGGTTATATCAGTACTGGAGCGTAATAAGAGGCTGATATCAGTCACATATGATGTAATGTCTGGAGGTTATATCACTACTGGAGCGTTATAAGAGGAGCTGATATCAGTCACATATGGTGTAATGTCTGGAGGTTATATCAGTAATGGAGCGTTATAAGAGACTGATATCCGTCACATATGGTGTAATGTCTGGAGGTTATATCAGTACTGGAGCGTTTTAAGAGGAGCTGATATCAGTCACATATGATGTAATCTCTGGAGGTTATATCAGTACTGGAGCGTTATAACAGGGGCTGATATCAGTCAGATAAGATGTAATGTCTGGAGGTTATATCAGTACTGGAGCGTTATAAGAGGCTGATATCAGTCACATATGGTGTAATGTCTGGAGGTTATATCATTAATGGAGCGTTATAAGAGGAGCTGATATCAGTCACATATGATGTAATGTCTGGAGGTTATATCAGTACTGGAGCGTTATAAGAGGCTGATATCAGTCACATATGGTGTAATGTCTGGAGGTTATATCATTAATGGAGCGTTATAAGAGGAGCTGATATCAGTCACATATGATGTAATGTCTGGAGGTTATATCAGTACTGGAGCGTTATAAGAGGCAGATATCAGTCACATATGGTGTAATGTCTGGAGGTTATATCAGTACTGGAGCGTTATAAGAGGAGCTGATATCAGTCACATATGGTGTAAGGTCTGGAGGTTATATCAGTACTGGAGCGTTATAAGAGGAGCTGATATCAGTCACATATGGTGTAAGGTCTGGAGGTTATATCAGTACTGGAGCGTTATAAGAGGGGCTGATATCAGTCACATATGGTGTAATGTCTGGAGGTTATATCAGTACTGGAGCATTATAAGAGGAGCTGATATCAGTCACAGATGGTGTAATGTCTGGAGGTTATATCAGTGCTGGAGCATTATAAGAGGCTGATATCATTCACATATGGTGTAATGTCTGGAGGTTATATCAGTACTGGAGCGTTATAAGAGGCTGATATCAGTCACATATGATGTAATGTCTGGAGGTTATATCAGTACTGGAGCATTATAAGAGGCTGATATCAGTCACATATGATGTAATGTCTGGAGGTTATATCAGTACTGGAGCGTTATAAGAGCGGCTGATATCAGTCACATATGGTGTAATGTCTGGAGGTTATATCAGTACTGGAGCCTTATAAGAGGCTGATATCAGTCACATACGGTGTAATATCTGGAGGTTATATCAGTACTGGAGCGTTATAAGAGGGGCTGATATCAGTCACATATGGTGTAATGTCTGGAGGTTATATCAGTACTGGAGCGTTATAAGAGCGGCTGATATCAGTCACATATGGTGTAATGTCTGGAGGTTATATCAGTACTGGAGCATTATAAGAGGAGGTGATATCAGTCACATATGATGTAATGTCTGGAGGTTATATCACTACTGGAGCGTTATAAGAGGAGCTGATATCAGTCACATATGGTGTAAGGTCTGGAGGTTATATCAGTACTGGAGCGTTATAAGAGGGGCTGATATCAGTCACATATGATGTAATGTCTGGAGGTTATATCAGTAATGGAGCGTTATAAGAGGCTGATATCAGTCACATATGGTGTAATGTCTGGAGGTTATATCAGTACTGGAGCGTTATAAGAGACTGATATCAGTCACATATGGTGTAATGTCTGGAGGTTATATCAGTGCTGGAGCGTTATAAGAGGCTGATATCAGTCACATATGGTGTAATGTCTGGAGGTTATATCAGTAATGGAGCGTTATAAGAGGCTGATATCAGTCACATATGGTGTAATGTCTGGAGGTTATATCACTACTGGAGCGTTATAAGAGGAGCTGATATCAGTCACATATGGTGTAATGTCTGGAGGTTATATCAGTAATGGAGCGTTATAAGAGGCTGATATCAGTCACATATGATGTAATGTCTGGAGGTTATATCAGTAATGGAGCGTTATAAGAGGCTTATATCAGTCACATATGGTGTAATGTCTGGAGGTTATATCAGTACTGGAGCGTTATAAGAGGCAGATATCAGTCACATATGGTGTAATGTCTGGAGGTTATATCAGTAATGGAGCGTTATAAGAGGCTGATATCAGTCACATATGGTGTAATGTCTGGAGGTTATATCAGTACTGGAGCGTTATAAGAGGAGCTGATATCAGTCACATATGATGTAATGTCTGGAGGTTATATCAGTACTGGAGCGTTATAAGAGGCAGATATCAGTCACATATGGTGTAATGTCTGGAGGTTATATCAGTACTGGAGCATTATAAGAGGAGCTGATATCAGTCACAGATGGTGTAATGTCTGGAGGTTATATCAGTGCTGAAGCATTATAAGAGGCTGATATCATTCACATATGGTGTAATGTCTGGAGGTTATATCAGTACTGGAGCGTTATAAGAGGCTGATATCAGTCACATATGATGTAATGTCTGGAGGTTATATCAGTACTGGAGCATTATAAGAGGCTGATATCAGTCACATATGATGTAATGTCTGGAGGTTATATCAGTACTGGAGCGTTATAAGAGGGGCTGATATCAGTCACATATGGTGTAATGTCTGGAGGTTATATCAGTACTGGAGCGTTATAAGAGGCTGATATCAGTCACATACGGTGTAATATCTGGAGGTTATATCAGTACTGGAGCGTTATAAGAGGGGCTGATATCAGTCACATATGGTGTAATGTCTGGAGGTTATATCAGTACTGGAGCTTTATAAGAGGAGCTGATATCAGTCACATATGGTGTAATGTCTGGAGGTTATATCAGTACTGGAGCGTGATAAGAGGAGCTGATATCAGTCACATAAGTGTATTGTCTGGAGGTTATATCAGTACTGGAGCGTTATAAGAGGAGCTGATATCAGTCACATATGGTGTAATGTCTGGAGGTTATATCACTCCTGGAGCGTTATAAGAGGGGCTGATATCAGTCACATATGATGTAATATCTGGAGGTTATATCAGTACTGGAGCGTTATAAGAGGGGCTGATATCAGTCACATATGATGTAATATCTGGAGGTTATATCACTACTGGAGCTTTATAAGAGGGGCTGATATCAGTCACATATGATGTAATATCTGGAGGTTATATCAGTACTGGAGCGTTATAAGAGGTTGATATCAGTCACATAAGGTGTAATGTCTGGAGGTTATATCAGTACTGGAGCGTTACAAGAGGAGCTGATATCAGTCACATATGGTGTAATGTCTGGAGGTTATATCAGTACTGGAGCGTTATAAGAGGCTGATATCAGTCACATAAGGTGTAATGTCTGGAGGTTATATCAGTACTGGAGCGTTATAAGAGGCTGATATCAGTCACATATGGTGTAATGTCTGGAGGTTATATCAGTACTGGAGCGTTATAAGAGGCTGATATCAGTCACATATGATGTAATGTGTGGAGGTTATATCAGTACTGGAGCGTTATAAGAGGAGCTGATATCAGTCACATATGGTGTAATGTCTGGGAGTTATATCAGTACTGGAGCGTTATAAGAGGGGCTGATATCAGTCACATATGATGTAATGTCTGGAGGTTATATCAGTACTGGAGCGTTATAAGAGGGGCTGATATCAGTCACATATGGTGTAATGTCTGGAGGTTATATCAGTACTGGAGCGTTATAAGAGGAGCTGATATCAGTCACATATGATGTAATGTCTGGAGGTTATATCAGTAATGGAGCGTTATAAGAGGCTGATATCAGTCACATATGGTGTAATGTCTGGAGGTTATATCAGTACTGGAGCGTTATAAGAGGGGCTGATATCAGTCACATATGATGTAATGTCTGGAGGTTATATCAGTACTGGAGCGTTATAAGAGGGGCTGATATCAGTCACATATGATGTAATGTCTGGGGGTTATATCAGTACTGGAGCGTTATAAGAGGGGCTGATATCAGTCACATATGATGTAATATCTGGAGGTTATATCAGTACTGGAGCATTATAAGAGGAGCTGATATCAGTCACATATGGTGTAATGTCTGGAGGTTATATCAGTACTGGAGCTTTATAAGAGGAGCTGATATCAGTCACATATGGTGTAATGTCTGGAGGTTATATCAGTACTGGAGCGTTATAAGAGGAGCTGATATCAGTCACATATGGTGTATTGTCTGGAGGTTATATCAGTACTGGAGCGTTATAAGAGGGGCTGATATCAGTCACATATGATGTAATATCTGGAGGTTATATAAGTACTGGAGCGTTATAAGAGGAGCTGATATCAGTCACATATGGTGTAATGTCTGGAGGTTATATCACTACTGGAGCGTTATAAGAGGGGCTGATATCAGTCACATATAATGTAATGTCTGGAGGTTATATCAGTGCTGGAGCGTTATAAGAGGCTGATATCAGTCACATATGGTGTAATGTCTGTAGGTTATATCAGTACTGGAGCGTTTTAAAGGCTGATATCAGTCACATATGATGTAATGTCTGGAGGTTATATCCGTACTGGAGCGTTATAAGAGGGGCTGATATCAGTCACATATAATGTAATGTCTGGAGGTTATATCAGTGCTGGAGCGTTATAAGAGGGGCTTGATATCAGTCACATATGGTGTAATGTCTGGAGGTTATATCAGTACTGGAGCGTTATAAGAGGCTGATATCAGTCACATATGATGTAATGTCTGGAGGTTATATCAGTACTGGAGCGTTATAAGAGGCTGATATCAGTCACATATGGTGTAATGTCTGGAGGTTATATCAGTACTGGAGCGTTATAAGAGGAGCTGATATCAGTCACATATTGTGTAATGTCTGGAGGTTATATCAGTACTGGAGCGTTATAAGAGGGGCTGATATCAGTCACATATGATGTAATATCTGGAGGTTATATCAGTACTGGAGCATTATAAGAGGAGCTGATATCAGTCACATATGGTGTAATGTCTGGAGGTTATATCAGTACTGGAGCTTTATAAGAGGAGCTGATATCAGTCACATATGGTGTAATGTCTGGAGGTTATATCAGTACTGGAGCGTTATAAGAGGAGCTGATATCAGTCACATATGGTGTATTGTCTGGAGGTTATATCAGTACTGGAGCGTTATAAGAGGGGCTGATATCAGTCACATATGATGTAATATCCGGAGGTTATATAAGTACTGGAGCGTTATAAGAGGAGCTGATATCAGTCACATATGGTGTAATGTCTGGAGGTTATATCACTACTGGAGCGTTATAAGAGGGGCTGATATCAGTCACATATAATGTAATGTCTGGAGGTTATATCAGTGCTGGAGCGTTATAAGAGGCTGATATCAGTCACATATGGTGTAATGTCTGTAGGTTATATCAGTACTGGAGCGTTTTAAAGGCTGATATCAGTCACATATGATGTAATGTCTGGAGGTTATATCAGTACTGGAGCGTTATAAGAGGGGCTGATATCAGTCACATATAATGTAATGTCTGGAGGTTATATCAGTGCTGGAGCGTTATAAGAGGGGCTTGATATCAGTCACATATGGTGTAATGTCTGGAGGTTATATCAGTACTGGAGCGTTATAAGAGGCTGATATCAGTCACATATGATGTAATGTCTGGAGGTTATATCAGTACTGGAGCGTTATAAGAGGCTGATATCAGTCACATATGGTGTAATGTCTGGAGGTTATATCAGTACTGGAGCGTTATAAGAGGAGCTGATATCAGTCACATATGGTGTAATGTCTGGAGGTTATATCAGTACTGGAGCGTTATAAGAGGAGCTGATATCAGTCACATATGATGTAATGTCTGGAGGTTATATCAGTACTGGAGCGTTATAAGAGGAGCTGATATCAGTCACATATGATGTAATGTCTGGAGGTTATATTAGTACTGGAGCGTTATAAGAGGCTGATATCAGTCACATATGGTGTAATGTCTGGAGGTTATATCAGTGCTGGAGCTTTATAAGAGGAGCTGATATCAGTCACATATGGTGTAATGTCTGGAGGTTATATCAGTAATGGAGCGTTATAAGAGGCTGATATCAGTCACATATGGTGTAATGTCTGGAGGTTATATCAGTACTGGAGCGTTATAAGAGGGGCTGATATCCGTCACATATGATGTAATGTCTGGAGGTTATATCAGTACTGGAGCGTTATAAGAGGAGCTGATATCAGTCACATATGGTGTAATGTCTGGAGGTTATATCAGTACTGGAGCGTTATAAGAGGGGCTGATATCAGTCACATATGGTGTAATGTCTGGAGGTTATATCAGAACTGGAGCGTTATAAGAGGGGCTGATATCAGTCACATATGATGTAATGTCTGGAGGTTATATCAGTACTGGAGCGTTATAAGAGGGGCTGATATCAGTCACATATGATGTAATATCTGGAGGTTATATCAGTACTGGAGCATTATAAGAGGAGTTGATATCAGTCACATATGGTGTAATGTCTGGAGGTTATATCAGTACTGGAGCTTTATAAGAGGAGCTGATATCAGTCACATATGGTGTAATGTCTGGAGGTTATATCAGTACTGGAGCGTTATAAGAGGAGCTGATATCAGTCACATATGGTGTATTGTCTGGAGGTTATATCAGTACTGGAGCGTTATAAGAGGAGCTGATATCAGTCACATATGGTGTAATGTCTGGAGGTTATATCACTACTGGAGCGTTATAAGAGGGGCTGATATCAGTCACATATGATGTAATATCTGGAGGTTATATCAGTACTGGAGCGTTATAAGAGGGGCTGATATCAGTCACATATGATGTAATATCTGGAGGTTATATCACTACTGGAGCTTTATAAGAGGAGCTGATATCAGTCACATATGATGTAATATCTGGAGGTTATATCAGTACTGGAGCGTTATAAGAGGTTGATATCAGTCACATAAGGTGTAATGTCTGGAGGTTATATCAGTACTGGAGCGTTATAAGAGGAGCTGATATCAGTCACATATGGTGTAATGTCTGGAGGTTATATCAGTACTGGAGCGTTATAAGAGGAGCTGATATCAGTCACATATGGTGTAATGTCTGGAGGTTATATGAGCACTGGAGCGTTATAAGAGGCTGATATCAGTCACATATGATGTAATGTCTGGAGGTTATATCAGTACTGGAGCGTTATAAGAGGCTGATATCAGTCACATATTGTAACGGGTCTGGGAGGTGGAACCTCTGAGCAACGATACAAAGGGGCAGTCCTTGTAAGGAAGCGGGTGGCTCCCAGGGTAGGCGGGCAGGTAGTCACGGCAAGTGACGGGGACAGTCTCTGGGTAGAAGGGCAGGAGGCCACGGCCAGTGACGGGGACAGTCTCTGGGTAAAAGGGCAGGAGGTCACGGCAAGTGACGGGGACAGTCTCTTGACAGGCGGGTGATCACGGCAAGTGACGGCTAAGCCTCCAGAAAGGCTAGCAGGCAGGTAGCAGGTGGACGCTCCCAGGTGAGCGGGCAAGAGTCTCTGGACAGGCAGGTGGTCACAGCAGGTGACGGCAGAGCCTCCAGGTAGACTAGCAGGCAGGTAGCAGGCGGACGCTCCCAGGTGAGCGGGCAAGAGTCTCTGGACAGGCAGGTGGTCACAGCACGTGATGGCAGAGTCTCCAGGTAGGCTAGCAGGCAGGTAGCAGATGAGCGCTCCCAGGTGAGCGGGCAAACAGATCCATAGACAGACTGGCAGGGCTGGTAGGCAGACTGTCGGACCGCAAGAATGTAAGCAGATAGACAAGTATCAGGCAGGTATCAAGCAGGAATCTGGCAGGTATCTGGTAACGGGACCTGAGGGCTGAAGCAGAGTGATAGGCTATGCAACAACATTGCTCGGGCACCTCCATTTTGGAGGAGGTGCCTTATATATGGTGAGGTCCTTGGCCATTGGCCGGGGACTCCTTAGAACGGCGCGCGCGGACCCTTTAAGAGAGGGGGAGCGCGCGCAAGCGCGCCCTAAGCACATTCGCCGTTAAGCAGCGCGCGCTGCCAGCAGAGCGGGAGGAAGACGCCGGGCACGGAGCGGAGAAGTGAGGGGAACAGCGTCCCTGCCTAGCAGGAAGCAGGGACGCCGACGCAACACATATGATGTAATGTCTGGAGGTTATATCAGTACTGGAGCATTATAAGAGGAGCTGATATCAGTCACATATGATGTAATTTCTGGAGGTTATATCAGTACTGGAGCGTTATAAGAGGCTGATATCAGTCACATATGATGTCAGGTCTGGAGATTATATCAGTACTGGAGCGTTATAAGAGGAGCTGATATCAGTCACATATGATGTAATGTCTGGAGGTTATATCAGTACTGGAGCGTTATAAGAGGAGCTGATATCAGTCACATATGATGTAATGTCTGGAGATTATATCAGTACTGGAGCGTTATAAGAGGCTGATATCAGTCACATATGATGTAATGTCTGGAGGTTATATCAGTACTGGAGCGTTATAAGAGGAGCTGATATCAGTCACATATGATGTAATGTCTGGAGATTATATCAGTACTGGAGCGTTATAAGAGGCTGATATCAGTCACATATGATGTAATGTCTGGAGGTTATATCAGTACTGGAGCGTTATAAGAGGGGCTGATATCAGTCACATATGATGTAAAGTCTGGAGGTTATATCAGCACTGGAGCGTTATAAGAGGCTGATATCAGTCACATATGATGTAATGTCTGGAGATTATATCAGCACTGGAGCGTTATAAGAGGAGCTGATATCAGTCACATATGATGTAATGTCTGGAGGTTATATCAGTACTGGAGCGTTATAAGAGGAGCTGATATCAGTCACATATGATGTAATGTCTGGAGATTATATCAGTACTGGAGCGTTATAAGAGGCTGATATCAGTCACATATGATGTAATGTCTGGAGGTTATATCAGTACTGGAGCGTTATAAGAGGAGCTGATATCAGTCACATATGATGTAATGTCTGAAGGTTATAACAGTACTGGAGCGTTATAAGAGGGGCTGATATCAGTCACATATGATGTAATGTCTGGAGGTTATATCAGTACTGGAGCGTTATAAGAGGGGCTGATATCAGTCACATATGATGTAATGTCTGGAGGTGATATCAGTACTGGAGCGTTATAAGAGGGGCTGATATCAGTCACATATGGTGTAATATCTGGAGGTTATATCAGTACTGGAGCGTTATAAGAGGAGCTGATATCAGTCACATATGGTGTAATGTCTGGAGGTGATATCAGTACTGGAGCGTTATAAGAGGGGCTGATATCAGTCACATATGATGTAATGTCTGGAGGTGATATCAGTACTGGAGCGTTATAAGAGGAGCTGATATCAGTCACATATGGTGTAATGTCTGGAGGTTATATCAGTACTGGAGCGTTATAAGAGGGGCTGATATCAGTCACATATGGTGTAATGTCTGGAGGTTATATCAGTACTGGAGCATTATAAGAGGGGATGATATCAGTCACATATGATGTAATGTCTGGAGGTTATATCAGTACTGGAGCGTTATAAGAGGAGCTGATATCAGTCACATATGGTGTAATGTCTGGAGGTTATATCAGTACTGGAGCGTTATAAGAGGCTGATATCAGTCACATATGATGTAATGTCTGGAGGTTATATCAGTACTGGAGCATTATAAGAGGAGCTGATATCAGTCACATATGATGTAATTTCTGAAGGTTATATCAGTACTGGAGCGTTATAAGAGGCTGATATCAGTCACATATGATGTAATGTCTGGAGGTTATATCAGTACTGGAGCGTTATAAGAGGCTGATATCAGTCACATATGATGTAATGTCTGGAGATTATATCAGTACTGGAGCGTTATAAGAGGGGCTGATATCAGTCACATATGATGTAATGTCTGGAGGTTATATCAGTACTGGAGCGTTATAAGAGGCTGATATCAGTCACATATGATGTAATGTCTGGAGGTTATATCAGTACTGGAGCGTTATAAGAGGCTGATATCAGTCACATATGATGTAATGTCTGGAGATTATATCAGTACTGGAGCGTTATAAGAGGCTGATATCAGTCACATATGATGTAATGTCTGGAGGTTATATCAGTACTGGAGAGTTATAAGAGGCTGATATCAGTCACATATGATGTAATGTCTGGAGATTATATCAGTACTGGAGCGTTAAAAGAGGCTTATATCAGTCACATATGATGTAATGTCTGGAGGTTATATCAGTACTGGAGCGTTATAAGAGGCTGATATCAGTCACATATGATGTAATGTCTGGAGGTTATATCAGTACTGGAGCGTTATAAGAGGCTGATATCAGTCACATATGATGTAATGTCTGGAGATTATATCAGTACTGGAGCGTTATAAGAGGGGCTGATATCAGTCACATATGATGAAAAGTCTGGAGGTTATATCAGTACTGGAGCGTTATAAGAGGAGCTGATATCAGTCACATATGGTGTAATGTCTGGAGGTTATATCAGTACTGGAGCGTTATAAGAGGGGCTGATATCAGTCACATATGGTGTAATGTCTGGAGGTTATATCAGTACTGGAGCGTTATAAGAGGAGCTGATATCAGTCACATATGATGTAATGTCTGGAGGTTATATCACTACATGGAGCGTTATAAGAGGCTGATATCAGTCACATATGATGTAATGTCTGGAGGTTATATCAGTACTGGAGCGTTATAAGAGGGGCTGATATCAGTCGCATATGATGTAATGTCTGGAGGTTATATTAGTACTGGAGCGTTATAAGAGGGGCTGATATCAGTCACATATGATGTAATGTCTGGAGGTGATATCAGTACTGGAGCGTTATAAGAGGGGCTGATATCAGTCACATATGATGTAATGTCTGGAGGTTATATCAGTACTGGAGCGTTATAAGAGGGGCTGATATCAGTCACATATGATGTAATGTCTGGAGGTGATATCAGTACTGGAGCGTTATAAGAGGAGCTGATATCAGTCACATATGGTGTAATGTCTGGAGGTTATATCAGTACTGGAGCGTTATAAGAGGGGCTGATATCAGTCACATATGGTGTAATGTCTGGAGGTTATATCAGTACTGGAGCGTTATAAGAGGAGAAGTTATCAGTCACATATGATGTAATGTCTGGAGGTTATATAAGTACTGGAGCGTTATAAGAGGGGCTGATATCAGTCACATATGATGTAATGTCTGGAGGTTATATCAGTACTGGAGCGTTATAAGAGGCTGATATCAGTCACATATGGTGTAATGTCTGGAGGTTATATCAGTACTGGAGCGTTATAAGAGGAGCTGATATCAGTCACATATGATGTAATGTCTAGAGGTTATATCAGTACTGGAGAGTTATAAGAGGCTGATATCAGTCACATATGATGTAATGTCTGGAGGTTACATCAGTACTGGAGCGTTATAAGAGGCTGATATCAGTCACATATGATGTAAAGTCTGGAGGTTGTATCAGTACTGGAGCGTTATAAGAGGGGCTGATATCAGTCACATATGATGTAATGTCTGGAGGTTATATCAGTACTGGAGCGTTATAAGAGGCTGATATCAGTCACATATGGTGTAATGTCTGGAGGTTATATCAGTGCTGGAGCGTTATAAGAGGGGCTGATATCAGTCACATATGGTGTAATGTCTGGAGGTTATATCAGTACTGGAGCGTTATAAGAGGCTGATATCAGTCACATATGGTGTAATGTCTGGAGGTTATATCAGTAATGGAGCGTTATAAGAGGCTGATATCAGTCACATATGGTGTAATGTCTGGAGGTTATATCAGTACTGGAGCGTTATAAGAGGGGCTGATATCAGTCACATATGGTGTAATGTCTGGAGGTTATATCAGTACTGGAGCGTTATAAGAGGGGCTGATATAAGTCACTTATGGTGTAATGTCTGGAGGTTATTTCAGTACTGGAGCGTTATAAGAGGGGCTGATATCAGTCACATATGATGTAATGTCTGGAGGTTATATCAGTACTGGAGCGTTATAAGAGGCAGATATCAGTCACATATGATGTAATCTCTGGGGGTTATATCAGTACTGGAGCGTTATAAGAGGGGATGATATCAGTCACATATGATGTAATGTCTGAAGGTTATATCAGTACTGGAGCGTTATAAGAGGGGATGATATCAGTCACATATGATGTAATGTCTGGAGGTTATATCAGTACTGGAGCGTTATAAGAGGCTGATATCAGTCACATATGATGTATAGTCTGGAGGTTGTATCAGTACTGGAGCGTTATAAGAGGATCTGATATCAGTCACATATGATGTAATGACTGGAGGTTATATCAGTACTGGAGCATTATAAGAGGCTGATATCAGTCACATATGGTGTAATGTCTGGAGGTTATATCAGTGCTGGATCGTTATAAGAGGCTGATATCAGTCACATATGGTGTAATGTCTGGAGGTTATATCAGTACTGGAGCGTTATAAGAGGCTGATATTAGTCACATATGGTGTAATGTCTGGACGTTATATCAGTACTGGAGCGTTATAAGAGGGGCTGATGTCAGTCACATATGATGTAATGTGTGGAGGTTATATCAGTACTGGAGCGTTATAAGAGGGGCTGATATCAATCACATGGTGTAATGTCTGGAGGTTATATCAGTACTGGAGCGTTATAAGAGGAGCTGATATCAGTCACATATGATGTAATGTCTGGAGGTTATATCAGTAATGGAGCGTTATAAGAGGCTGATATCAGTCACATATGGTGTAATGTCTGGAGGTTATATCAGTACTGGAGCGTTATAAGAGGGGCTGATATCAGTCACATATGATGTAATGTCTGGAGGTTATATCAGTACTGGAGCGTTATAAGAGGGGCTGATGTCAGTCACATATGATGTAATGTCTGGAGGTTATATCAGTACTGGAGCGTTATAAGAGGAGCTGATATCAGTCACATATGATGTAATGTCTGGAGGTTATATCAGTACTGGAGCGTTATAAGAGACTGATATCAGTCACATATGGTGTAATGTCTGGAGGTTATATCAATGCTGGAGCGTTATAAGAGGCTGATATCAGTCACATATGGTGTAATGTCTGGAGGTTATATCAGTACTGGAGCGTTATAAGAGGCTGATATCAGTCACATATGGTGTAATGTCTGGAGGTTATATCAGTACTGGAACGTTATAAGAGGAGCTGATATCAGTCACATATGATGTAATGTCTGGAGGTTATATCAGTACTGGAGCATTATAAGAGGGGCTGATATCAGTCACATATGATGTAATATCTGGAGGTTATATCAGTACTGGAGCGTTATAAGAGGGGCTGATATCAGTTACATATGATGTAATGTCTGGAGGTTATATCAGTAATGGAGCGTTATAAGAGGCTGATATCAGTCACATATGGTGTAATGTCTGGAGGTTATATCAGTACTGGAGAGTTATAAGAGGAGCTGATATCAGTCACATATGATGTAATGTCTGGAGTTTATATCAGTACTGGAGCGTTATAAGAGGGGCTGATATCTGTCACATATGATGTAATGTCTGGAGGTTATATCAGTACTGGAGCGTTATAAGAGGCTGATTTCAGTCACATATGGTGTAATGTCTGGAAGTTATATCAGTACTGGAGCGTTATAAGAGGAGCTGATATCAGTCACATATGGTGTAATGTCTGGAGGTTATATCAGTACTGGAGCGTTATAAGAGGAGCTGATATCAGTCACATATGGTGTAATGTCTGGAGGTTATATCAGTACTGGAGCGTTATAAGAGGGGCTGATATCAGTCACATATGGTGTAATGTCTGGAGGTTATATCAGTACTGGAGCATTATAAGAGGAGCTGATATCAGTCACAGATTGTGTAATGTCTGGAGGTTATATCAGTGCTGGAGCGTTATAAGAGGCTGATATCAGTCACATATGGTGTAATGTCTGGAGGTTATATCAGTACTGGAGCGTTATAAGAGGCTGATATCAGTCACATATGATGTAATGTCTGGAGGTTATATCAGTACTGGAGCGTTATAAGAGGGGCTGATATCAGTCACATATGGTGTAATGTCGGGAGGTTATATTAGTACTGGAGCGTTATAAGAGGCTGATATCAGTCACATGTGATGTAATATCTGGAGGTTATATCAGTACTGGAGCGTTATAAGAGGGGCTGATAGTCACATATGGTGTAATGTCTGGAGGTTATATCAGTACTGGAGCGTTATAAGAGGAGCTGATATTAGTCACATATTGTGTAATGTCTGGAGGTTATATCAGTACTGGAGCGTTATAAGAGGGGCTGATATCAGTCACATATGATGTAATGTCTGGAGGTTATATCAGTACTGGAGCATTATAAGAGGGGCTGATATCAGTCACATATGATGTAATGTCTGGAGGTTATATCAGTAATGGAGCGTTAAAAGAGGCTGATATCAGTCACATATGGTGTAATGTCTGGAGATTATATCAGTACTGGAGCGTTATAAGAGGCTGATATCAGTCACATATGGTATAATGTCTGGAGGTTATATCAGTGCTGGAGCGTTATAAGAGGAGCTGATATCAGTCACATATGGTGTAATATCTGGAGGTTATATCAGTACTGGAGCGTTATAAGAGGCTGATATTAGTCACATATGGTGTAATGTCTGGAGGTTATATCAGTACTGGAGCGTTATAAGAGGGGCTGATGTCAGTCACATATGGTGTAATGTCTGGAGGTTATATCAGTAATGGAGCGTTATAAGAGACTGATATCAGTCACATATGGTGTAATGTCTGGAGGTTATATCAGTACTGGAGCGTTATAAGAGACTGATATCAGTCACATATGGTGTAATGTCTGGAGGTTATATCAGTGCTGGAGCGTTATAAGAGGCTGATATCAGTCACATATGGTGTAATGTCTGGAGGTTATATCAGTACTGGAGCGTAATAAGAGGCTGATATCAGTCACATATGATGTAATGTCTGGAGGTTATATCACTACTGGAGCGTTATAAGAGGAGCTGATATCAGTCACATATGGTGTAATGTCTGGAGGTTATATCAGTAATGGAGCGTTATAAGAGACTGATATCAGTCACATATGGTGTAATGTCTGGAGGTTATATCAGTACTGGAGCGTTATAAGAGGAGCTGATATCAGTCACATATGATGTAATCTCTGGAGGTTATATCAGTACTGGAGCGTTATAACAGGGGCTGATATCAGTCACATATGATGTAATGTCTGGAGGTTATATCAGTACTGGAGCGTTATAAGAGGCTGATATCAGTCACATATGGTGTAATGTCTGGAGGTTATATCAGTACTGGAGCGTTATAAGAGGCAGATATCAGTCACATATGGTGTAATGTCTGGAGGTTATATCAGTACTGGAGCGTTATAAGAGGAGCTGATATCAGTCACATATGATGTAATGTCTGGAGGTTATATCAGTACTGGAGCGTTATAAGAGGGGCTGATATCAGTCACATATGATGTAATGTCTGGAGGTTATATCATTAATGGAGCGTTATAAGAGGAGCTGATATCAGTCACATATGATGTAATGTCTGGAGGTTATATCAGTACTGGAGCGTTATAAGAGGCAGATATCAGTCACATATGGTGTAATGTCTGGAGGTTATATCAGTACTGGAGCGTTATAAGAGGAGCTGATATCAGTCACATATGGTGTAAGGTCTGGAGGTTATATCAGTACTGGAGCGTTATAAGAGGAGCTGATATCAGTCACATATGGTGTAAGGTCTGGAGGTTATATCAGTACTGGAGCGTTATAAGAGGGGCTGATATCAGTCACATATGGTGTAATGTCTGGAGGTTATATCAGAACTGGAGCATTATAAGAGGAGCTGATATCAGTCACAGATGGTGTAATGTCTGGAGGTTATATCAGTGCTGGAGCATTATAAGAGGCTGATATCATTCACATATGGTGTAATGTCTGGAGGTTATATCAGTACTGGAGCGTTATAAGAGGCTGATATCAGTCACATATGATGTAATGTCTGGAGGTTATATCAGTACTGGAGCATTATAAGAGGCTGATATCAGTCACATATGATGTAATGTCTGGAGGTTATATCAGTACTGGAGCGTTATAAGAGAGGCTGATATTAGTCACATATGGTGTAATGTCTGGAGGTTATATCAGTACTGGAGCCTTATAAGAGGCTGATATCAGTCACATACGGTGTAATATCTGGAGGTTATATCAGTACTGGAGCGTTATAAGAGGGGCTGATATCAGTCACATATGGTGTAATGTCTGGAGGTTATATCAGTACTGGAGCGTTATAAGAGCGGCTGATATCAGTCACATATGGTGTAATGTCTGGAGGTTATATCAGTACTGGAGCATTATAAGAGTAGGTGATATCAGTCACATATGATGTAATGTCTGGAGGTTATATCACTACTGGAGCGTTATAAGAGGAGCTGATATCAGTCACATATGGTGTAAGGTCTGGAGGTTATATCAGTACTGGAGCGTTATAAGAGGGGCTGATATCAGTCACATATGATGTAATGTCTGGAGGTTATATCAGTAATGGAGCGTTATAAGAGGCTGATATCAGTCACATATGGTGTAATGTCTGGAGGTTATATCAGTACTGGAGCGTTATAAGAGACTGATATCAGTCACATATGGTGTAATGTCTGGAGGTTATATCAGTGCTGGAGCGTTATAAGAGGCTGATATCAGTCACATATGGTGTAATGTCTGGAGGTTATATCAGTAATGGAGCGTTATAAGAGGCTGATATCAGTCACATATGGTGTAATGTCTGGAGGTTATATCACTACTGGAGCGTTATAAGAGAGGCTGATATTAGTCACATATGGTGTAATGTCTGGAGGTTATATCAGTACTGGAGCATTATAAGAGTAGGTGATATCAGTCACATATGATGTAATGTCTGGAGGTTATATCACTACTGGAGCGTTATAAGAGGAGCTGATATCAGTCACATATGGTGTAAGGTCTGGAGGTTATATCAGTACTGGAGCGTTATAAGAGGGGCTGATATCAGTCACATATGATGTAATGTCTGGAGGTTATATCAGTAATGGAGCGTTATAAGAGGCTGATATCAGTCACATAAGATGTAATGTCTGGAGGTTATATCAGTAATGGAGCGTTATAAGAGGCTTATATCAGTCACATATGGTGTAATGTCTGGAGGTTATATCAGTACTGGAGCGTTATAAGAGGCAGATATCAGTCACATATGGTGTAATTTCTGGAGGTTATATCAGTGCTGGAGCGTTATAAGAGGCTGATATCAGTCACATATGGTGTAATGTCTGGAGGTTATATCAGTACTGGAGCGTTATAAGAGGAGCTGATATCAGTCACATATGATGTAATGTCTGGAGGTTATATCAGTACTGGAGCGTTATAAGAGGGGCTGATATCAGTCACATATGATGTAATGTCTGGAGGTTATATCAGTAATGGAGCGTTATAAGAGGCTGATATCAGTCACATATGGTGTAATGTCTGGAGGTTATATCAGTACTGGAGCGTTATAAGAGGAGCTGATATCAGTCACATATGATGTAATGTCTGGAGGTTATATCAGTACTGGAGCGTTATAAGAGGCAGATATCAGTCACATATGGTGTAATGTCTGGAGGTTATATCAGTACTGGAGCATTATAAGAGGAGCTGATATCAGTCACAGATGGTGTAATGTCTGGAGGTTATATCAGTGCTGGAGCATTATAAGAGGCTGATATCATTCACATATGGTGTAATGTCTGGAGGTTATATCAGTACTGGAGCGTTATAAGAGGCTGATATCAGTCACATATGATGTAATGTCTGGAGGTTATATCAGTACTGGAGCATTATAAGAGGCTGATATCAGTCACATATGATGTAATGTCTGGAGGTTATATCAGTACTGGAGCGTTATAAGAGGGGCTGATATCAGTCACATATGGTGTAATGTCTGGAGGTTATATCAGTACTGGAGCGTTATAAGAGGCTGATATCAGTCACATACGGTGTAATATCTGGAGGTTATATCAGTACTGGAGCGTTATAAGAGGGGCTGATATCAGTCACATATGGTGTAATGTCTGGAGGTTATATCAGTACTGGAGCGTTATAAGAGGAGCTGATATCAGTCACATATGATGTAATGTCTGGAGGTTATATCAGTACTGGAGCGTTATAAGAGGAGCTGATATCAGTCACATATGGTGTAAGGTCTGGAGGTTATATCAGTACTGGAGCGTTATAAGAGGAGCTGATATCAGTCACATATGGTGTAATGTCTGGAGGTTATATCAGTACTGGAGCATTATAAGAGGAGCTGATATCAGTCACATATGATGTAATGTCTGGAGGTTATATCACTACTGGAGCGTTATAAGAGGAGCTGATATCAGTCACATATGGTGTAAGGTCTGGAGGTTATATCAGTACTGGAGCGTTATAAGAGGGGCTGATATCAGTCACATATGGTGTAATGTCTGGAGGATATATCAGTACTGGAGCGTTATAAGAGGGGCTGATATCAGTCACATATGATGTAATGTCTGGAGGTTATATCAGTACTGGAGCGTTATAAGAGGCTGATATCAGTCACATATGGTGTAATGTCTGGAGGTTATATCAGTACTGGAGCGTTATAAGAGGCTGTTATCAGTCACATATGGTGTAATGTCTGGAGATTATATCAGTACTGGAGCGTTATAAGAGGGGCTGATATCAGTCACATATGATGTAATATCTGGAGGTTATATCAGTACTGGAGCGTTATAAGAGGGGCTGATATCAGTCACATATGATGTAATGTCTGGAGGTTATATCAGTAATGGAGCGTTATAAGAGGCTGATATCAGTCACATATGGTGTAATGTCTGGAGGTTATATCAGTACTGGAGCTTTATAAGAGGCTGATATCAGTCACATATGGTGTAATGTCTGGAAGTTATATCAGTACTGGAGCGTTATAAGAGGAGCTGATATCAGTCACATATGGTGTAATGTCTGGAGGTTATATCAGTACTGGAGCGTTATAAGAGGAGCTGATATCAGTCACATATGGTGTAATGTCTGCAGGTTATATCAGTACTGGAGTGTTATAAGAGGGGCTGATATCAGTCACATATGATGTAATGTCTAGAGGTTATATCAGTGCTGGAGCGTTATAAGAGGCTGATATCAGTCACACATGGCATAATGTCTGGAAGTTATATCAGTACTGGAGCGTTATAAGAGGAGCTGATATGAGTCACATATGGTGTAATGTCTGGAGGTTATATCAGTGCTGGAGCGTTATAAGAGGCTGATATCAGTCACATATGGTGTAATTTCTGGAAGTTATATCAGTACTGGAGCGTTATAAGAGGAGCTGATATCAGTCACATATGATGTAATGTCTGGAGGTTATATCACTACTGGAGCGTTATAAGAGGAGCTGTTATCAGTCACATATGGTGTAAGGTCTGGAGGTTATATCAGTACTGGAGCGTTATAAGAGGGGCTGATATCAGTCACATATGGTGTAATGTCTGGAGGTTATATCAGTACTGGAGCGTTATAAGAGGCTGATATCAGTCACATATGGTGTAATGTCTGGAGGTTATATCAGTACTGGAGCGTTATAAGAGGCTGATATCAGTCACATATGGTGTAATGTCTGGAGGTTATATCAGTACTGGAGCGTTATAAGAGGGGCTGATATCAGTCACATATGATGTAATGTCTGGAGGTTATATCAGTAATGGAGCGTTATAAGAGGCTGATATCAGTCACATATGGTGTAATGTCTGGAGGTTATATCAGTACTGGAGCGTTATAAGAGGCTGATATCAGTCACATATGGTGTAATGTCTGGAAGTTATATCAGTACTGGAGCGTTATAAGAGGAGCTGATATCAGTCACATATCGTGTAATGTCTGGAGGTTATATCAGTACTGGAGCGTTATAAGAGGAGCTGATATCAGTCACATATGGTGTAATGTCTGGAAGTTATATCAGTACTGGAGCGTTATAAGAGGAGCTGATATCAGTCACATATGGTGTAATGTCTGGAAGTTATATCAGTACTGGAGCGTTATAAGAGGAGCTGATATCAGTCACATATGGTGTAATGTCTGGAGGTTATATCAGTACTGGAGCGTTATAAGAGGCTGATATCAGTCACATATGGTGTAATGTCTGGAAGTTATATCAGTACTGGAGCGTTATAAGAGGAGCTGATATCAGTCACATATGGTGTAATGTCTGGAGGTTATATCAGTGCTGGAGCGTTATAAGAGGCTGATATCAGTCACATATGGTGTAATGTCTGGAAGTTATATCAGTACTGGAGCGTTATAAGAGGAGCTGATATAAGTCATATATGGTGTAATGTCTGGAGGTTATATCAGTACTGGAGCGTTATAAGAGGACCTGATATCAGTCACATATGATGTAATGTCTGGAGGTTATATCACTACTGGAGTGTTATAAGAGGAGCTGATATCAGTCACATATGGTGTAAGGTCTGGAGGTTATATCAGTACTGGAGCGTTATAAGAGGGGCTGATATCAGTCACATATGGTGTAATGTCTGGAGGTTATATCAGTACTGCAGCCTTATAAGAGGCTGATATCAGTCACATACGGTGTAATATCTGGAGGTTATATCAGTACTGGAGCGTTATAAGAGGGGCTGATATCAATCACATATGGTGTAATGTCTGGAGGTTATATTAGTACTGGAGCGTTATAAGAGGCTGATATCAGTCACATGTGATGTAATATCTGGAGGTTATATCAGTACTGGAGCATTATAAGAGGCTGATATCAGTCACATATGATGTAATGTCTGGAGGTTATATCAGTACTGGAGCGTTATAAGAGGCTGATATCAGTCACATATGGTGAAACGTCTGGGGGTTATATCAGTACTGGAGCGTTATAAGGGGCTGATATCAGTCACATATGGTGTAATGTCTGGAGGTTATATCAGTACTGAAGCGTTATAAGAGGGGCTGATATCAGTCACATATGGTGTAATGTCTGGAGGTTATATCAGTACTGGAGCGTTATAAGAGGAGCTAATATTAGTCACATATTGTGTAATGTCTGGAGGTTATATCAGTACTGGAGCGTTATAAGAGGGGCTGATATCAGTAACATATGATGTAATGTCTGGAGGTTATATCAGTACTGGAGCATTATAAGAGGGGCTGATATCAGTCACATATGATGTAATGTCTGGAGGTTATATCAGTACTGGAGCGTTATAAGAGGGGCTGATATCAGTCACATATGATGTAATGTCTGGAGGTTATATCAGTAATGGAGTGTTATAAGAGGCTGAAATCAGTCACATATGGTGTAATGTCTGGAGGTTATATCAGTACTGGAGCGTTATAAGAGGCTGATATCAGTCACATATGGTGTAATGTCTGGAAGTTATATCAGTACTGGAGCGTTATAAGAGGAGCTGATATCAGTCACATATGGTGTAATGTCTGGAGGTTATATCAGTACTGGAGCGTTATAAGAGGAGCTGATATCAGTCACATATGGTGTAATGTCTGGAAGTTATATCAGTACTGGAGCGTTATAAGAGGAGCTGATATCAGTCACATATGGTGTAATGTCTGGAAGTTAATTCAGTACTGGAGCGTTATAAGAGGAGCTGATATCAGTCACATATGGTGTAATGTCTGGAGGTTATATCAGTGCTGGAGCGTTATAAGAGGCTGATATCAGTCACATATGGTGTAATGTCTGGAAGTTATATCAGTACTGGAGCGTTATAAGAGGAGCTGATATCAGTCACACATGGTGTAATGTCTGGAGGTTATATCAGTGCTGGAGCATTATAAGAGGCTGATATCATTCACATATGGTGTAATGTCTGGAGGTTATATCAGTACTGGAGCGTTATAAGAGGCTGATATCAGTCACATATGATGTAATGTCTGGAGGTTATATCAGTACTGGAGCATTATAAGAGGCTGATATCAGTCACATATGATGTAATGTCTGGAGGTTATATCAGTACTGGAGCGTTATAAGAGGGGCTGATATCAGTCACATATGGTGTAATGTCTGGAGGTTATATCAGTACTGGAGCGTTATAAGAGGCTGATATCAGTCACATACGGTGTAATATCTGGAGGTTATATCAGTACTGGAGCGTTATAAGAGGCTGATATCAGTCACATATGATGTAATGTCTGGAGGTTATATCAGTACTGGAGCATTATAAGAGGCTGATATCAGTCACATATGATGTAATGTCTGGAGGTTATATCAGTACTGGAGCGTTATAAGAGGGGCTGATATCAGTCACATATGGTGTAATGTCTGGAGGTTATATCAGTACTGGAGCGTTATAAGAGGCTGATATCAGTCACATACGGTGTAATATCTGGAGGTTATATCAGTACTGGAGCGTTATAAGAGGGGCTGATATCAGTCACATATGGTGTAATGTCTGGAGGTTATATCAGTACTGGAGCGTTATAAGAGGAGCTGATATCAGTCACATATGGTGTAATGTCTGGAGGTTATATCAGTACTGGAGCATTATAAGAGGAGCTGATATCAGTCACATATGATGTAATGTCTGGAGGTTATATCACTACTGGAGCGTTATAAGAGGAGCTGATATCAGTCACATATGCTGTAAGGTCTGGAGGTTATATCAGTACTGGAGCGTTATAAGAGGGGCTGATATCAGTCACATATGGTGTAATGTCTGGAGGTTATATCAGTACTGGAGCGTTATAAGAGGGGCTGATATCAGTCACATATGATGTAATGTCTGGAGGTTATATCAGTACTGGAGCGTTATAAGAGGCTGATATCAGTCACATATGGTGTAATGTCTGGAGGTTATATCAGTACTGGAGCGTTATAAGAGGCTGATATCAGTCACATATGGTGTAATATCTGGAGATTATATCAGTACTGGAGCGTTATAAGAGGGGCTGATATCAGTCACATATGATGTAATATCTGGAGGTTATATCAGTACTGGAGCGTTATAAGAGGAGCTGATATCAGTCACATATGATGTAATGTATGGAGGTTATATCACTACTGGAGTGTTATAAGAGGAGCTGATATCAGTCACATATGGTGTAAGGTCTGGAGGTTATATCAGTACTGGAGCGTTATAAGAGGGGCTGATATCAGTCACATATGGTGTAATGTCTGGAGGTTATATCAGTACTGGAGCCTTATAAGAGGCTGATATCAGTCACATACGGTGTAATATCTGGAGGTTATATCAGTACTGGAGCGTTATAAGAGGGGCTGATATCAGTCACATATGGTGTAATGTCTGGAGGTTATATTAGTACTGGAGCGTTATAAGAGGAGCTGATATCAGTCACATATGGTGTAATGTATCGAAGTTATATCAGTACTGGAGCGTTATAAGAGGAGCTGATATCAGTCACATATGGTGTAATGTCTGGAAGTTATATCAGTACTGGAGCGTTATAAGAGGAGCTGATATCAGTCACATATGGTGTAATGTCTGGAGGTTATATCAGTACTGGAGCGTTATAAGAGGCTGATATCAGTCACATATGGTGTAATGTCTGGAAGTTATATCAGTACTGGAGCGTTATAAGAGGAGCTGATATCAGTCACATATGGTGTAATGTCTGGAGGTTATATCAGTACTGGAGCGTTATAAGAGACTGATATCAGTCACATATGGTGTAATGTCTGGAGGTTATATCAGTGCTGGAGCGTTATAAGAGGCTGATATCAGTCACATATGGTGTAATGTCTGGAGGTTATATCAGTACTGGAGCGTAATAAGAGGCTGATATCAGTCACATATGATGTAATGTCTGGAGGTTATATCAGTAATGGAGCGTTATAAGAGACTGATATCAGTCACATATGGTGTAATGTCTGGAGGTTATATCAGTACTGGAGCGTTATAAGAGACTGATATCAGTCACATATGGTGTAATGTCTGGAGGTTATATCAGTGCTGGAGCGTTATAAGAGGCTGATATCAGTCACATATGGTGTAATGTCTGGAGGTTATATCAGTACTGGAGCGTTATAAGAGGAGCTGATATCAGTCACATATGGTGTAATGTCTGGAGGTTATATCAGTACTGGAGCGTTATAAGAGGAGCTGATATCAGTCACATATGGTGTAATGTCTGGAAGTTATATCAGTACTGGAGCGTTATAAGAGGAGCTGATATCAGTCACATATGGTGTAATGTCTGGAAGTTATATCAGTACTGGAGCGTTATAAGAGGAGCTGATATCAGTCACATATGGTGTAATGTCTGGAGGTTATATCAGTGCTGGAGCGTTATAAGAGGCTGATATCAGTCACATATGGTGTAATGTCTGGAAGTTATATCAGTACTGGAGCGTTATAAGAGGAGCTGATATCAGTCACATATGGTGTAATGTCTGGAGGTTATATCAGTGCTGGAGCATTATAAGAGGCTGATATCATTCACATATGGTGTAATGTCTGGAGGTTATATCAGTACTGGAGCGTTATAAGAGGCTGATATCAGTCACATATGATGTAATGTCTGGAGGTTATATCAGTACTGGAGCATTATAAGAGGCTGATATCAGTCACATATGATGTAATGTCTGGAGGTTATATCAGTACTGGAGCGTTATAAGAGGGGCTGATATCAGTCACATATGGTGTAATGTCTGGAGGTTATATCAGTACTGGAGCGTTATAAGAGGCTGATATCAGTCACATACGGTGTAATATCTGGAGGTTATATCAGTACTGGAGCGTTATAAGAGGGGCTGATATCAGTCACATATGGTGTAATGTCTGGAGGTTATATCAGTACTGGAGCGTTATAAGAGGAGCTGATATCAGTCACATATGGTGTAATGTCTGGAGGTTATATCAGTACTGGAGCATTATAAGAGGAGCTGATATCAGTCACATATGATGTAATGTCTGGAGGTTATATCACTACTGGAGCGTTATAAGAGGAGCTGATATCAGTCACATATGCTGTAAGGTCTGGAGGTTATATCAGTACTGGAGCGTTATAAGAGGGGCTGATATCAGTCACATATGGTGTAATGTCTGGAGGTTATATCAGTACTGGAGCGTTATAAGAGGGGCTGATATCAGTCACATATGATGTAATGTCTGGAGGTTATATCAGTACTGGAGCGTTATAAGAGGCTGATATCAGTCACATATGGTGTAATGTCTGGAGGTTATATCAGTACTGGAGCGTTATAAGAGGCTCATATCAGTCACATATGGTGTAATGTCTGGAGATTATATCAGTACTGGAGCGTTATAAGAGGGGCTGATATCAGTCACATATGATGTAATATCTGGAGGTTATATCAGTACTGGAGCGTTATAAGAGGAGCTGATATCAGTCACAAATGATGTAATGTCTGGAGGTTATATCACTACTGGAGTGTTATAAGAGGAGCTGATATCAGTCACATATGGTGTAAGGTCTGGAGGTTATATCAGTACTGGAGCGTTATAAGAGGGGCTGATATCAGTCACATATGGTGTAATGTCTGGAGGTTATATCAGTACTGGAGCCTTAGAAGAGGCTGATATCAGTCACATACGGTGTAATATCTGGAGGTTATATCAGTACTGGAGCGTTATAAGAGGGGCTGATATCAGTCACATATGGTGTAATGTCTGGAGGTTATATTAGTACTGGAGCGTTATAAGAGGAGCTGATATCAGTCACATATGGTGTAATGTCTCGAAGTTATATCAGTACTGGAGCGTTATAAGAGGAGCTGATATCAGTCACATATGGTGTAATGTCTGGAAGTTATATCAGTACTGGAGCGTTATAAGAGGAGCTGATATCAGTCACATATGGTGTAATGTCTGGAGGTTATATCAGTACTGGAGCGTTATAAGAGGAGCTGATATCAGTCACATATGGTGTAATGTCTGGAGGTTATATCAGTACTGGAGCGTTAAAAGAGGAGCTGATATCAGTCACATATGGTGTAATGTCTGGAAGTTATATCAGTACTGGAGCGTTATAAGAGGAGCTGATATCAGTCACATATGGTGTAATGTCTGGAAGTTATATCAGTACTGGAGCGTTATAAGAGGAGCTGATATCAGTCACATATGGTGTAATGTCTGGAGGTTATATCAGTACTGGAGCGTTATAAGAGGCTGATATCAGTCACATATGGTGTAATGTCTGGAAGTTATGTCAGTACTGGAGCGTTATAAGAGGAGCTGATATCAGTCACATATGGTGTAATGTCTGGAGGTTATATCAGTGCTGGAGCGTTATAAGAGGCTGATATCAGTCACATATGGTGTATTGTCTGGAAGTTATATCAGTACTGGAGCGTTATAAGAGGAGCTGATATAAGTCACATATAGTGTAATGTCTGGAGGTTATATCAGTACTGGAGCGTTATAAGAGGAGCTGATATCAGTCACATATGATGTAATGTCTGGAGGTTATATCACTACTGGAGTGTTATAAGAGGAGCTGATATCAGTCACATATGGTGTAAGGTCTGGAGGTTATATCAGTACTGGAGCGTTATAAGAGGGGCTGATATCAGTCACATATGGTGTAATGTCTGGAGGTTATATCAGTACTGGAGCCTTATAAGAGGCTGATATCAGTCACATACGGTGTAATATCTGGAGGTTATATCAGTACTGGAGCGTTATAAGAGGGGATGATATCAATCACATATGGTGTAATGTCTGGAGGTTATATTAGTACTGGAGCGTTATAAGAGGCTGATATCAGTCACATGTGATGTAATATCTGGAGGTTATATCAGTACTGGAGCATTATAAGAGGCTGATATCAGTCACATATGATGTAATGTCTGGAGGTTATATCAGTACTGGAGCGTTATAAGAGGCTGATATCAGTCACATATGGTGAAACGTCTGGGGGTTATATCAGTACTGGAGCGTTATAAGGGGCTGATATCAGTCACATATGGTGTAATGTCTGGAGGTTATAGCAGTACTGAAGCGTTATAAGAGGAGCTAATATTAGTCACATATTGTGTAATGTCTGGAGGTTATATCAGTACTGGAGCGTTATAAGAGGGGCTGATATCAGTAACATATGATGTAATGTCTGGAGGTTATATCAGTACTGGAGCATTATAAGAGGGGCTGATATCAGTCACATATGATGTAATGTCTGGAGGTTATATCAGTACTGGAGCGTTATAAGAGGGGCTGATATCAGTCACATATGATGTAATGTCTGGAGGTTATATCAGTAATGGAGTGTTATAAGAGGCTGAAATCAGTCACATATGGTGTAATGTCTGGAGGTTATATCAGTACTGGAGCGTTATAAGAGGCTGATATCAGTCACATATGGTGTAATGTCTGGAAGTTATATCAGTACTGGAGCGTTATAAGAGGAGCTGATATCAGTCACATATGGTGTAATGTCTGGAGGTTATATCAGTACTGGAGCGTTATAAGAGGAGCTGATATCCGTCACATATGGTGTAATGTCTGGAGGTTATATCAGCACTGGAGCGTTATAAGAGGCTGATATCAGTCACATATGGTGTAATGTCTGGAAGTTATATCAGTACTGGAGCGTTATAAGAGGAGCTGATATCAGTCACATATGGTGTAATGTCTGGAGGTTATATCAGTGCTGGAGCGTTATAAGAGGCTGATATCAGTCACATATGGTGTAATGTCTGGAAGTTATATCAGTACTGGAGCGTTATAAGAGGAGCTGATATCAGTCACATATGGTGTAATGTCTGGAGGTTATATCAGTACTGGAGCGTTATAAGAGGAGCTGATATCAGTCACACATGATGTAATGTCTGGAGGTTATATCACTACTGGAGTGTTATAAGAGGAGCTGAGATCAGTCACATATGGTGTAAGGTCTGGAGGTTATATCAGTACTGGAGCGTTATAAGAGGGGCTGATATCAGTCACATATGGTGTAATGTCTGGAGGTTATATCAGTACTGGAGCCTTATAAGAGGCTGATATCAGTCACATACGGTGTAATATCTGGAGGTTATATCAGTACTGGAGCGTTATAAGAGGGGCTGATATCAGTCACATATGGTGTAATGTCTGGAGGTTATATTAGTACTGGAGCGTTATAAGAGGAGCTGATATCAGTCACATATGGTGTAATGTCTGGAAGTTATATCAGTACTGGAGCGTTATAAGAGGAGCTGATATCAGTCACATATGGTGTAATGTCTGGAAGTTATATCAGTACTGGAGTGTTATAAGAGGAGCTGATATCAGTCACATATGGTGTAATGTCTGGAGGTTATATCAGTACTGGAGCGTTATAAGAGGCTGATGTCAGTCACATATGGTGTAATGTCTGGAAGTTATATCAGTACTGGAGCGTTATAAGAGGAGCTGATATCAGTCACATATGGTGTAATGTCTGGAGGTTATATCAGTGCTGGAGCGTTATAAGAGGCTGATATCAGTCACATATGGTGTAATGTCTGGAAGTTATATCAGTACTGGAGCGTTATAAGAGGAGCTGATATCAGTCACATATGGTGTAATGTCTGGAGGTTATATCAGTACTGGAGCGTTATAAGAGGAGCTGATATCAGTCACATATGATGTAATGTCTGGAGGTTATATCACTACTGGAGTGTTATAAGAGGAGCTGATATCAGTCACATATGGTGTAAGGTCTGGAGGTTATATCAGTACTGGAGCGTTATAAGAGGGGCTGATATCAGTCACATATGGTGTAATGTCTGGAGGTTATATCAGTACTGGAGCCTTATAAGAGGCTGATATCAGTCACATACGGTGTAATATCTGGAGGTTATATCAGTACTGGAGTGTTATAAGAGGGGCTGATATCAGTCACATATGGTGTAATGTCTGGAGGTTATATTAGTACTGGAGCGTTATAAGAGGCTGATATCAGTCACATGTGATGTAATATCTGGAGGTTATATCAGTACTGCAGCATTATAAGAGGCTGATATCAGTCACATATGATGTAATGTCTGGAGGTTATATCAGTACTGGAGCGTTATAAGAGGCTGATATCAGTCACATATGGTGAAACGTCTGGGGGTTATATCAGTACTGGAGCGTTATAAGGGGCTGATATCAGTCACATATGGTGTAATGTCTGGAGGTTATATCAGTACTGAAGCGTTATAAGAGGGGCTGATATCAGTCACATATGGTGTAATGTCTGGAGGTTATATCAGTACTGGAGCGTTATAAGAGGAGCTAATATTAGTCACATATTGTGTAATGTCTGGAGGTTATATCAGTACTGGAGCGTTATAAGAGGGGCTGATATCAGTAACATATGATGTAATGTCTGGAGGTTATATCAGTACTGGAGCATTATAAGAGGGGCTGATATCAGTCACATATAATGTAATGTCTGGAGGTTATATCAGTACTGGAGCGTTATAAGAGGCTGATATCAGTCACATATGATGTAATGTCTGGAGGTTATATCAGTGCTGGAGCGTTATAAGAGGGGCTGATATCAGTCACATATGGTTTAATGTCTGGAGGTTATATCCGTACTGGAGCCTTATAAGAGGCTGATATCAGTCACATACGGTGTAATATCTGGAGGTTATATCAGTACTGGAGCGTTATAAGAGGGGCTGATATCAGTCACATATGATGTAATATCTGGAGGTTATATCAGTACTGGAGCGTTATAAGTGGCAGATATCAGTCACATATGATGTAATGTCTGGAGGTTATATCAGTACTGGAGCGTTATAAGAGGCTGATATCAGTCACATATGATGTAATGTCTGGAGGTTATATCAGTACTGGAGCGTTATAAGAGGCTGATATCAGTCACATATGGTGTAATGTCTGGAGGTTATATCAGTACTGAAGCGTTATAAGAGGAGCTGATATTAGTCACATATTGTGTAATGTCTGGAGGTTATATCAGTACTGGAGCGTTATAAGAGGGGCTGATATCAGTCACATATGATGTAATGTCTGGAGGTTATATCAGTACTGGAGCGTTATAAGAGGCTGATTTCAGTCACATATGGTGTAATGTCTGGAGGTTATATCACTACTGGAGCGTTATAAGAGGGGCTGATATCACTCACATATGGTGTAATGTCTGGAGGTTATATCAGTACTGGAGCGTTATAAGAGAGGCTGATATCAGTCACATATGGTGTAATGTCTGGAGGTTATATCAGTGCTGGAGCGTTATAAGAGGAGCTGATATCAGTCACATATGGTGTAATGTCTGGAGGTTATATCAGTACTGGAGCGTTATAAGAGGCTGATATCCGTCACATATGATGTAATGTCTGGAGGTTATATCAGTACTGGAGCGTTATAAGAGGGGCTGATATCAGTCACATATGTTGTAATGTCTGGGGTTTATATCAGTACTGGAGCGTTATAAGATGGGCTGATATCAGTCACATATGATGTAATGTCTGGAGGTTATATCAGTACTGGAGCGTTATAAGAGGCTGATATCAGTCACATAAGGTGTAATGTCTGGAGGTTATATCAGTACTGGAGCGTTATAAGAGGAGCTGATATCAGTCACATATGGTGTAATGTCTGAAGGTTATATCAGTACTGGAGCGATATAAGCGGGGCTGATACCAGTCACATATGATGTAATATCTGGAGGTTATATCAGTACTTGAGCGTTATAAGAGGCTGATATCAGTCACATATGGTGTAATGTCTGGAGGTTATATCAGTACTGGAGCGTTATAAGAGGCTGATATCAGTCACATGTGATGTAATGTCTGGAGGTTATATCAGTACTGGAGCGTTATAAGAGGCTGATATCAGTCACATATGATGTAATTTCAGGAGGTTATATCAGTACTGGAGCGTTATAAGAGGCTGATATCAGTCACATATGGTGAAATGTCTGGGGGTTATATCAGTAGTGGAGCGTTATAAGGGGCTGATATCAGTCACATATGGTGTAATGTCTGGAGGTTATATCAGTACTGGAGCGTTATAAGAGGAGCTGATATCTGTCAGATATTGTGTAATGTCTGGAGGTTATATCAGTACTGGAGCGTTATAAGAGGGGCTGATATCAGTCACATATGGTGTAATGTCTGGAGGTTATATCAGTACTGGAGCGTTATAAGAGGCTGATATCAGTCACATATGGTGTAATGTCTGGAGGTTATATCAGTACTGGAGCGTTATAAGAGGGGCTGATATCAGTCACATATGGTGTAATGTCTGTAGGTTATATCAGTACTGGAGCGTTATAAGAGGGGCTGATATCAGTCACATATGATGTAATATCTGGAGGTTATATCAGTACTGGAGCATTATAAGAGGAGCTGATATCAGTCACATATGGTGTAATGTCTGGAGGTTATATCAGTACTGGAGTGTTCTAAGAGAAGCTGATATCAGTCACATATGGTGTAATGTCTGGAGGTTATATCAGTACTGGAGCGTTATAAGAGGGGCTGATATCAGTCACATATGGTGCAATGTCTGGAGGTTATATCAGTACTGGAGCGTTATAAGAGGGGCTGATATCAGTCACATATGATGTAATATCTGGAGGTTATATCAGTACTGGAGCATTATAAGAGGAGCTGATATCAGTCACATATGGTGTAATGTCTCGAGGTTATATCAGTACTGGAGCTTAATAAGAGAAGCTGATATCAGTCACATATGGTGTAATGTCTGGAGGTTATATCAGTACTGGAGCGTTATAAGAGGGGCTGATATCAGTCACATATGGTGTAATGTCTGGAGGTTATATCAGTACTGGAGCGTTATGAGAGGGGCTGATATCAGTCACATATGGTGTAATGTCTGGAGGTTATATCAGTACTAGAGCGTTATAAGAGGCTGATATCAGTCACATATGGTGTAATGTCTGGAGGTTATATCACTACTGGAGAGTTATAAGAGGGGCTGATATCAGTCACATATGATGTAATGTCTGGAGGTTATATCAGTACTGGAGCGTTATAAGAGGGGCTGATATCAGTCACATATGGTGTAATGTCTGGAGGTTATATCAGTACTGGAGCGTTATAAGAGGGGCTGATATCAGTCACATATGGTGTAATGTCTGGAGGTTATATCAGAACTGGAGCGTTATAAGAGGGGCTGATATCAGTCACTTATGGTGTAATGTCTGGAGGTTATATCAGTACTGGAGCGTTATAAGAGGGGCTGATATCAGTCACATATGGTGTAATGTCTGGAGGTTATATCAGTACTGGAGCGTTATAAGAGGGGCTGATATCAGTCACATATGATATAATGTCTGGAGGTTATATCAGTACTGGAGCGTTATAAGAGGGGCTGATATCAGTCACATATGATGTAATGTCTGGAGGTTATATCAGTACTGGAGCGTTATAAGAGGGGCTGATATCAGTCACATATGGTGTAATGTCTGGGGGTTATATCAGTACTGGGGCGTTATAAGATGGGCTGATATCAGTCACATATGATGTAATGTCTGGAGGTTATACAAGTACTGGAGCGTTATAAGAGGCTGATATCAGTCACATAAGGTGTAATGTCTGGAGATTATATCAGTACTGGAGCATTATAAGAGGAGCTGATATCAGTCACATATGGTGTAATGTCTGAAGGTTATATCAGTACTGGAGCGTTGTAAGTGGGGCTGATATCAGTCACATATGATGTAATGTCTGGAGGTTATATCAGTACTTGAGCGTTATAAGAGGCTGATATCAGTCACATAAGATGTAATGTCTGGAGGTTATATCAGTACTGGAGCGTTATAAGAGGGGCTGATATCAGTCACATATTGTGTAATGTCTGGAGGTTATATCAGTACTGGAGCGTTATAAGAGGGGCTGATATCAGTCACATATGGTGTAATGTCTGGAGGTTATATCAGTACTGGAGCGTTATAAGAGGGGCTGATATCAGTCACATATGGTGTAATGTCTGGAGGTTATATCAGTACTGGAGCGTTATAAGAAGCTGATATCAGTCACATATGATGTAATGTCTGGAGGTTATATCAGTACTGGAGCGTTATAAGAGGCTGATATCAGTCACATATGGTCTAATGTCTGGAGGTTATATCATTACTAGAGCGTTATAAGAGGCTGATATCAGTCACATATGGTGTAATGTCTGGAGGTTATATCAGTACTGGAGCGTTATAAGAGGGGCTGATATCAGTCACATATGGTGTAATGTCTGGAGGTTATATCAGTACTGGAGCGTTATAAGAGGGGCTGATATCAGTCACATATGATGTAATGTCTGGGGGTTATATCAGTACTGGAGTGTTATAAGAGGGGCTGATATCAGTCACACATGGTGTAATGTCTGGAGGTTATATCAGTACTGGAGCGTTATAAGGGGTTGATATCAGTCACATATGGTGTAATGTCTGGAGGTTATATCAGTACTGGAGCGTTATAAGAGGGGCTGATATCAGTCACATATGATGTAATGTCTGGAGGTTATATCAGTACTGGAGCGTTATAAGAGGGGATGATATCAGTCACATATGATGTAATGTCTGGAGGTTATATCAGTACCGGAGCGTCATAAGAGGCTGATATCAGTCACATATGATGTAATGTCTGGAGGTTATATCAGTACTGGAGCATTATAAGAGGAGCTGATATCAGTCACATATGATGTAATGTCTGAAGGTTATATCAGTACTGGAGCGTTATAAGAGGGGCTGATATCAGTCACATATGGTGTAATGTCTGGAGGTTATATCAGTACTGGAGCGTTATAAGGGGCTGATATCAGTCACATATGGTGTAATGTCTGGAGGTTATATCAGTACTGGAGCGTTATAAGAGGGGCTGATATCAGTCACATATGATGTAATGTCTGGAGGTTATATCAGTACTGGAGCGTTATAAGAGGGGCTGATATCAGTCACATATGGTGTAATGTCTGGAGGTTATATCAGTACTGGAGCTTTATAAGAGGGGCTGATATCAGTCACATATGGTGTAATGTCTGGAGGTTATATCAGTACTGGAGCGTTATAAGAGGGGCTGATATCAGTCACATATGGTGTAATGTCTGGAGGTTATATCAGTACTGGAGCGTTATAAGGGGCTGATATCAGTCACATATGGTGTAATGTCTGGAGGTTATATCAGTACTGGAGCGTTATACGAGGGGCTGATATCAGTCACATATGATGTAATGTCTGGAGGTTATATCAGTACTGGAGCGTTATAAGAGGGGATGATATCAGTCACATATGATGTAATGTCTGGAGGTTATATCAGTACTGGAGCGTCATAAGAGGCTGATATCAGTCACATATGATGTAATGTCTGGAGGTTATATCAGTACTGGAGCATTATAAGAGGAGCTGATATCAGTCACATATGATGTAATGTCTGAAGGTTATATCAGTACTGGAGCGTTATAAGAGGGGCTAATATCAGTCACATATGGTGTAATGTCTGGAGGTTATATCAGTACTGGAGCGTTATAATAGGGGCTGATATCAGTCACCCTTGGTGTAATGTCTGGAGGTTATATCAGTACTGGAGCTTAATAAGAGGGGCTGATATCAGTCACATATGGTGTAATGTCTGGAGGTTATATCAGTACTGGAGCGTTATAAGAGGGGCTGATATCAGTCACATATGATGTAATATCTGGAGGTTATATCAGTACTGGAGCATTATAAGAGGAGCTGATATCAGTCACATATGGTGTAAAGTCTGGAGGTTATATCAGTACTGGAGCTTTATAAGAGAAGCTGATATCAGTCACATATGGTGTAATGTCTGGAGGTTATATCAGTACTGGAGCGTTATAAGAGGGGCTGATATCAGTCACATATGGTGTAATGTCTGGAGGTTATATCAGTACTGGAGCGTTATGAGAGGGGCTGATATCAGTCACATATGGTGTAATGTCTGGAGGTTATATCAGTACTAGAGCGTTATAAGAGGCTGATATTAGTCACATATGGTGTAATGTCTGGAGGTTATATCAGTACTGGAGCGTTATAAGAGGCTGATATCAGTCACATATGGTGTAATGTCTGGAGGTTATATCAGTACTGGAGCGTTATAAGAGGGGCTGATATCAGTCACATATGATGTAATGTCTGGAGGTTATATCAGTACTGGAGCGTTATAAGATGGGCTGATATCAGTCACATATGGTGTAATGTCTGGAGGTTATATCAGTACTGGAGCGTTATAAGAGGGGCTGATATCAGTCACATATGATGTAATGTCTGGAGGTTATATCACTACTGGAGCGTTATAAGAGGGGCTGATATCAGTCACATATGATGTAATGTCTGGAGGTTATATCAGTACTGGAGCGTTATAAGAGGGGCTGATATCAGTCACATATGGTGTAATGTCTGGAGGTTATATCAGTACTGGAGCGTTATAAGAGGGGCTGATATCAGTCACATATGGTGTAATGTCTGGAGGTTATATCAGTACTGGAGCGTTATAAGGGGCTGATATCAGTCACATATGGTGTAATGTCTGGAGGTTATATCAGTACTGGAGCGTTATAAGAGGGGCTGATATCAGTCACTTATGGTGTAATGTCTGGAGTTTATATCAGTACTGGAGCGTTATAAGAGGGGCTGATATCAGTCACATATGGTGTAATGTCTGGAGGTTATATCAGTACTGGAGCGTTATAGGAGGAGCTGATATCAGTCACATATGATGTAATGTCTGGAGATTATATCAGTACTGGAGCATTATAAGAGAGGCTGATAGCAGTCACATATGATGTAATGTCTAGAGGTTATATCAGTACTGGAGCGTTATAAGAGGCAGATATCAGTCACATATGATGTAATCTCTGGGGGTTATATCCGTACTGGAGCGTTATAAGAGGGGATGATATCAGTCACATATGATGTAATGTCTGGAGGTTATATCAGTACTGGAGCGTTATAAGAGGCTGATATCAGTCACATATGATGTAAAGTCTGGAGGTTGTATCAGTACTGGAGCGTTATAAGAGGGGCTGATATCAGTCACATATGGTGTAATGTCTGGAGGTTATATCAGTACTGGAGTGTTATAAGAGGGACTGATATCAGTCACATATGATGTAATGTCTGGAGGTTATATCAGTACTGGAGCATTATAAGAGGCTGATATCAGTCACATATGGTGTAATATCTGGAGGTTATATCAGTGCTGGAGCGTTATAAGAGGGGCTGATATCAGTCACATATGGTGTAATGTCTGGAGGTTATATCAGTACTGGAGCGTTATAAGAGGCTGATATCAGACACATATGGTGTAATGTCTGGAGGTTATATCAGTACTGGAGCGTTATAAGAGTCTGATATTAGTCACATATGGTGTAATGTCTGGACGTTATATCAGTACTGGAGCGTTATAAGAGGGGCTGATGTCAGTCACATATGGTGTAATGTCTGGAGGTTATATCAGTACTGGAGCGTTATAAGAGGGGCTGATATCAGTCACATATGGTGTAATGTCTGGAGGTTATATCAGTACTGGAGCGTTATAAGAGGGGCTGATATCAGTCACATATGGTGTAATGTCTGGAGGTTATATCAGTACTGGAGCGTTATAAGAGGGGCTGATATCAGTCACATATGGTGTAATGTCTGGAGGTTATATCAGTACTGGAGCGTTATAAGAGAGGCTGATATCAGTCACATATGGTGTAATGTCTGGAGGTTATATCAGTACTGGAGCGTTATAAGAGGGGCTGATATCAGTCACATATGGTGTAATGTCTGGAGGTTATATCAGTACTGGAGCGTTATAAGGGGCTGATATCAGTCACATATGGTGTAATGTCTGGAGGTTATATCAGTACTGGAGCGTTATAAGAGGGGCTGATATCAGTCACATATGATGTAATGTCTGGAGGTTATATCAGTACTGGAGCGTTATAAGAGGGGCTGATATCAGTCACATATGGTGTAATGTCTGGAGGTTATATCAGTACTGGAGCTTTATAAGAGGGGCTGATATCAGTCACATATGGTGTAATGTCTGGAGGTTATATCAGTACTGGAGCGTTATAAGAGGGGCTGATATCAGTCACATATGGTGTAATGTCTGGAGGTTATATCAGTACTGGAGCGTTATAAGGGGCTGATATCAGTCACATATGGTGTAATGTCTGGAGGTTATATCAGTACTGGAGCGTTATACGAGGGGCTGATATCAGTCACATATGATGTAATGTCTGGAGGTTATATCAGTACTGGAGCGTTATAAGAGGGGATGATATCAGTCACATATGATGTAATGTCTGGAGGTTATATCAGTACTGGAGCGTCATAAGAGGCTGATATCAGTCACATATGATGTAATGTCTGGAGGTTATATCAGTACTGGAGCATTATAAGAGGAGCTGATATCAGTCACATATGATGTAATGTCTGAAGGTTATATCAGTACTGGAGCGTTATAAGAGGGGCTGATATCAGTCACATATGGTGTAATGTCTGGAGGTTATATCAGTACTGGAGCGTTATAAGAGGGGCTGATATCAGTCACCCTTGGTGTAATGTCTGGAGGTTATATCAGTACTGGAGCTTAATAAGAGGGGCTGATATCAGTCACATATGGTGTAATGTCTGGAGGTTATATCAGTACTGGAGCGTTATAAGAGGGGCTGATATCAGTCACATATGATGTAATATCTGGAGGTTATATCAGTACTGGAGCATTATAAGAGGAGCTGATATCAGTCACATATGGTGTAAAGTCTGGAGGTTATATCAGTACTGGAGCTTTATAAGAGAAGCTGATATCAGTCACATATGGTGTAATGTCTGGAGGTTATATCAGTACTGGAGCGTTATAAGAGGGGCTGATATCAGTCACATATGGTGTAATGTCTGGAGGTTATATCAGTACTGGAGCGTTATGAGAGGGGCTGATATCAGTCACATATGGTGTAATGTCTGGAGGTTATATCAGTACTAGAGCGTTATAAGAGGCTGATATTAGTCACATATGGTGTAATGTCTGGAGGTTATATCAGTACTGGAGCGTTATAAGAGGCTGATATCAGTCACATATGGTGTAATGTCTGGAGGTTATATCAGTACTGGAGCGTTATAAGAGGGGCTGATATCAGTCACATATGATGTAATGTCTGGAGGTTATATCAGTACTGGAGCGTTATAAGATGGGCTGATATCAGTCACATATGGTGTAATGTCTGGAGGTTATATCAGTACTGGAGCGTTATAAGAGGGGCTGATATCAGTCACATATGATGTAATGTCTGGAGGTTATATCACTACTGGAGCGTTATAAGAGGGGCTGATATCAGTCACATATGATGTAATGTCTGGAGGTTATATCAGTACTGGAGCGTTATAAGAGGGGCTGATATCAGTCACATATGGTGTAATGTCTGGAGGTTATATCAGTACTGGAGCGTTATAAGAGGGGCTGATATCAGTCACATATGGTGTAATGTCTGGAGGTTATATCAGTACTGGAGCGTTATAAGGGGCTGATATCAGTCACATATGGTGTAATGTCTGGAGGTTATATCAGTACTGGAGCGTTATAAGAGGGGCTGATATCAGTCACTTATGGTGTAATGTCTGGAGTTTATATCAGTACTGGAGCGTTATAAGAGGGGCTGATATCAGTCACATATGGTGTAATGTCTGGAGGTTATATCAGTACTGGAGCGTTATAGGAGGAGCTGATATCAGTCACATATGATGTAATGTCTGGAGATTATATCAGTACTGGAGCATTATAAGAGAGGCTGATAGCAGTCACATATGATGTAATGTCTAGAGGTTATATCAGTACTGGAGCGTTATAAGAGGCAGATATCAGTCACATATGATGTAATCTCTGGGGGTTATATCCGTACTGGAGCGTTATAAGAGGGGATGATATCAGTCACATATGATGTAATGTCTGGAGGTTATATCAGTACTGGAGCGTTATAAGAGGCTGATATCAGTCACATATGATGTAAAGTCTGGAGGTTGTATCAGTACTGGAGCGTTATAAGAGGGGCTGATATCAGTCACATATGGTGTAATGTCTGGAGGTTATATCAGTACTGGAGTGTTATAAGAGGGACTGATATCAGTCACATATGATGTAATGTCTGGAGGTTATATCAGTACTGGAGCATTATAAGAGGCTGATATCAGTCACATATGGTGTAATATCTGGAGGTTATATCAGTGCTGGAGCGTTATAAGAGGGGCTGATATCAGTCACATATGGTGTAATGTCTGGAGGTTATATCAGTACTGGAGCGTTATAAGAGGCTGATATTAGTCACATATGGTGTAATGTCTGGACGTTATATCAGTACTGGAGCGTTATAAGAGGGGCTGATGTCAGTCACATATGGTGTAATGTCTGGAGGTTATATCAGTACTGGAGCGTTATAAGAGGGGCTGATATCAGTCACATATGGTGTAATGTCTGGAGGTTATATCAGTACTGGAGCGTTATAAGAGGGGCTGATATCAGTCACATATGGTGTAATGTCTGGAGGTTATATCAGTACTGGAGCGTTATAAGAGGGGCTGATATCAGTCACATATGGTGTAATGTCTGGAGGTTATATCAGTACTGGAGCGTTATAAGAGAGGCTGATATCAGTCACATATGGTGTAATGTCTGGAGGTTATATCAGTACTGGAGCGTTATAAGAGGGGCTGATATCAGTCACATATGGTGTAATGTCTGGAGGTTATATTAGTACTGGAGCGTTATAAGAGGGGCTGATATCAGTCACTAATGGTGTAATGTCTGGAGGTTATATCAGTACTGGAGCGTTATAAGAGGGGCTGATATCAGTCACATATGATGTAATGTCTGGAGGTTATATCAGTACTGGAGCGTTATAAGAGGCAGATATCAGTCACATATGATGTAATCTCTGGGGGTTATATCAGTACTGGAGCGTTATAAGAGGGGATGATATCAGTCACATATGATGTAATATCTGAAGGTTATATCAGTACTGGAGCGTTATAAGAGGGGATGATATCAGTCACATATGATGTAATGTCTGGAGGTTATATCAGTACTGGAGCGTTATAAGAGGCTTATATCAGTCACATATGATGTAAAGTCTGGAGGTTGTATCAGTACTGGAGCGTTATAAGAGGGACTGATATCAGTCACATATGATGTAATGTCTGGAGGTTGTATCAGTACTGGAGCATTATAAGAGGCTGATACCAGTCACATATGGTGTAATCTCTGGAGGTTATATCAGTACTGGAGAGTTATAAGAGGGGCTGATGTCCGTCACATATGGTGTAATGTCTGGAGGTTATATCAGTACTGGAGCGTTATAAGAGGGGCTGATATCAGTCACATATGATGTAATGTCTGGAGGTTATATCAGTACTGGAGCGTTATAAGAGGCTGATATCAGTCACATATGATGTAATGTCTGGAGGTTATATCAGTACTGGAGCGTTATAAGAGGCTGATATCAGTCACATATGATGTAATTTCTGGAGGTTGTATCAGTACTGGAGCATTATAAGAGGGGCTGATATCAGTCACATATGGTGTAATGTCTGGAGGTTATATCAGTACTGGAGCGTTATAAGAGGGGCTGATATCAGTCACTAATGGTGTAATGTCTGGAGATTATATCAGTACTGGAGCGTTATAAGAGGGGCTGATATCAGTCACATATGATGTAATGTCTGGAGGTTATATCAGTACTGGAGCGTTATAAGAGGCAGATATCAGTCACATATGATGTAATCTCTGGGGGTTATATCAGTACTGGAGCGTTATAAGAGGCTGATATCAGTCACATATGATGTAATGTCTGGAGGTTATATCAGTACTGGAGCGTTATAAGAGGCTGATATCAGTCACATATGATGTAATGTCTGGAGGTTGTATCAGTACTGGAGCGTTATAAGAGGGGCTGATATCAGTCACATATGGTGTAATGTCTGGAGGTTATATCAGTACTGGAGCGTTATAAGAGGGGCTGATATCAGTCACATATGGTGTAATGTCTGGAGGTTATATCAGTACTGGAGCCTAATAAGAGGCTGATATCAGTCACATACGGTGTAATATCTGGAGGTTATATCAGTACTGGAGCGTTATAAGAGGGGCTGATATCAGTCACATATGATGTAATCTCTGGAGGTTATATCAGTACTGGAGCGTTATAAGAGGAGCTGATATCAGTCACATATGGTGTAAGGTCTGGAGGTTATATCAGTACTGGAGCGTTATAAGAGGGGCTGATATCAGTCACATATGGTGTAATGTCTGGAGGTTATATCAGTACTGGAGCGTTATAAGAGGGGCTGATATCAGTCACATGTGGTGTAATGTCTGGAGGTTATATCAGTGCTGGAGCATTATAATAGGCTGATATCCGTCACATATGATGTAATGTCTGGAGGTTATATCAGTACTGGAGCGTTATAAGAGGGGCTGATATCAGTCACATATGGTGTAATGTCTGGAGGTTATATCAGTACTGGAGCGTTATAAGAGGAGCTGATATCAGTCACAGATGGTGTAATGTCTGGAGGTTATATCAGTGCTGGAGCATTATAAGAGGCTGATATCAGTCACATATGGTGTAATGTCTGGAGGTTATATCAGTACTGGAGCGTTATAAGAGGCTGATATCAGTCACATATGATGTAATGTCTGGAGGTTATATCAGTACTGGAGCGTTAAAAGAGGCTGATATCAGTCACATATGATGTAATGTCTGGAGGTTATATCAGTACTGGAGCGTTATAAGAGGGGCTGATATCAGTCACATATGGTGTAATGTCTGGAGGTTATATCAGTACTGGAGCCTTATAAGAGGCTGATATCAGTCACATACGGTGTAATATCTGGAGGTTATATCAGTACTGGAGCGTTATAAGAGGGGCTGATATCAGTCACATATGGTGAAACGTCTGGGGGTTATATCAGTACTGGAGCATTATAAAGGGCTGATATCAGTCACATATGGTGTAATGTCTGGAGGTTATATCAGTACTGAAGCGTTATAAGAGGGGCTGATATCAGTCACATATGGTGTAATGTCTGGAGGTTATATCAGTACTGGAGCGTTATAAGAGGAGCTGATATTAGTCACATATTGTGTAATGTCTGGAGGTTATATCAGTACTGGAGCGTTATAAGAGGGGCTGATATCAGTCACATATCATGTAATGTCTGGAGGTTATATCAGTACTGGAGCGTTATAAGAGGCTGATTTCAGTCACATATGGTGTATTGTCTGGAGGTTATATCAGTACTGGAGCATTATAAGAGGGGCTGATATCAGTCACATATGGTGTAATGTCTGGAGGTTATATCAGTACTGGAGCTTTATAAGAGGGGCTGACATCAGTCACATATGATGTAATGTCTGGAGGTTTTATCAGTACTGGAGCGTTATAAGAGGGGCTGATATCAGTCACATATGGTGTAATGTCTGGAGGTTATATCACTACTGGAGCGTTATAAGAGGGGCTGATATCACTCACATATGGTGTAATGTCTGGAGGTTATATCAGTACTGGAGCGTTATAAGAGAGGCTGATATCAGTCACATATGGTGTAATGTCTGGAGGTTATATCAGTACTGGAGCGTTATAAGAGGCTGATATCCGTCACATATGATGTAATGTCTGGAGGTTATATCAGTACTGGAGCGTTATAAGAGGGGCTGATATCAGTCACATATGGTGTAATGTCTGGGGGTTATACCAGTACTGGAGCGTTATAAGATGGGCTGATATCAGTCACATATGATGTAATGTCTGGAGGTTATATCAGTACTGGAGCGTTATAAGAGGCTGATATCAGTCACATATGATGTAATGTCTGGAGGTTATATCAGTACTGGAGCGTTATAAGGGGCTGATATCAGTCACAAAAGATGTAATGTCTGGAGGTTATATCAGTACTGGAGCGTTATAAGAGGAGCTGATATCAGTCACATATGGTGTAATGTCTGGAGGTTATATCAGTACTGGAGCGTTATAAGAGGGGCTGATATCAGTCACATATTGTGTAATGTCTGGAGGTTATATCAGTACTGGAGCGTTATAAGAGGGGCTGATATCAGTCACATATGGTGTAATGTCGGAAGGTTATATCAGTACTGGAGCGTTATAAGAGGGGCTGATATCAGTCACATATGGTGTAATGTCTGGAGGTTATATCAGTACTGGAGCGTTATAAGAGGCTGATATCAGTCACATATGATGTAATGTCTGGAGGTTATATCAGTACTGGAGCGTTATAAGAGGCTGATATCAGTCACATATGGTCTAATGTCTGGAGGTTATATCATTACTAGAGAGTTATAAGAGGCTGATATCAGTCACATATGGTGTAATGTCTGGAGGTTATATCAGTACTGGAGCGTTATAAGAGGGGCTGATATCAGCCACATATGGTGTAATGTCTGGAGGTTATATCAGTACTGGAGCGTTATAAGAGGGGCTGATATCAGCCACATATGGTGTAATGTCTGGAGGTTATATCAGTACTGGAGCGTTATAAGAGAAGCTGATATCAGTCACATATGGTGTAATGTCTGGAGGTTATATCAGTACTGGAGCGTTATAAGAGGGGCTGATATCAGTCACATATGGTGTAATGTCTGGAGGTTATATCAGTACAGGAGCGTTATAAGAGAAGCTGATATCAGTCACATATGGTGTACTGTCTGGGGGTTATATCAGTACTGGAGCGTTATAAGAGGGGCTGATATCAGTCACATATGGTGTAATGTCTGGAGGTTATATCAGTACTGGAGCGTTATAAGGGGCTGATATCAGTCACATATGGTGTAATGTCTGGAGGTTATATCAGTACTGGAGCGATATAAGAGGGGCTGATATCAGTCACATATGATGTAATGTCTGGAGGTTATATCAGTACTGGAGCGTTATAAGAGGGGATGATATCAGTCACATATGATGTAATGTCTGGAGGTTATATCAGTACTGGAGCGTTATAAGAGGTTGACATCAGTCACATATGATGTAATGTCTGGAGGTTATATCACTACTGGAGCGTTATAAGAGGAGCTGATATCAGTCACATATGATGTAATGTCTGGAGGTTATATCATTACTGGAGCGTTATAAGATAGGCTGATATTAGTCACATATGGTGTAATGTCTGGAGGTTATATCACTACTGGAGCGTTATAAGAGGCTGATATCAGTCACATATGATGTAATGTCTGGAGGTTATATCATTACTGGAGCGTTATAAGAGGAGCTGATATCAGTCACATATGATGTAATGTCTGGAGGTTATATCAGTACTGGAGCGTTATAAGAGGCTGATATTAATCACATATGATGTAATGTCTGGAGGTTATATCAGTACTGGAGCATTATAAGAGGAGCTGATATCAGTCACATATGATGTAATGTCTGGAGGTTATATCAGTACTGGAGCGTTATAAGAGGCTGATATTAATCACATATGATGTAATGTCTGGAGGTTATATCAGTACTGGAGCATAATAAGAGGAGCTGATATCAGTCACATATGGTGTAATGTCTGGAGGTTATATCAGTACTGGAGCGTTATAAGAGGCTGATATCAGTCACATATGATGTAATGTCTGGAGGTTATATCAGTACTGGAGCGTTATAAGAGGCTGATATCAGTCACATATGGTCTAATGTCTGGAGGTTATATCATTACTAGAGCGTTATAAGAGGCTGATATCAGTCACATATGGTGTAATGTCTGGAGGTTATATCAGTACTGGAGCGTTATAAGAGGGGCTGATATCAGTCATATATGGTGTAATGTCTGGAGGTTATATCAGTACTGGAGCGTTATAAGAGGGGCTGATATCAGCCACATATGGTGTAATGTCTGGAGGTTATATCAGTACTGAAGCGTTATAAGAGAAGCTGATATCAGTCTCATATGGTGTAATGTCTGGAGGTTATATCAGTACTGGAGCGTTATAAGAAGGGCTGATATCAGTCACATATGGTGTAATGTCTGGAGGTTATATCAGTACTGGAGCGTTATAAGAGGGGCTGATATCAGTCACATATGGTGTAATGTCTGGAGGTTATATCAGTACTGGAGCGTTATAAGAGAAGCTGATATCAGTCACATATGGTGTAATGTCTGGAGGTTATATCAGTACTGGAGCGTTATAAGAGGGGCTGATATCAGTCACATATGGTGTAATGTCTGGAGGTTATATCAGTACTGGAGCGTTATAAGAGGGGCTGATATCATCCACATATGGTGTAATGTCTGGAGGTTATATCAGTACTGGAGCGTTATAAGAGAAGCTGATATCAGTCACATATGGTGTAATGTCTGGAGGTTATATCAGTACTGGAGCGTTATAAGAGGGGCTGATATCCGTCACATATGGTGTAATGTCTGGAGGTTATATCAGTACTGGAGCGTTATAAGAGGGGCTGATATCAGTCACATATGGTGTTATGTCTGGAGGTTATATCAGTACTGGAGCGTTATAAGAGAAGCTGATATCAGTCACATATGGTGTAATGTCTGGGGGTTATATCAGTACTGGAGCGTTATAAGAGGGGCTGATATCAGTCACATATGGTGTAATGTCTGGAGGTTATATCAGTACTGGAGCGTTATAAGGGGCTGATATCAGTCACATATGGTGTAATGTCTGGAGGTTATATCAGTACTGGAGCGTTATAAGAGGGGCTGATATCAGTCACATATGATGTAATGTCTGGAGGTTATATCAGTACTGGAGCGATATAAGAGGGGCTGATATCAGTCACATATGATGTAATGTCTGGAGGTTATATCAGTACTGGAGCGTTATAAGAGGGGATGATATCAGTCACATATGATGTAATGTCTGGAGGTTATATCAGTACTGGAGCGTTATAAGAGGTTGACATCAGTCACATATGATGTAATGTCTGGAGGTTATATCACTACTGGAGCGTTATAAGAGGAGCTGATATCAGTCACATATGATGTAATGTCTGGAGGTTATATCATTACTGGAGCGTTATAAGATAGGCTGATATTACTCACATATGGTGTAATGTCTGGAGGTTATATCACTACTGGAGCGTTATAAGAGGCTGATATCAGTCACATATGATGTAATGTCTGGAGGTTATATCATTACTGGAGCGTTATAAGATAGGCTGATATTAGTCACATATGGTGTAATGTCTGGAGTTTATATCAGTACTGGAGCATTATAAGAGGCTGATATCAGTCACATATGATGTAATGTCTAGAGGTTATATCAGTACTGGAGCGTTATAAGAGGGGCTGATATCAGTTACATATGGTGTAATGTCTAGAGGTTATATCAGTACTGGAGCGTTATAAGAGGGGCTAATATCAGTCACATATGGTGTAATGTCTGGAGGTTATATCAGTACTGGAGCGTTATAAGAGGAGCTGATATCAGTCACATATGATGTAATGTCTGGAGGTTATATCAGTACTGGAGCGTTATAAGAGGCTGATATTAATCACATATGATGTAATGTCTGGAGGTTATATCAGTACTGGAGCATTATAAGAGGAGCTGATATCAGTCACATATGATGTAATGTCTGAAGGTTATATCAGTACTGGAGCGTTATAAGAGGGGCTGATATCAGTCACATATGGTGTGATGTCTGGAGGTTATATCAGTACTGGAGCGTTATAAGAGGGGCTGATATCAGTCACATATGGTGTAATGTCTGGAGGTTATATCAGTACTGGAGCGTTATAAGAGGGGCTGATATCAGTCACATATGGTGTAATGTCTGGAGGTTATATCAGTACTGGAGCGTTATAAGAGGGGCTGATATCAGTCACATATGGTGTAATGTCTGGAGGTTATATCAGTACTGGAGAGTTATAAGAGGGGCTGATATCAGTCACATATGGTGTAATGTCTGGAGGTTATATCAGTACTGGAGCGTTATAAGAGGGGCTGATATCAGTCACATATGGTGTAATGTCTGGAGGTTATATCAGTACTGGAGCGTTATAAGAGGGGCTGATATCAGTCACATATGATGTAATATCTGGAGGTTATATCAGTACTGGAGCATTATAAGAGGAGCTGATATCAGTCACATATGGTGTAATGTCTGAAGGTTATATCAGTACTGGAGCTTTATAAGAGAAGCTGATATCAGTCACATATGGTGTAATGTCTGGGGGTTATATCAGTACTGGAGCATTATAAGAGGGGCTGATATCAGTCACATATGGTGTAATGTCTGGAGGTTATATCAGTACTGGAGCGTTATAAGAGGGGCTGATATCAGTCACATATGATGTAATGTCTGGAGGTTATATCAATACTGGAGCGATATAAGAGGGGTTGACATCAGTCACATGTCTGGAGGTTATATCACTACTGGAGCGTTATAAGAGGAGCTGATATCAGTCACATATGATGTAATGTCTGGAGGTTATATCATTACTGGAGCGTTATAAGATAGGCTGATATTAGTCACATATGGTGTAATGTCTGGAGGTTATATCACTACTGGAGCGTTATAAGAGGCTGATATCAGTCACATATGATGTAATGTCTAGAGGTTATATCAGTACTGGAGCGTTATAAGAGGGGTTGATATCAGTTACATATGGTGTAATGTCTAGAGGTTATATCAGTACTGGAGCGTTATAAGAGGGGCTAATATCAGTCCCATATGGTGTAATGTCTGGAGGTTATATCAGTACTGGAGCGTTATAAGAGGAGCTGATATCAGTCACATATGATGTAATGTCTGGAGGTTATATCAGTACTGGAGCGTTATAAGAGGCTGATATTAATCACATATGATGTAATGTCTGGAGGTTATATCAGTACTGGAGCATTATAAGAGGAGCTGATATCAGTCACATATGATGTAATGTCTGAAGGTTATATCAGTACTGGAGCGTTATAAGAGGGGCTGATATCAGTCACATATGATGTAATGTCTGGAGGTTATATTAGTACTGGAGCGTTATAAGAGGGGATGATATCAGTCACATATGATGTAATGTCTGGAGGTTATATCAGTACTGGAGCGTTATAAGAGGTTGACATCAGTCACATATGATGTAATGTCTGGAGGTTATATCACTACTGGAGCGTTATAAGAGGAGCTGATATCAGTCACATATGATGTAATGTCTGGAGGTTATATCATTAATGGAGCGTTATAAGATAGGCTGATATTAGTCACATATGGTGTAATGTCTGGAGGTTATATCACTACTGGAGCGTTATAAGAGGCTGATATCAGTCACATATGATGTAATGTCTGGAGGTTATATCACTACTGGAGCGTTATAAGAGACTGATATTAGTCACATATGGTGTAATGTCTGGAGTTTATATCAGTACTGGAGCATTATAAGAGGCTGATATCAGTCACATATGATGTAATGTCTAGAGGTTATATCAGTACTGGAGCGTTATAAGAGGGGCTGATATAAGTTACATATGGTGTAATGTCTAGAGGTTATATCAGTACTGGAGCGTTATAAGAGGAGCTGATATCAGTCACATATGATGTAATGTCTGGAGGTTATATCAGTACTGGAGCGTTATAAGAGGCTGATATTAATCACATATGATGTAATGTCTGGAGGTTATATCTGTACTGGAGCGTTATAAGAGGGGCTGATATCAGTCACATATGATGTAATGTCTGGAGGTTATATCAGTACTGGAGCGTTATAAGAGGCTGATATCAGTCACATATGGTCTAATGTCTGGAGGTTATATCATTACTAGAGCGTTATAAGAGGCTGATATCAGTCACATATGGTGTAATGTCTGGAGGTTATATCAGTACTGGAGCGTTATAAGAGGGGCTGATATCAGCCACATATGGTGTAATGTCTGGAGGTTATATCAGTACTGGAGCGTTATAAGAGAAGCTGATATCAGTAACATATGGTGTAATGTCTGGAGGTTATATCAGTACTGGAGCGTTATAAGAGGGTCTGATATCAGTCACATATGGTGTAATGTCTGGAGGTTATATCAGTACTGGAGCGTTATAAGAGGGGCTTATATCAGTCACATATGGTGTAATGTCTGGAGGTTATATCAGTACTGGAGCGTTATAAGAGGAGCTGATATCAGTCACATATGATGTAATGTCTGGAGGTTATATCAGTACTGGAGCGTTATAAGAGGCTGATATTAATCACATATGATGTAATGTCTGGAGGTTATATCAGTACTGGAGCATTATAAGAGGAGCTGATATCAGTCACATATGATGTAATGTCTGAAGGTTATATCAGTACTGGAGCGTTATAAGAGGCTGATATTAATCACATATGATGTAATGTCTGGAGGTTATATCTGTACTGGAGTGTTATAAGAGGCTGATATCAGTCACATATGGTCTAATGTCTGGAGGTTATATCATTACTAGAGCGTTATAAGAGGCTGATATCAGTCACATATGTTGTAATGTCTGGAGGTTATATCAGTACTGGAGCGTTATAAGAGGGGCTGATATCAGTCACATATGGTGTAATGTCTGGAGGTTATATCAGTACTGGAGCGTTATAAGAGGGGCTGATATCAGCCACATATGGTGTAATGTCTGGAGGTTATATCAGTACTGGAGCGTTATAAGAGAAGCTGATATCAGTCTCATAGGGTGTAATGTCTGGAGGTTATATCAGTACTGGAGGGTTATAAGAGGGGCTGATATCAGTCACATATGGTGTAATGTCTGGAGGTTATATCAGTACTGGAGCGTTATAAGAGGGGCTGATATCAGTCACATATGGTGTAATGTCTGGAGGTTATATCAGTACTGGAGGGTTATAAGAGAAGCTGATATCAGTCACATATGGTGTAATGTCTGGGGGTTATATCAGTACTGGAGCGTTATAAGAGGGGCTGATATCAGTCACATATGGTGTAATGTCTGGAGGTTATATCAGTACTGGAGCGTTATAAGGGGCTGATATCAGTCACATATGGTGTAATGTCTGGAGGTTATATCAGTACTGGAGCGTTATAAGAGGGGCTGATATCAGTCACATATGATGTAATGTCTGGAGGTTATATCAGTACTGGAGCGTTATAAGAGGCTGATATCAGTCACATATGATGTAATGTCTGGAGGTTATATCAGTACTGGAGCGTTATAAGAGGCTGATATCAGTCACATATGGTCTAATGTCTGGAGGTTATATCATTACTAGAGCGTTATAAGAGGCTGATATCAGTCACATATGGTGTAATGTCTGGAGGTTATATCAGTACTGGAGCGTTATAAGAGGGGCTGATATCAGTCACATATGGTGTAATGTCTGGAGGTTATATCAGTACTGGAGCGTTATAAGAGGGGCTGATATCAGCCACATATGGTGTAATGTCTGGAGGTTATATCAGTACTGGAGCGTTATAAGAGAAGCTGATATCAGTCACATATGGTGTAATGTCTGGAGGTTATATCAGTACTGGAGCGTTATAAGAGGGGCTGATATCAGTCACATATGGTGTAATGTCTGGAGGTTATATCAGTACTGGAGCGTTATAAGAGGGGCTGATATCAGTCACATATGGTGTTATGTCTGGAGGTTATATCAGTACTGGAGCGTTATAAGAGAAGCTGATATCAGTCACATATGGTGTAATGTCTGGGGGTTATATCAGTACTGGAGCGTTATAAGAGGGGCTGATATCAGTCACATATGGTGTAATGTCTGGAGGTTATATCAGTACTGGAGCGTTATAAGGGGCTGATATCAGTCACATATGGTGTAATGCCTGGAGGTTATATCAGTACTGGAGCGTTATAAGAGGGGCTGATATCAGTCACATATGATGTAATGTCTGGAGGTTATATCCGTACTGGAGCAATATAAGAGGGGCTGATATCAGTCACATATGATGTAATGTCTGGAGGTTATATCAGTACTGGAGCGTTATAAGAGGGGATGATATCAGTCACATATGATGTAATGTCTGGAGGTTATATCAGTACTGGACCGTTATAAGAGGTTGACATCAGTCACATATGATGTAATGTCTGGAGGTTATATCACTACTGGAGCGTTATAAGAGGAGCTGATATCAGTCACATATGATGTAATGTCTGGAGGTTATATCATTACTGGAGCGTTATAAGATAGGATGATATTAGTCACATATGGTGTAATGTCTGGAGTTTATATCAGTAATGGAGCATTATAAGAGGCTGATATCAGTCACATATGATGTAATGTCTAGAGGTTATATCAGTACTGGAGCGTTATAAGAGGCTGATATCAGTCACATATGGTCTAATGTCTGGAGGTTATATCATTACTAGAGCGTTATAAGAGGCTGATATCAGTCACATATGGTGTAATGTCTGGAGGTTATATCAGTACTGGAGCGTTATAAGAGGGGCTGATATCAGTTACATATGGTGTAATGTCTAGAGGTTATATCAGTACTGGAGCGTTATAAGAGGCTGATATCAGTCACATATGGTCTAATGTCTGGAGGTTATATCATTACTAGAGCGTTATAAGAGGCTGATATCAGTCACATATGGTGTAATGTCTGGAGGTTATATCAGTACTGGAGCGTTATAAGAGGGGCTGATATCAGTCACATATGATGTAATGTCTGGAGGTTATATCAGTACTGGAGCGTTATAAGAGGCTGATATTAATCACATATGATGTAATGTCTGGAGGTTATATCAGTACTGGAGCATTATAAGAGGAGCTGATATCAGTCACATATGATGTAATGTCTGAAGGTTATATCAGTACTGGAGCGTTATAAGAGGGACTGATATCAGTCACATATGTTGTGATGTCTGGAGGTTATATCAGTACTGGAGCGTTATAAGAGGGGCTGATATCAGTCACATATGGTGTAATGTCTGGAGGTTATATCAGTACTGGAGCGTTATAAGAGGGGCTGATATCAGTCACATATGGTGTAATGTCTGGAGGTTATATCAGTACTGGAGCGTTATAAGAGGGGCTGATATCAGTCACATATGGTGTAATGTCTGGAGGTTATATCAGTACTGGAGCGTTATAAGAGGGGCTGATATCAGTCACATATGGTGTAATGTCTGGAGGTTATATCAGTACTGGAGCGTTATAAGAGGGGCTGATATCAGTCACATATGGTGTAATGTCTGGAGGTTATATCAGTACTGGAGCGTTATAAGAGGGGCTGATATCAGTCACATATGATGTAATATCTGGAGGTTATATCAGTACTGGAGCATTATAAGAGGAGCTGATATCAGTCACATATGGTCTAATGTCTGAAGGTTATATCAGTACTGGAGCTTTATAAGAGAAGCTGATATCAGTCACATATGGTGTAATGTCTGGGGGTTATATTAGTACTGGAGCGTTATAAGAGGGGCTGATATCAGTCACATATGGTGTAATGTCTGGAGGTTATATCAGTACTGGAGCGTTATAAGAGGGGCTGATATCAGTCACATATGATGTAATGTCTGGAGGTTATATCAGTACTGGAGCGATATAAGAGGGGCTGATATCAGTCACATATGATGTAATGTCTGGAGGTTATATCAGTACTGGAGCGTTATAAGAGGGGATGATATCAGTCACATATGATGTAATGTCTGGAGGTTATATCACTACTGGAGCGTTATAAGAGGAGCTGATATCAGTCACATATGATGTAATGTCTGGAGGTTATATCATTACTGGAGCGTTATAAGATAGGCTGATATTAGTCACATATGGTGTAATGTCTGGAGGTTATATCACTACTGGAGCGTTAAAAGAGGCTGATATCAGTCACATATGATGTAATGTCTAGAGGTTATATCAGTACTGGAGCGTTATAATAGGGGCTGATATCAGTTACATATGGTGTAATGTCTAGAGGTTATATCAGTACTGGAGCGTTATAAGAGGGGCTAATATCAGTCCCATATGGTGTAATGTCTGGAGGTTATATCAGTACTGGAGCGTTATAAGAGGAGCTGATATCAGTCACATATGATGTAATGTCTGGAGGTTATATCAGTACTGGAGCGTTATAAGAGGCTGATATTAATCACATATGATGTAATGTCTGGAGGTTATATCAGTACTGGAGCATTATAAGAGGAGCTGATATCAGTCACATATGGTCTAATGTCTGAAGGTTATATCAGTACTGGAGCTTTATAAGAGAAGCTGATATCAGTCACATATGGTGTAATGTCTGGGGGTTATATCAGTACTGGAGCGTTATAAGAGGGGCTGATATCAGTCACATATGGTGTAATGTCTGGAGGTTATATCAGTACTGGAGCGTTATAAGAGGGGCTGATATCAGTCACATATGATGTAATGTCTGGAGGTTATATCAGTACTGGAGCGATATAAGAGGGGCTGATATCAGTCACATATGATGTAATGTCTGGAGGTTATATCAGTACTGGAGCGTTATAAGAGGGGATGATATCAGTCACATATGATGTAATGTCTGGAGGTTATATCACTACTGGAGCGTTATAAGAGGAGCTGATATCAGTCACATATGATGTAATGTCTGGAGGTTATATCAGTACTGGAGCGTTATAAGAGGCTGATATTAATCACATATGATGTAATGTCTGGAGGTTATATCAGTACTGGAGCATTATAAGAGGAGCTGATATCAGTCACATATGATGTAATGTCTGAAGGTTATATCAGTACTGGAGCGTTATAAGAGGGGCTGATATCAGTCACATATGATGTAATGTCTGGAGGTTATATCAGTACTGGAGCGTTATAAGAGGGGATGATATCAGTCACATATGATGTAATGTCTGGAGGTTATATCAGTACTGGAGCGTTATAAGAGGTTGACATCAGTCACATATGATGTAATGTCTGGAGGTTATATCACTACTGGAGCGTTATAAGAGGAGCTGATATCAGTCACATATGATGTAATGTCTGGAGGTTATATCATTAATGGAGCGTTATAAGATAGGCTGATATTAGTCACATATGGTGTAATGTCTGGAGGTTATATCACTACTGGAGCGTTATAAGAGGCTGATATCAGTCACATATGATGTAATGTCTGGAGGTTATATCACTACTGGAGCGTTATAAGAGACTGATATTAGTCACATATGGTGTAATGTCTGGAGTTTATATCAGTACTGGAGCATTATAAGAGGCTGATATCAGTCACATATGATGTAATGTCTAGAGGTTATATCAGTACTGGAGCGTTATAAGAGGGGCTGATATCAGTTACACATGGTGTAATGTCTAGAGGTTATATCAGTACTGGAGCGTTATAAGAGGGGCTAATATCAGTCACATATGGTGTAATGTCTGGAGGTTATATCACTACTGGAGCGTTATAAGAGGAGCTGATATCAGTCACATATGATGTAATGTCTGGAGGTTATATCATTACTGGAGCGTTATAAGATAGGCTGATATTAGTCACATATGGTGTAATGTCTGGAGGTTATAACACTACTGGAGCGTTATAAGAGGCTGATATCAGTCACATATGATGTAATGTCTAGAGGTTATATCAGTACTGGAGCGTTATAAGAGGGGCTGATATCAGTTACATATGGTGTAATGTCTAGAGGTTATATCAGTACTGGAGCGTTATAAGAGGGGCTAATATCAGTCCCATATGGTGTAATGTCTGGAGGTTATATCAGTACTGGAGCGTTATAAGAGGAGCTGATATCAGTCACATATGATGTAATGTCTGGAGGTTATATCAGTACTGGAGCGTTATAAGAGGCTGATATTAATCACATATGATGTAATGTCTGGAGGTTATATCAGTACTGGAGCATTATAAGAGGAGCTGATATCAGTCACATATGATGTAATGTCTGAAGGTTATATCAGTACTGGAGCGTTATAAGAGGGGCTGATATCAGTCACATATGATGTAATGTCTGGAGGTTATATCAGTACTGGAGCGTTATAAGAGGGGATGATATCAGTCACATATGATGTAATGTCTGGAGGTTATATCAGTACTGGAGCGTTATAAGAGGTTGACATCAGTCACATATGATGTAATGTCTGGAGGTTATATCACTACTGGAGCGTTATAAGAGGAGCTGATATCAGTCACATATGATGTAATGTCTGGAGGTTATATCATTAATGGAGCGTTATAAGATAGGCTGATATTAGTCACATATGGTGTAATGTCTGGAGTTTATATCAGTACTGGAGCATTATAAGAGGCTGATATCAGTCACATATGATGTAATGTCTAGAGGTTATATCAGTACTGGAGCGTTATAAGAGGGGCTGATATCAGTTACATATGGTGTAATGTCTAGAGGTTATATCAGTACTGGAGCGTTATAAGAGGGGCTAATATCAGTCACATATGGTGTAATGTCTGGAGGTTATATCAGTACTGGAGCGTTATAAGAGGCTGATATTAATCACATATGATGTAATGTCTGGAGGTTATATCTGTACTGGAGCGTTATAAGAGGGGCTGATATCAGTCACATATGGTGTAATGTCTGGAGGTTATATCAGTACTGGAGCGTTATAAGAGGCTGATATCAGTCACATATGATGTAATGTCTGGAGGTTATATCAGTACTGGATCGTTACAAGAGGCTGATATCAGTCACATATGGTCTAATGTCTGGAGGTTATATCATTACTAGAGCGTTATAAGAGGCTGATATCAGTCACATATGGTGTAATGTCTGGAGGTTATATCAGTACTGGAGCGTTATAAGAGGGGCTGATATCAGCCACATATGGTGTAATGTCTGGAGGTTATATCAGTACTGGAGCGTTATAAGAGAAGCTGATATCAGTAACATATGGTGTAATGTCTGGAGGTTATATCAGTACTGGAGAGTTATAAGAGGGGCTGATATCAGTCACATATGGTGTAATGTCTGGAGGTTATATCAGTACTGGAGCGTTATAAGAGGGGCTGATATCAGTCACATATGGTGTAATGTCTGGAGGTTATATCAGTACTGGAGCGTTATAAGAGGAGCTGATATCAGTCACATATGATGTAATGTCTGGAGGTTATATCAGTACTGGAGCGTTATAAGAGGCTGATATTAATCACATATGATGTAATGTCTGGAGGTTATATCAGTACTGGAGCATTATAAGAGGAGCTGATATCAGTCACATATGATGTAATGTCTGAAGGTTATATCAGTACTGGAGCGTTATAAGAGGCTGATATCAGTCACATATGATGTAATGTCTGGAGGTTATATCAGTACTGGAGTGTTATAAGAGGCTGATATCAGTCACATATGGTCTAATGTCTGGAGGTTATATCATTACTAGAGCGTTATAAGAGGCTGATATCAGTCACATATGGTGTAATGTCTGGAGGTTATATCAGTACTGGAGCGTTATAAGAGGGGCTGATATCAGCCACATATGGTGTAATGTCTGGAGGTTATATCAGTACTGGAGCGTTATAAGAGGGGCTGATATCAGTTACATATGGTGTAATGTCTAGAGGTTATATCAGTACTGGAGCGTTATAAGAGGGGCTAATATCAGTCACATATGGTGTAATGTCTGGAGGTTATATCAGTACTGGAGCGTTATAAGAGGCTGATATTAATCACATATGATGTAATGTCTGGAGGTTATATCTGTACTGGAGCGTTATAAGAGGGGCTGATATCAGTCACATATGGTGTAATGTCTGGAGGTTATATCAGTACTGGAGCGTTATAAGAGGCTGATATCAGTCACATATGGTCTAATGTCTGGAGGTTATATCATTACTAGAGCGTTATAAGAGGGGCTGATATCAGTCACATATGGTCTAATGTCTGGAGGTTATATCATTACTAGAGCGTTATAAGAGGCTGATATCAGTCACATATGGTGTAATGTCTGGAGGTTATATCAGTACTGGAGCGTTATAAGAGGCTGATATCAGTCACATATGGTCTAATGTCTGGAGGTTATATCATTACTAGAGCGTTATAAGAGGCTGATATCAGTCACATATGTTGTAATGTCTGGAGGTTATATCAGTACTGGAGCGTTATAAGAGGGGCTGATATCAGTCACATATGGTGTAATGTCTGGAGGTTATATCAGTACTGGAGCGTTATAAGAGGGGCTGATATCAGCCACATATGGTGTAATGTCTGGAGGTTATATCAGTACTGGAGCGTTATAAGAGAAGCTGATATCAGTCTCATAGGGTGTAATGTCTGGAGGTTATATCAGTACTGGAGCGTTATAAGAGGGGCTGATATCAGTCACATATGGTGTAATGTCTGGAGGTTATATCAGTACTGGAGCGTTATAAGAGGCTGATATCAGTCACATATGGTCTAATGTCTGGAGGTTATATCATTACTAGAGCGTTATAAGAGGCTGATATCAGTCACATATGTTGTAATGTCTGGAGGTTATATCAGTACTGGAGCGTTATAAGAGGGGCTGATATCAGTCACATATGGTGTAATGTCTGGAGGTTATATCAGTACTGGAGCGTTATAAGAGTGGCTGATATCAGCCACATATGGTGTAATGTCTGGAGGTTATATCAGTACTGGAGCGTTATAAGAGAAGCTGATATCAGTCTCATAGGGTGTAATGTCTGGAGGTTATATCAGTACTGGAGCGTTATAAGAGGGGCTGATATCAGTCACATATGGTGTAATGTCTGGAGGTTATATCAGTACTGGAGCGTTATAAGAGGGGCTGATATCAGTCACATATGGTGTAATGTCTGGAGGTTATATCAGTACTGGAGCGTTATAAGAGAAGCTGATATCAGTCACATATGGTGTAATGTCTGGGGGTTATATCAGTACTGGAGCGTTATAAGAGGGGCTGATATCAGTCACATATGGTGTAATGTCTGGAGGTTATATCAGTACTGGAGCGTTATAAGGGGCTGATATCAGTCACATATGGTGTAATGTCTGGAGGTTATATCAGTACTGGAGCGTTATAAGAGGGGCTGATATCAGTCACATATGATGTAATGTCTGGAGGTTATATCAGTACTGGAGCGTTATAAGAGGCTGATATCAGTCACATATGATGTAATGTCTGGAGGTTATATCAGTACTGGAGCGTTATAAGAGGCTGATATCAGTCACATATGGTCTAATGTCTGGAGGTTATATCATTACTAGAGCGTTATAAGAGGCTGATATCAGTCACATATGGTGTAATGTCTGGAGGTTATATCAGTACTGGAGCGTTATAAGAGGGGCTGATATCAGTCACATATGGTGTAATGTCTGGAGGTTATATCAGTACTGGAGCGTTATAAGAGAAGCTGATATCAGTCACATATGGTGTAATGTCTGGGGGTTATATCAGTACTGGAGCGTTATAAGAGGGGCTGATATCAGTCACATATGGTGTAATGTCTGGAGGTTATATCAGTACTGGAGCGTTATAAGAGGGGCTGATATCAGTCACATATGATGTAATGTCTGGAGGTTATATCAGTACTGGAGCGTTATAAGAGGCTGATATCAGTCACATATGATGTAATGTCTGGAGGTTATATCAGTACTGGAGCGTTATAAGAGGCTGATATCAGTCACATATGGTCTAATGTCTGGAGGTTATATCAGTACTGGAGCGTTATAAGAGGGGCTGATATCAGTCACATATGGTGTAATGTCTGGAGGTTATATCAGTACTGGAGCGTTATGAGAGGGGCTGATATCAGTCACATATGGTGTAATGTCTGGAGGTTATATCAGTACTGGAGCGTTATAAGAGAGGCTGATATCAGTCACATATGGTGTAATGTCTGGAGGTTATATCAGTACTAGAGCGTTATAAGAGGCTGATATCAGTCACATATGGTGTAATGTCTGGAGGTTATATCAGTACTGGAGCGTTATAAGAGGGGCTGATATCAGTCACATATGGTGTAATGTCTGGAGGTTATATCAGTACTGGAGCGTTATAAGAGAAGCTGATATCAGTCACATATGGTGTAATGTCTGGGGGTTATATCAGTACTGGAGCGTTATAAGAGGGGCTGATATCAGTCACATATGGTGTAATGTCTGGAGGTTATATCAGTACTGGAGCGTTATAAGGGGCTGATATCAGTCACATATGGTGTAATGCCTGGAGGTTATATCAGTACTGGAGCGTTATAAGAGGGGCTGATATCAGTCACATATGATGTAATGTCTGGAGGTTATATCAGTACTGGAGCGATATAAGAGGGGCTGATATCAGTCACATATGATGTAATGTCTGGAGGTTATATCAGTACTGGAGCGTTATAAGAGGGGATGATATCAGTCACATATGATGTAATGTCTGGAGGTTATATCAGTACTGGAGTGTTATAAGAGGTTGACATCAGTCACATATGATGTAATGTCTGGAGGTTATATCAGTACTGGAGCGATATAAGAGGGGCTGATATCAGTCACATATGATGTAATGTTTGGAGGTTATATCAGTACTGGAGCGTTATAAGAGGGGATGATATCAGTCACATATGATGTAATGTCTGGAGGTTATATCACTACTGGAGCGTTATAAGAGGAGCTGATCTCAGTCACATATGATGTAATGTCTGGAGGTTATATCAGTACTGGAGCGTTATAAGAGGCTGATATTAATCACATATGATGTAATGTCTGGAGGTTATATCAGTACTGGAGCATTATAAGAGGGGCTGATATCAGTCACATATGATGTAATGTCTGGAGGTTATATCAGTACTGGAGCGTTATAAGAGGGGATGATATCAGTCACATATGATGTAATGTCTGGAGGTTATATCAGTACTGGAGCGTTATAAGAGGTTGACATCAGTCACATATGATGTAATGTCTGGAGGTTATATCACTACTGGAGCGTTATAAGAGGAGCTGATATCAGTCACATATGATGTAATGTCTGGAGGTTATATCATTAATGGAGCGTTATAAGATAGGCTGATATTAGTCACATATGGTGTAATGTCTGGAGGTTATATCACTACTGGAGCGTTATAAGAGGCTGATATCAGTCACATATGATGTAATGTCTGGAGGTTATATCACTACTGGAGCGTTATAAGAGACTGATATTAGTCACATATGGTGTAATGTCTGGAGTTTATATCAGTACTGGAGCATTATAAGAGGCTGATATCAGTCACATATGATGTAATGTCTAGAGGTTATATCAGTACTGGAGCGTTATAAGAGGGGCTGATATCAGTTACACATGGTGTAATGTCTAGAGGTTATATCAGTACTGGAGCGTTATAAGAGGGGCTAATATCAGTCACATATGGTGTAATGTCTGGAGGTTATATCACTACTGGAGCGTTATAAGAGGAGCTGATATCAGTCACATATGATGTAATGTCTGGAGGTTATATCATTACTGGAGCGTTATAAGATAGGCTGATATTAGTCACATATGGTGTAATGTCTGGAGGTTATATCACTACTGGAGCGTTATAAGAGGCTGATATCAGTCACATATGATGTAATGTCTAGAGGTTATATCAGTACTGGAGCGTTATAAGAGGGGCTGATATCAGTTACATATGGTGTAATGTCTGGAGGTTATATCAGTACTGGAGCGTTATAAGAGGAGCTGATATCAGTCACATATGATGTAATGTCTGGAGGTTATATCAGTACTGGAGCGTTATAAGAGGCTGATATTAATCACATATGATGTAATGTCTGGAGGTTATATCAGTACTGGAGCATTATAAGAGGAGCTGATATCAGTCACATATGATGTAATGTCTGAAGGTTATATCAGTACTGGAGCGTTATAAGAGGGGCTGATATCAGTCACATATGATGTAATGTCTGGAGGTTATATCAGTACTGGAGCGTTATAAGAGGGGATGATATCAGTCACATATGATGTAATGTCTGGAGGTTATATCAGTACTGGAGCGTTATAAGAGGTTGACATCAGTCACATATGATGTAATGTCTGGAGGTTATATCACTACTGGAGCGTTATAAGAGGAGCTGATATCAGTCACATATGATGTAATGTCTGGAGGTTATATCATTAATGGAGCGTTATAAGATAGGCTGATATTAGTCACATATGGTGTAATGTCTGGAGTTTATATCAGTACTGGAGCATTATAAGAGGCTGATATCAGTCACATATGATGTAATGTCTAGAGGTTATATCAGTACTGGAGCGTTATAAGAGGGGCTGATATCAGTTACATATGGTGTAATGTCTAGAGGTTATATCAGTACTGGAGCGTTATAAGAGGGGCTAATATCAGTCACATATGGTGTAATGTCTGGAGGTTATATCAGTACTGGAGCGTTATAAGAGGCTGATATTAATCACATATGATGTAATGTCTGGAGGTTATATCTGTACTGGAGCGTTATAAGAGGGGCTGATATCAGTCACATATGGTGTAATGTCTGGAGGTTATATCAGTACTGGAGCGTTATAAGAGGCTGATATCAGTCACATATGATGTAATGTCTGGAGGTTATATCAGTACTGGAGCGTTATAAGAGGCTGATATCAGTCACATATGGTCTAATGTCTGGAGGTTATATCATTACTAGAGCGTTATAAGAGGCTGATATCAGTCACATATGGTGTAATGTCTGGAGGTTATATCAGTACTGGAGCGTTATAAGAGGGGCTGATATCAGCCACATATGGTGTAATGTCTGGAGGTTATATCAGTACTGGAGCGTTATAAGAGAAGCTGATATCAGTAACATATGGTGTAATGTCTGGAGGTTATATCAGTACTGGAGAGTTATAAGAGGGGCTGATATCAGTCACATATGGTGTAATGTCTGGAGGTTATATCAGTACTGGAGCGTTATAAGAGGGGCTGATATCAGTCACATATGGTGTAATGTCTGGAGGTTATATCAGTACTGGAGCGTTATAAGAGGAGCTGATATCAGTCACATATGATGTAATGTCTGGAGGTTATATCAGTACTGGAGCGTTATAAGAGGCTGATATTAATCACATATGATGTAATGTCTGGAGGTTATATCAGTACTGGAGCATTATAAGAGGAGCTGATATCAGTCACATATGATGTAATGTCTGAAGGTTATATCAGTACTGGAGCGTTATAAGAGGCTGATATCAGTCACATATGATGTAATGTCTGGAGGTTATATCAGTACTGGAGTGTTATAAGAGGCTGATATCAGTCACATATGGTCTAATGTCTGGAGGTTATATCATTACTAGAGCGTTATAAGAGGGGCTGATATCAGCCACATATGGTGTAATGTCTGGAGGTTATATCAGTACTGGAGCGTTATAAGAGGGGCTGATATCAGTTACATATGGTGTAATGTCTAGAGGTTATATCAGTACTGGAGCGTTATAAGAGGCGCTAATATCAGTCACATATGGTGTAATGTCTGGAGGTTATATCAGTACTGGAGCGTTATAAGAGGCTGATATTAATCACATATGATGTAATGTCTGGAGGTTATATCTGTACTGGAGCGTTATAAGAGGGGCTGATATCAGTCACATATGGTGTAATGTCTGGAGGTTATATCAGTACTGGAGCGTTATAAGAGGCTGATATCAGTCACATATGGTCTAATGTCTGGAGGTTATATCATTACTAGAGCGTTATAAGAGGGGCTGATATCAGTCACATATGGTCTAATGTCTGGAGGTTATATCATTACTAGAGCGTTATAAGAGGCTGATATCAGTCACATATGGTGTAATGTCTGGAGGTTATATCAGTACTGGAGCGTTATAAGAGGCTGATATCAGTCACATATGGTCTAATGTCTGGAGGTTATATCATTACTAGAGTGTTATAAGAGGCTGATATCAGTCACATATGTTGTAATGTCTGGAGGTTATATCAGTACTGGAGCGTTATAAGAGGGGCTGATATCAGTCACATATGGTGTAATGTCTGGAGGTTATATCAGTACTGGAGCGTTATAAGAGGGGCTGATATCAGCCACATATGGTGTAATGTCTGGAGGTTATATCAGTACTGGAGCGTTATAAGAGAAGCTGATATCAGTCTCATAGGGTGTAATGTCTGGAGGTTATATCAGTACTGGAGCGTTATAAGAGGGGCTGATATCAGTCACATATGGTGTAATGTCTGGAGGTTATATCAGTACTGGAGCGTTATAAGAGGCTGATATCAGTCACATATGGTCTAATGTCTGGAGGTTATATCATTACTAGAGCGTTATAAGAGGCTGATATCAGTCACATATGTTGTAATGTCTGGAGGTTATTTCAGTACTGGAGCGTTATAAGAGGGGCTGATATCAGTCACATATGGTGTAATGTCTGGAGGTTATATCAGTACTGGAGCGTTATAAGAGGGGCTGATATCAGCCACATATGGTGTAATGTCTGGAGGTTATATCAGTACTGGAGCGTTATAAGAGAAGCTGATATCAGTCTCATAGGGTGTAATGTCTGGAGGTTATATCAGTACTGGAGCGTTATAAGAGGGGCTGATATCAGTCACATATGGTGTAATGTCTGGAGGTTATATCAGTACTGGAGCGTTATAAGAGGGGCTGATATCAGTCACATATGGTGTAATGTCTGGAGGTTATATCAGTACTGGAGCGTTATAAGAGAAGCTGATATCAGTCACATATGGTGTAATGTCTGGGGGTTATATCAGTACTGGAGCGTTATAAGAGGGGCTGATATCAGTCACATATGGTGTAATGTCTGGAGGTTATATCAGTACTGGAGCGTTATAAGGGGCTGATATCAGTCACATATGGTGTAATGTCTGGAGGTTATATCAGTACTGGAGCGTTATAAGAGGGGCTGATATCAGTCACATATGATGTAATGTCTGGAGGTTATATCAGTACTGGAGCGTTATAAGAGGCTGATATCAGTCACATATGATGTAATGTCTGGAGGTTATATCAGTACTGGAGCGTTATAAGAGGCTGATATCAGTCACATATGGTCTAATGTCTGGAGGTTATATCATTACTAGAGCGTTATAAGAGGCTGATATCAGTCACATATGGTGTAATGTCTGGAGGTTATATCAGTACTGGAGCGTTATAAGAGGGGCTGATATCAGTCACATATGGTGTAATGTCTGGAGGTTATATCAGTACTGGAGCGTTATAAGAGAAGCTGATATCAGTCACATATGGTGTAATGTCTGGGGGTTATATCAGTACTGGAGCGTTATAAGAGGGGCTGATATCAGTCACATATGGTGTAATGTCTGGAGGTTATATCAGTACTGGAGCGTTATAAGAGGGGCTGATATCAGTCACATATGATGTAATGTCTGGAGGTTATATCAGTACTGGAGCGTTATAAGAGGCTGATATCAGTCACATATGATGTAATGTCTGGAGGTTATATCAGTACTGGAGCGTTATAAGAGGCTGATATCAGTCACATATGGTCTAATGTCTGGAGGTTATATCATTACTAGAGCGTTATAAGAGGCTGATATCAGTCACATATGGTGTAATGTCTGGAGGTTATATCAGTACTGGAGCGTTATAAGAGGGGCTGATATCAGTCACATATGGTGTAATGTCTGGAGGTTATATCAGTACTGGAGCGTTATAAGAGAAGCTGATATCAGTCACATATGGTGTAATGTCTGGGGGTTATATCAGTACTGGAGCGTTATAAGAGGGGCTGATATCAGTCACATATGGTGTAATGTCTGGAGGTTATATCAGTACTGGAGCGTTATAAGGGGCTGATATCAGTCACATATGGTGTAATGCCTGGAGGTTATATCAGTACTGGAGCGTTATAAGAGGGGCTGATATCAGTCACATATGATGTAATGTCTGGAGGTTATATCAGTACTGGAGCGATATAAGAGGGGCTGATATCAGTCACATATGATGTAATGTCTGGAGGTTATATCAGTACTGGAGCGTTATAAGAGGGGATGATATCAGTCACATATGATGTAATGTCTGGAGGTTATATCAGTACTGGAGTGTTATAAGAGGTTGACATCAGTCACATATGATGTAATGTCTGGAGGTTATATCACTACTGGAGCGTTATAAGAGGAGCTGATATCAGTCACATATGATGTAATGTCTGGAGGTTATATCATTACTGGAGCGTTATAAGATAGGCTGATATTAGTCACATATGGTGTAATGTCTGGAGTTTATATCAGTACTGGAGCATTATAAGAGGCTGATATCAGTCACATATGATGTAATGTCTAGAGGTTATATCAGTACTGGAGCGTTATAAGAGGGGCTGATATCAGTTACATATGGTGTAATGTCTGGAGGTTATATCAGTACTGGAGCGTTATAAGAGGGGCTGATATCAGTCACATATGGTGTAATGTCTGGAGGTTATATCAGTACTGGAGCGTTATAAGAGGGGCTGATATCAGTCACATATGGTGTAATGTCTGGAGGTTATATCAGTACTGGAGCGTTATAAGAGGGGCTGATATCAGTCACATATGGTGTAATGTCTGGAGGTTATATCAGTACTGGAGCGTTATAAGAGGGGCTGATATCAGTCACATATGGTGTAATGTCTGGAGGTTATATCAGTACTGGAGCGTTATAAGAGGGGCTGATATCAGTCACATATGGTGTAATGTCTGGAGGTTATATCAGTACTGGAGCGTTATAAGAGGGGCTGATATCAGTCACATATGATGTAATATCTGGAGGTTATATCAGTACTGGAGCATTATAAGAGGAGCTGATATCAGTCACATATGGTGTAATGTCTGAAGGTTATATCAGTACTGGAGCTTTATAAGAGAAGCTGATATCAGTCATATATGGTGTAATGTCTGGAGGTTATATCAGTACTGGAGCGTTATTAGAGGGGCTGATATCAGTCACATATGGTGTAATGTCTGAAGGTTATATCAGTACTGGAGCGTTATAAGAGGGGCTGATATCAGTCACATATGGTGTAATGTCTGGAGGTTATATCAGTACTGGAGCGTTATGAGAGGGGCTGATATAAGTCACATATGGTGTAATGTCTGGAGGTTATATCAGTACTGGAGCGTTATAAGAGGGGCTGATATCAGTCACATATGGTGTAATGTCTGGAGGTTATATCAGTACTGGAGCGTTATGAGAGGGGCTGATATCAGTCACATATGGTGTAATGTCTGGAGGTTATATCAGTACTGGAGCGTTATAAGAGGGGCTGATATCAGTCACATATGGTGTAATGTCTGGAGGTTATATCAGTACTGGAGCGTTATAAGAGGGGCTGATATCAGTCACATATGGTGTAATGTCTGGAGGTTATATCAGTACTGGAGCGTTATAAGAGGGGCTGATATCAGTCACATATGGTGTTATGTCTGGAGGTTATATCAGTACTGGAGCGTTATAAGAGAAGCTGATATCAGTCACATATTGTGTAATGCCTGGAGGTTATATCAGTACTGGAGCGTTATAAGAGGGGCTGATATCAGTCACATATGATGTAATGTCTGGAGGTTATATCAGTACTGGAGCGATATAAGAGGGGCTGATATCAGTCACATATGATGTAATGTCTGGAGGTTATATCAGTACTGGAGCGTTATAAGAGGGGATGATATCAGTCACATATGATGTAATGTCTGGAGGTTATATCAGTACTGGAGTGTTATAAGAGGTTGACATCAGTCACATATGATGTAATGTCTGGAGGTTATATCACTACTGGAGCGTTATAAGAGGAGCTGATATCAGTCACATATGATGTAATGTCTGGAGGTTATATCATTACTGGAGCGTTATAAGATAGGCTGATATTAGTCACATATGGTGTAATGTCTGGAGTTTATATCAGTACTGGAGCGTTATGAGAGGGGCTGATATCAGTCACATATGGTGTAATGTCTGAAGGTTATATCAGTACTGGAGCGTTATAAGATAGGCTGATATCAGTCACATATGGTGTAATGTCTGGAGGTTATATCAGTACTGGAGCGTTATGAGAGGGGCTGATATCAGTCACATATGGTGTAATGTCTGGAGGTTATATCAGTACTGGAGCGTTATAAGAGGGGCTGATATCAGTCACATATGGTGTAATGTCTGGAGGTTATATCAGTACTGGAGCGTTATGAGAGGGGCTGATATCAGTCACATATGGTGTAATGTCTGGAGGTTATATCAGTACTGGAGCGTTATAAGAGGGGCTGATATCAGTCACATATGGTGTAATGTCTGGAGGTTATATCAGTACTGGAGCGTTATAAGAGGGGCTGATATCAGTCACATATGGTGTAATGTCTGGAGGTTATATCAGTACTGGAGCGTTATAAGAGGGGCTGATATCAGTCACATATGGTGTTATGTCTGGAGGTTATATCAGTACTGGAGCGTTATAAGAGAAGCTGATATCAGTCACATATGGTGTAATGTCTGGGGGTTATATCAGTACTGGAGCGTTATAAGAGGGGCTGATATCAGTCACATATTGTGTAATGTCTGGAGGTTATATCAGTACTGGAGCGTTATAAGGGGCTGATATCAGTCACATATGGTGTAATGCCTGGAGGTTATATCAGTACTGGAGCGTTATAAGAGGGGCTGATATCAGTCACATATGATGTAATGTCTGGAGGTTATATCAGTACTGGAGCGATATAAGAGGGGCTGATATCAGTCACATATGATGTAATGTCTGGAGGTTATATCAGTACTGGAGCGTTATAAGAGGGGATGATATCAGTCACATATGATGTAATGTCTGGAGGTTATATCAGTACTGGAGTGTTATAAGAGGTTGACATCAGTCACATATGATGTAATGTCTGGAGGTTATATCACTACTGGAGCGTTATAAGAGGAGCTGATATCAGTCACATATGATGTAATGTCTGGAGGTTATATCATTACTGGAGCGTTATAAGATAGGCTGATATTAGTCACATATGGTGTAATGTCTGGAGTTTATATCAGTACTGGAGCATTATAAGAGGCTGATATCAGTCACATATGATGTAATGTCTAGAGGTTATATCAGTACTGGAGCGTTATAAGAGGGGCTGATATCAGTTACATATGGTGTAATGTCTGGAGGTTATATCAGTACTGGAGCGTTATAAGAGGGGCTGATATCAGTCACATATGGTGTAATGTCTGGAGGTTATATCAGTACTGGAGCGTTATAAGAGGGGCTGATATCAGTCACATATGGTGTAATGTCTGGAGGTTATATCAGTACTGGAGCGTTATAAGAGGGGCTGATATCAGTCACATATGGTGTAATGTCTGGAGGTTATATCAGTACTGGAGCGTTATAAGAGGGGCTGATATCAGTCACATATGATGTAATATCTGGAGGTTATATCAGTACTGGAGCATTATAAGAGAAGCTGATATCAGTCACATATGGTGTAATGTCTGGAGGTTATATCAGTACTGGAGCGTTATAAGAGAAGCTGATATCAGTCACATATGGTGTAATGTCTGGAGGTTATATCAGTACTGGAGCGTTATAAGAGGGGCTGATATCAGTCACATATGGTGTAATGTCTGGAGGTTATATCAGTACTGGAGCGTTATAAGAGGGGCTGATATCAGTCACATATGGTGTAATGTCTGGAGGTTATATCAGTACTGGAGCGTTATAAGAGGGGCTGATATCAGTCACATATGATGTAATATCTGGAGGTTATATCAGTACTGGAGCATTATAAGAGGAGCTGATATCAGTCACATATGGTGTAATGTCTGAAGGTTATATCAGTACTGGAGCTTTATAAGAGAAGCTGATATCAGTCATATATGGTGTAATGTCTGGAGGTTATATCAGTACTGGAGCGTTATGAGAGGGGCTGATATCAGTCACATATGGTGTAATGTCTGAAGGTTATATCAGTACTGGAGCGTTATAAGAGGGGCTGATATCAGTCACATATGGTGTAATGTCTGGAGGTTATATCAGTACTGGAGCGTTATGAGAGGGGCTGATATAAGTCACATATGGTGTAATGTCTGGAGGTTATATCAGTACTGGAGCGTTATAAGAGGGGCTGATATCAGTCACATATGGTGTAATGTCTGGAGGTTATATCAGTACTGGAGCGTTATGAGAGGGGCTGATATCAGTCACATATGGTGTAATGTCTGGAGGTTATATCAGTACTGGAGCGTTATAAGAGAGGCTGATATCAGTCACATATGGTGTAATGTCTGGAGGTTATATCAGTACTAGAGCGTTATAAGAGGCTGATATCAGTCACATATGATGTAATGTCTGGAGGTTATATCAGTACTAGAGCGTTATAAGAGGCTGATATCAGTCACATATGGTGTAATGTCTGGAGGTTATATCAGTACTGGAGCGTTATAAGAGGCTGATATCAGTCACATATGGTGTAATGTCTGGAGGTTATATCAGTACTGGAGCGTTATAAGAGGGGCTGATATCAGTCACATATGGTGTAATGTCTGAAGGTTATATCAGTACTGGAGCGTTATAAGAGGGGCTGATATCAGTCACATATGATGTAATGTCTGGAGGTTATATCAGTACTGGAGCGTTATAAGAGGGGCTGATATCAATCACATATGATGTAATGTCTGGAGGTTATATCAGTACTGGAGCGTTATAAGAGGGGCTGATATCAGTCACATATGATGTAATGTCTGGAGGTTATATCAGTACTGGAGCGTTATAAGAGGGGCTGATATCAGTCACATATGGTGTAATGTCTGGAGGTTATATCAGTACTGGAGCGTTATGAGAGGGGCTGATATCAGTCACATATGGTGTAATGTCTGGAGGTTATATCAGTACTGGAGCGTTATAAGAGGGGCTGATATCAGTCACATATGGTGTAATGTCTGGAGGTTATATCAGTACTGGAGCATTATAAGAGGCTGATATCAGTCACATATGGTATAATGTCTGGAGGTTATATCAGTACTAGAGCGTTATAAGAGGCTGATATCAGTCACATATGATGTAATGTCTGGAGGTTATATCAGTACTGGAGCGTTATAAGAGGGGCTGATATCAGTCACATATGATGTAATGTCTGGAGGTTATATCAGTACTGGAGCGTTATAAGAGGGGCTGATATCAGTCACATATGGTGTAATGTCTGGAGGTTATATCAGTACTGGAGCGTTATAAGAGGGGCTGATATCAGTCACATATGATGTAATGTCTGGAGGTTATATCAGTACTGGAGCGTTATAAGAGGCTGATATCAGTCACATATGATGTAATGTCTGGAGGTTATATCAGTACTGGAGCATTATAAGAGGAGCTGATATCTGTCACATATGATGTAATGTCTGGAGGTTATATCAGTACTGGAGCGTTATAAGAGGGGCTGATATCAGTCACATATGGTGTAATGTCAGGATGTTATATCAGTACTGGAGCGTTATAAGAGGGTCTGATATCAGTCACATATGATGTAATGTCTGAAGGTTATATCAGTACTGGAGCGTTATAAGAGGCTTATATCAGTCACATATAATGTAATGTCTGGAGGTTATATCAGTACTGGAACGTTATAAGAAGCTGATATCAGTCTCATATGATGTAATGTCTGGAGGTTATATCAGTACTGGAACGTTATAAGAGGGGCTGATATCAGTCACATATGATGTAATGTCTGGAGGTTATATCAGTACTGGAGCGTTATAAGAGGGGCTGATATCAGTCACATATGGTGTAATGTCAGGATGTTATATCAGTGCTGGAGAGTTATAAGAGGGTCTGATATCAGTCACATATGACGTAATGTCTGAAGGTTATATCAGTACTGGAGCGTTATAAGAGGGGCTGATATCAGTCACATATGAAGTAATGTCTGGAGGTTTTATCAGTACTGGAGCGTTATAAGAGGCTGATATCAGTCACATATGGTGTAATGTCTGCAGGTTATATCAGTACTGGAGCGTTATAAGAGGGGCTGATACCAGTCACATATGGTGTAATGTCTGGAGGTTATATCAGTACTGGAGCGTTATAAGAGGGGCTGATATCAGTCACATATGGTGTAATGTCAGGATGTTATATCAGTACTGGAGCGTTATAAGAGGGTCTGATATCAGTCACATATGATGTAATGTCTGAAGGTTATATCAGTACTGGAGCGTTATAAGAGGAGCTGATATCAGTCACATATGATGTAATGTCTGGAGGTTATATCATTAATGGAGCGTTATAAGATAGGCTGATATTAGTCACATATGGTGTAATGTCTGGAGGTTATATCACTACTGGAGCGTTATAAGAGGCTGATATCAGTCACATATGATGTAATGTCTGGAGGTTATATCACTACTGGAGCGTTATAAGAGACTGATATTAGTCACATATGGTGTAATGTCTGGAGTTTATATCAGTACTGGAGCATTATAAGAGGCTGATATCAGTCACATATGATGTAATGTCTAGAGGTTATATCAGTACTGGAGCGTTATAAGAGGGGCTGATATCAGTTACATATGGTGTAATGTCTAGAGGTTATATCCGTACTGGAGCGTTATAAGAGGGGCTAATATCAGTCACATATGGTGTAATGTCTGGAGGTTATATCACTACTGGAGCGTTATAAGAGGAGCTGATATCAGTCACATATGATGTAATGTCTGGAGGTTATATCATTACTGGAGCGTTATAAGATAGGCTGATATTAGTCACATATGGTGTAATGTCTGGAGGTTATATCACTACTGGAGCGTTATAAGAGGGGCTGATATCAGTTACATATGGTGTAATGTCTAGAGGTTATATCAGTACTGGAGCGTTATAAGAGGGGCTAATATCAGTCCCATATGGTGTAATGTCTGGAGGTTATATCAGTACTGGAGCGTTATAAGAGGAGCTGATATCAGTCACATATGATGTAATGTCTGGAGGTTATATCAGTACTGGAGCGTTATAAGAGGCTGATATTAATCACATATGATGTAATGTCTGGAGGTTATATCAGTACTGGAGCATTATAAGAGGAGCTGATATCAGTCACATATGATGTAATGTCTGAAGGTTATATCAGTACTGGAGCGTTATAAGAGGGGCTGATATCAGTCACATATGATGTAATGTCTGGAGGTTATATCAGTACTGGAGCGTTATAAGAGGGGATGATATCAGTCACATATGATGTAATGTCTGGAGGTTATATCAGTACTGGAGCGTTATAAGAGGTTGACATCAGTCACATATGATGTAATGTCTGGAGGTTATATCACTACTGGAGCGTTATAAGAGGAGCTGATATCAGTCACATATGATGTAATGTCTGGAGGTTATATCATTAATGGAGCGTTATAAGATAGGCTGATATTAGTCACATATGGTGTAATGTCTGGAGTTTATATCAGTACTGGAGCATTATAAGAGGCTGATATCAGTCACATATGATGTAATGTCTAGAGGTTATATCAGTACTGGAGCGTTATAAGAGGGGCTGATATCCGTTACATATGGTGTAATGTCTAGAGGTTATATCAGTACTGGAGCGTTATAAGAGGGGCTAATATCAGTCACATATGGTGTAATGTCTGGAGGTTATATCAGTACTGGAGCGTTATAAGAGGGGCTGATATCAGCCACATATGGTGTAATGTCTGGAGGTTATATCAGTACTGGAGCGTTATAAGAGAAGCTGATATCAGTAACATATGGTGTAATGTCTGGAGGTTATATCAGTACTGGAGAGTTATAAGAGGGGCTGATATCAGTCACATATGGTGTAATGTCTGGAGGTTATATCAGTACTGGAGCGTTATAAGAGGGGCTGATATCAGTCACATATGGTGTAATGTCTGGAGGTTATATCAGTACTGGAGCGTTATAAGAGGAGCTGATATCAGTCACATATGATGTAATGTCTGGAGGTTATATCAGTACTGGAGCGTTATAAGAGGCTGATATTAATCACATATGATGTAATGTCTGGAGGTTATATCAGTACTGGAGCATTATAAGAGGAGCTGATATCAGTCACATATGATGTAATGTCTGAAGGTTATATCAGTACTGGAGCGTTATAAGAGGCTGATATCAGTCACATATGATGTAATGTCTGGAGGTTATATCAGTACTGGAGTGTTATAAGAGGCTGATATCAGTCACATATGGTCTAATGTCTGGAGGTTATATCATTACTAGAGCGTTATAAGAGGCTGATATTAGTCACATAAGTTGTAATGTCTGGAGGTTATATCAGTACTGGAGCGTTAGAAGAGGGGCTGATATCAGTCACATATGGTGTAATGTCTGGAGGTTATATCAGTACTGGAGCGTTATAAGAGGGGCTGATATCAGCCACATATGGTGTAATGTCTGGAGGTTATATCAGTACTGGAGCGTTATAAGAGAAGCTGTTATCAGTCTCATAGGGTGTAATGTCTGGAGGTTATATCAGTACTGGAGCGTTATAAGAGGGGCTGATATCAATCACATATGATGTAATGTCTGGAGGTTATATCAGTACTGGAGCGTTATAAGAGGGGCTGATATCAGTCACATATGATGTAATGTCTGGAGGTTATATCAGTACTGGAGCGTTATAAGAGGGGCTGATATCAGTCACATATGGTGTAATGTCTGGAGGTTATATCAGTACTGGAGCGTTATGAGAGGGGCTGATATCAGTCACATATGGTGTAATGTCTGGAGGTTATATCAGTACTGGAGCGTTATAAGAGGGGCTGATATCAGTCACATATGGTGTAATGTCTGGAGGTTATATCAGTACTGGAGCATTATAAGAGGCTGATATCAGTCACATATGGTATAATGTCTGGAGGTTATATCAGTACTAGAGCGTTATAAGAGGCTGATATCAGTCACATATGATGTAATGTCTGGAGGTTATATCAGTACTGGAGCGTTATAAGAGGGGCTGATATCAGTCACATATGATGTAATGTCTGGAGGTTATATCAGTACTGGAGCGTTATAAGAGGGGCTGATATCAGTCACATATGGTGTAATGTCTGGAGGTTATATCAGTACTGGAGCGTTATAAGAGGGGCTGATATCAGTCACATATGATGTAATGTCTGGAGGTTATATCAGTACTGGAGCGTTATAAGAGGCTGATATCAGTCACATATGATGTAATGTCTGGAGGTTATATCAGTACTGGAGCATTATAAGAGGAGCTGATATCTGTCACATATGATGTAATGTCTGGAGGTTATATCAGTACTGGAGCGTTATAAGAGGGGCTGATATCAGTCACATATGGTGTAATGTCAGGATGTTATATCAGTACTGGAGCGTTATAAGAGGGTCTGATATCAGTCACATATGATGTAATGTCTGAAGGTTATATCAGTACTGGAGCGTTATAAGAGGCTTATATCAGTCACATATAATGTAATGTCTGGAGGTTATATCAGTACTGGAACGTTATAAGAAGCTGATATCAGTCTCATATGATGTAATGTCTGGAGGTTATATCAGTACTGGAACGTTATAAGAGGGGCTGATATCAGTCACATATGATGTAATGTCTGGAGGTTATATCAGTACTGGAGCGTTATAAGAGGGGCTGATATCAGTCACATATGGTGTAATGTCAGGATGTTATATCAGTGCTGGAGAGTTATAAGAGGGTCTGATATCAGTCACATATGACGTAATGTCTGAAGGTTATATCAGTACTGGAGCGTTATAAGAGGGGCTGATATCAGTCACATATGAAGTAATGTCTGGAGGTTTTATCAGTACTGGAGCGTTATAAGAGGCTGATATCAGTCACATATGGTGTAATGTCTGCAGGTTATATCAGTACTGGAGCGTTATAAGAGGGGCTGATACCAGTCACATATGGTGTAATGTCTGGAGGTTATATCAGTACTGGAGCGTTATAAGAGGGGCTGATATCAGTCACATATGGTGTAATGTCAGGATGTTATATCAGTACTGGAGCGTTATAAGAGGGTCTGATATCAGTCACATATGATGTAATGTCTGAAGGTTATATCAGTACTGGAGCGTTATAAGAGGAGCTGATATCAGTCACATATGATGTAATGTCTGGAGGTTATATCATTAATGGAGCGTTATAAGATAGGCTGATATTAGTCACATATGGTGTAATGTCTGGAGGTTATATCACTACTGGAGCGTTACAAGAGGCTGATATCAGTCACATATGATGTAATGTCTGGAGGTTATATCACTACTGGAGCGTTATAAGAGACTGATATTAGTCACATATGGTGTAATGTCTGGAGTTTATATCAGTACTGGAGCATTATAAGAGGCTGATATCAGTCACATATGATGTAATGTCTAGAGGTTATATCAGTACTGGAGCGTTATAAGAGGGGCTGATATCAGTTACATATGGTGTAATGTCTAGAGGTTATATCCGTACTGGAGCGTTATAAGAGGGGCTAATATCAGTCACATATGGTGTAATGTCTGGAGGTTATATCACTACTGGAGCGTTATAAGATAGGCTGATATTAGTCACATATGGTGTAATGTCTGGAGGTTATATCACTACTGGAGCGTTATAAGAGGGGCTGATATCAGTCACATATGGTGTAATGTCTGGAGGTTATATCAGTACTGGAGCGTTATAAGAGGGGCTGATATCAGCCACATATGGTGTAATGTCTGGAGGTTATATCAGTACTGGAGCGTTATAAGAGAAGCTGTTATCAGTCTCATAGGGTGTAATGTCTGGAGGTTATATCAGTACTGGAGCGTTATAAGAGGGGCTGATATCAGTCACATATGGTGTAATGTCTGGAGGTTATATCAGTACTGGAGCGTTATAAGAGGGGCTGATATCAGTCACATATGGTGTAATGTCTGGAGGTTATATCAGTACTGGAGCGTTATAAGAGAAGCTGATATCAGTCACATATGGTGTAATGTCTGGGGGTTATATCAGTACTGGAGCGTTATAAGAGGGGCTGATATCAGTCACATATGGTGTAATGTCTGGAGGTTATATCAGTACTGGAGCGTTATAAGGGGCTGATATCAGTCACATATGATGTAATGTCTGGAGGTTATATCAGTACTGGAGCGTTATAAGAGGGGCTGATATCAGTCACATATGATGTAATGTCTGGAGGTTATATCAGTACTGGAGCATTATAAGAGGCTGATATCAGTCACATATGATGTAATGTCTGGAGGTTATATCAGTACTGGAGCGTTATAAGAGGCTGATATCAGTCACATATGGTCTAATGTCTGGAGGTTATATCATTACTAGAGTGTTATAAGAGGCTGATATCAGTCACATATGGTGTAATGTCTGGAGGTTATATCAGTACTGGAGCGTTATAAGAGGGGCTGATATCAGTCACATATGGTGTAATGTCTGGAGGTTATATCAGTACTGGAGCGTTATAAGAGGGGCTGATATCAGCCACATATGGTGTAATGTCTGGAGGTTATATCAGTACTGGAGCGTTATAAGAGAAGCTGATATCAGTCACATATGGTGTAATGTCTGGAGGTTATATCAGTACTGGAGCGTTATAAGAGGGGCTGATATCAGTCACATATGGTGTAATGTCTGGAGGTTATATCAGTACTGGAGCGTTATAAGAGGGGCTGATATCAGTCACATATGGTGTTATGTCTGGAGGTTATATCAGTACTGGAGCGTTATAAGAGAAGCTGATATCAGTCACATATGGTGTAATGTCTGGGGGTTATATCAGTACTGGAGCGTTATAAGAGGGGCTGATATCAGTCACATATGGTGTAATGTCTGGAGGTTATATCAGTACTGGAGCGTTATAAGGGGCTGATATCAGTCACATATGGTGTAATGCCTGGAGGTTATATCAGTACTGGAGCGTTATAAGAGGGGCTGATATCAGTCACATATGATGTAATGTCTGGAGGTTATATCAGTACTGGAGCGATATAAGAGGGGCTGATATCAGTCACATATGATGTAATGTCTGGAGGTTATATCAGTACTGGAGCGTTATAAGAGGGGATGATATCAGTCACATATGATGTAATGTCTGGAGGTTATATCAGTACTGGAGTGTTATAAGAGGTTGACATCAGTCACATATGATGTAATGTCTGGAGGTTATATCACTACTGGAGCGTTATAAGAGGAGCTGATATCAGTCACATATGATGTAATGTCTGGAGGTTATATCATTACTGGAGCGTTATAAGATAGGCTGATATTAGTCACATATGGTGTAATGTCTGGAGTTTATATCAGTACTGGAGCATTATAAGAGGCTGATATCAGTCACATATGATGTAATGTCTAGAGGTTATATCAGTACTGGAGCGTTATAAGAGGGGCTGATATCAGTCACATATGGTGTAATGTCTGGAGGTTATATCAGTACTGGAGCGTTATAAGAGGGGCTGATATCAGTCACATATGGTGTAATGTCTGGAGGTTATATCAGTACTGGAGCGTTATAAGAGGGGCTGATATCAGTCACATATGATGTAATATCTGGAGGTTATATCAGTACTGGAGCATTATAAGAGAAGCTGATATCAGTCACATATGGTGTAATGTCTGGAGGTTATATCAGTACTGGAGCGTTATAAGAGAAGCTGATATCAGTCACATATGGTGTAATGTCTGGAGGTTATATCAGTACTGGAGCGTTATAAGAGGGGCTGATATCAGTCACATATGGTGTAATGTCTGGAGGTTATATCAGTACTGAAGCGTTATAAGAGGGGCTGATATCAGTCACATATGGTGTAATGTCTGGAGGTTATATCAGTACTGGAGCGTTATAAGAGGGGCTGATATCAGTCACATATGATGTAATATCTGGAGGTTATATCAGTACTGGAGCATTATAAGAGGAGCTGATATCAGTCACATATGGTGTAATGTCTGAAGGTTATATCAGTACTGGAGCTTTATAAGAGAAGCTGATATCAGTCATATATGGTGTAATGTCTGGAGGTTATATCAGTACTGGAGCGTTATGAGAGGGGCTGATATCAGTCACATATAGTGTAATGTCTGAAGGTTATATCAGTACTGGAGCATTATAAGAGGGGCTGATATCAGTCACATATGGTGTAATGTCTGGAGGTTATATCAGTACTGGAGCGTTATAAGAGGCTGATATCAGTCACATATGATGTAATGTCTGGAGGTTATATCAGTACTAGAGCGTTATAAGAGGCTGATATCAGTCACATATGGTGTAATGTCTGAAGGTTATATCAGTACTGGAGCTTTATAAGAGAAGCTGATATCAGTCATATATGGTGTAATGTCTGGAGGTTATATCAGTACTGGAGCATTATAAGAGGGGCTGATATCAGTCACATATGGTGTAATGTCTGGAGGTTATATCAGTACTGGAGCATTATAAGAGGGGCTGATATCAGTCACATATGGTGTAATGTCTGGAGGTTATATCAGTACTAGAGCGTTATAAGAGGCTGATATCAGTCACATATGGTGTAATGTCTGGAGGTTATATCAGTACTAGAGCGTTATAAGAGGCTGATATCAGTCACATATGGTGTAATGTCTGGAGGTTATATCAGTACTGGAGCGTTATAAGAGGCTGATATCAGTCACATATGGTGTAATGTCTGGAGGTTATATCAGTACTGGAGCGTTATAAGAGGGGCTGATATCAGTCACATATGGTGTAATGTCTGAAGGTTATATCAGTACTGGAGCGTTATAAGAGGGGCTGATATCAGTCACATATGATGTAATGTCTGGAGGTTATATCAGTACTGGAGCGTTATAAGAGGGTCTGATATCAGTCACATATGATGTAATGTCTGGAGGTTATATCAGTACTGGAGCGTTATGAGAGGGGCTGATATCAGTCACATATGGTGTAATGTCTGGAGGTTATATCAGTACTGGAGCGTTATAAGAGGGGCTGATATCAGTCACATATGGTGTAATGTCTGGAGGTTATATCAGTACTGGAGCATTATAAGAGGCTGATATCAGTCACATATGGTATAATGTCTGGAGGTTATATCAGTACTGGAGCGTTATAAGAGGGTCTGATATCAGTCACATATGATGTAATGTCTGGAGGTTATATCAGTACTGGAGCGTTATAAGAGGGGCTGATATCAGTCACATATGATGTAATGTCTGGAGGTTATATCAGTACTGGAGCGTTATAAGAGGGGCTGATATCAGTCACATATGGTGTAATGTCTGGAGGTTATATCAGTACTGGAACGTTATAAGAGGGGCTGATATCAGTCACATATGATGTAATGTCTGGAGGTTATATCAGTACTGGAGCGTTATAAGAGGCTGATATCAGTCACATATGATGTAATGTCTGGAGGTTATATCAGTACTGGAGCATTATAAGAGGAGCTGATATCTGTCACATATGATGTAATGTCTGGAGGTTATATCAGTACTGGAGCGTTATAAGAGGGGCTGATATCAGTCACATATGGTGTAATGTCAGGATGTTATATCAGTACTGGAGCGTTATAAGAGGGTCTGATATCAGTCACATATGATGTAATGTCTGAAGGTTATATCAGTACTGGAGCGTTATAAGAGGCTTATATCAGTCACATATGATGTAATGTCTGGAGGTTATATCAGTACTGGAGCGTTATAAGAGTAGCTGATATTAGTCACATATGGTGTAATGTCTGGAGGTTATATCAGTACTGGAGCGTTATAAGAGGGGCTGATATCAGTCACATATGGTGTAATGTCTGGAGGTTATATCAGTACTGGAGCGTTATAAGAGGGGCTGATATCAGTCACATATGGTGTAATGTCTGGAGGTTATATCAGTACTGGAGCGTTATAAGAGGCTGATAACAGTCACATATGGTGTAATGTCTGGAGGTTATATCAGTACTGGAGCGTTATAAGAGAAGCTGATATCAGTCACATATGGTGTAATGTCTGGGGGTTATATCAGTACTGAAGCGTTATAAGAGGGGCTGATATCAGTCACATATGGTGTAATGTCTGGAGGTTATATCAGTACTGGAGCGTTATAAGGGGCTGATATCAGTCATATATGATGTAATGTCTGGAGGTTATATCAGTACTGGAGCGTTATAAGAGGGACTGATATCAGTCACATATGATGCAATGTCTGGAGGTTATATCAGTACTGGAGCATTATAAGAGGAGCTGATATCAGTCACATATGGTGTAATGTCTGGAGGTTATATCAGTACTGGAGCGTTATAAGAGAAGCTGATATCAGTCACATATGGTGTAATGTCTGGAGGTTATATCAGTACTGGAGCGTTATAAGAGGGGCTGATATCAGTCACATATGGTGTAATGTCTGGAGGTTATATCAGTACTAGAGCGTTATAAGAGGCTGATATCAGTCACATATGGTGTAATGTCTGGAGGTTATATCTGTACTGGAGCGTTATAAGAGGCTGATATCAGTCACATATGGTGTAATGTCTGGAGGTTATATCAGTACTGGAGCGTTATAAGAGGGGCTGATATCAGTCACATATGGTGTTATGTCTGGAGGTTATATCAGTACTGGAGCGTTATAAGAGGGGCTGATATCAGTCACATATGATGTAATGTCTGGAGGTTATATCAGTACTAGAGCGTTATAAGAGGGGCTGATATCAGTCACATATGATGTAATGTCTGGAGGTTATATCAGTACTGGAGCGTTATAAGAGGAGCTGATATTTGTCACATATGATGTAATGTCTGGAGGTTATATCAGTACTGGAGCGTTATAAGAGGGGCTGATATCAGTCACATATGGTGTAATGTCTGAAGGTTATATCAGTACTGGAGCGTTATAAGAGGCTGATATCAGTCACATATGATGTAATGTCTGGAGGTTATATCAGTACTGGAGTGTTATAAGAGGCTGATATCAGTCACATATGGTCTAATGTCTGGAGGTTATATCATTACTAGAGCGTTATAAGAGGCTGATATTAGTCACATATGTTGTAATGTCTGGAGGTTATATCAGTACTGGAGCGTTAGAAGAGGGGCTGATATCAGTCACATATGGTGTAATGTCTGGAGGTTATATCAGTACTGGAGCGTTATAAGAGGGGCTGATATCAGCCACATATGGTGTAATGTCTGGAGGTTATATCAGTACTGGAGCGTTATAAGAGAAGCTGTTATCAGTCTCATAGGGTGTAATGTCTGGAGGTTATATCAGTACTGGAGCGTTATAAGAGGGGCTGATATCAGTCACATATGGTGTAATGTCTGGAGGTTATATCAGTACTGGAGCGTTATAAGAGGGGCTGATATCAGTCACATATGGTGTAATGTCTGGAGGTTATATCAGTACTGGAGCGTTATAAGAGAAGCTGATATCAGTCACATATGGTGTAATGTCTGGGGGTTATATCAGTACTGGAGCGTTATAAGAGGGGCTGATATCAGTCACATATGGTGTAATGTCTGGAGGTTATATCAGTACTGGAGCGTTATAAGGGGCTGATATCAGTCACATATGATGTAATGTCTGGAGGTTATATCAGTACTGGAGCGTTATAAGAGGGGCTGATATCAGTCACATATGATGTAATGTCTGGAGGTTATATCAGTACTGGAGCATTATAAGAGGCTGATATCAGTCACATATGATGTAATGTCTGGAGGTTATATCAGTACTGGAGCGTTATAAGAGGCTGATATCAGTCACATATGGTCTAATGTCTGGAGGTTATATCATTACTAGAGTGTTATAAGAGGCTGATATCAGTCACATATGGTGTAATGTCTGGAGGTTATATCAGTACTGGAGCGTTATAAGAGGGGCTGATATCAGTCACATATGGTGTAATGTCTGGAGGTTATATCAGTACTGGAGCGTTATAAGAGGGGCTGATATCAGCCACATATGGTGTAATGTCTGGAGGTTATATCAGTACTGGAGCGTTATAAGAGAAGCTGATATCAGTCACATATGGTGTAATGTCTGGAGGTTATATCAGTACTGGAGCGTTATAAGAGGGGCTGATATCAGTCACATATGGTGTAATGTCTGGAGGTTATATCAGTACTGGAGCGTTATAAGAGGGGCTGATATCAGTCACATATGGTGTTATGTCTGGAGGTTATATCAGTACTGGAGCGTTATAAGAGAAGCTGATATCAGTCACATATGGTGTAATGTCTGGGGGTTATATCAGTACTGGAGCGTTATAAGAGGGGCTGATATCAGTCACATATGGTGTAATGTCTGGAGGTTATATCAGTACTGGAGCGTTATAAGGGGCTGATATCAGTCACATATGGTGTAATGCCTGGAGGTTATATCAGTACTGGAGCGTTATAAGAGGGGCTGATATCAGTCACATATGATGTAATGTCTGGAGGTTATATCAGTACTGGAGCGATATAAGAGGGGCTGATATCAGTCACATATGATGTAATGTCTGGAGGTTATATCAGTACTGGAGCGTTATAAGAGGGGATGATATCAGTCACATATGATGTAATGTCTGGAGGTTATATCAGTACTGGAGTGTTATAAGAGGTTGACATCAGTCACATATGATGTAATGTCTGGAGGTTATATCACTACTGGAGCGTTATAAGAGGAGCTGATATCAGTCACATATGATGTAATGTCTGGAGGTTATATCATTACTGGAGCGTTATAAGATAGGCTGATATTAGTCACATATGGTGTAATGTCTGGAGTTTATATCAGTACTGGAGCATTATAAGAGGCTGATATCAGTCACATATGATGTAATGTCTAGAGGTTATATCAGTACTGGAGCGTTATAAGAGGGGCTGATATCAGTCACATATGGTGTAATGTCTGGAGGTTATATCAGTACTGGAGCGTTATAAGAGGGGCTGATATCAGTCACATATGGTGTAATGTCTGGAGGTTATATCAGTACTGGAGCGTTATAAGAGGGGCTGATATCAGTCACATATGATGTAATATCTGGAGGTTATATCAGTACTGGAGCATTATAAGAGAAGCTGATATCAGTCACATATGGTGTAATGTCTGGAGGTTATATCAGTACTGGAGCGTTATAAGAGAAGCTGATATCAGTCACATATGGTGTAATGTCTGGAGGTTATATCAGTACTGGAGCGTTATAAGAGGGGCTGATATCAGTCACATATGGTGTAATGTCTGGAGGTTATATCAGTACTGAAGCGTTATAAGAGGGGCTGATATCAGTCACATATGGTGTAATGTCTGGAGGTTATATCAGTACTGGAGCGTTATAAGAGGGGCTGATATCAGTCACATATGATGTAATATCTGGAGGTTATATCAGTACTGGAGCATTATAAGAGGAGCTGATATCAGTCACATATGGTGTAATGTCTGAAGGTTATATCAGTACTGGAGCTTTATAAGAGAAGCTGATATCAGTCATATATGGTGTAATGTCTGGAGGTTATATCAGTACTGGAGCGTTATGAGAGGGGCTGATATCAGTCACATATAGTGTAATGTCTGAAGGTTATATCAGTACTGGAGCATTATAAGAGGGGCTGATATCAGTCACATATGGTGTAATGTCTGGAGGTTATATCAGTACTGGAGCGTTATAAGAGGCTGATATCAGTCACATATGATGTAATGTCTGGAGGTTATATCAGTACTAGAGCGTTATAAGAGGCTGATATCAGTCACATATGGTGTAATGTCTGAAGGTTATATCAGTACTGGAGCTTTATAAGAGAAGCTGATATCAGTCATATATGGTGTAATGTCTGGAGGTTATATCAGTACTGGAGCATTATAAGAGGGGCTGATATCAGTCACATATGGTGTAATGTCTGGAGGTTATATCAGTACTGGAGCATTATAAGAGGGGCTGATATCAGTCACATATGGTGTAATGTCTGGAGGTTATATCAGTACTAGAGCGTTATAAGAGGCTGATATCAGTCACATATGATGTAATGTCTGGAGGTTATATCAGTACTAGAGCGTTATAAGAGGCTGATATCAGTCACATATGGTGTAATGTCTGGAGGTTATATCAGTACTGGAGCGTTATAAGAGGCTGATATCAGTCACATATGGTGTAATGTCTGGAGGTTATATCAGTACTGGAGCGTTATAAGAGGGGCTGATATCAGTCACATATGGTGTAATGTCTGAAGGTTATATCAGTACTGGAGCGTTATAAGAGGGGCTGATATCAGTCACATATGGTGTAATGTCTGGAGGTTATATCAGTACTGGAGCGTTATAAGAGGGGCTGATATCAGTCACATATGGTGTAATGTCTGGAGGTTATATCAGTACTGGAGCATTATAAGAGGCTGATATCAGTCACATATGGTATAATGTCTGGAGGTTATATCAGTACTGGAGCGTTATAAGAGGGTCTGATATCAGTCACATATGATGTAATGTCTGGAGGTTATATCAGTACTGGAGCGTTATAAGAGGGGCTGATATCAGTCACATATGATGTAATGTCTGGAGGTTATATCAGTACTGGAGCGTTATAAGAGGGGCTGATATCAGTCACATATGGTGTAATGTCTGGAGGTTATATCAGTACTGGAACGTTATAAGAGGGGCTGATATCAGTCACATATGATGTAATGTCTGGAGGTTATATCAGTACTGGAGCGTTATAAGAGGCTGATATCAGTCACATATGATGTAATGTCTGGAGGTTATATCAGTACTGGAGCATTATAAGAGGAGCTGATATCTGTCACATATGATGTAATGTCTGGAGGTTATATCAGTACTGGAGCGTTATAAGAGGGGCTGATATCAGTCACATATGGTGTAATGTCAGGATGTTATATCAGTACTGGAGCGTTATAAGAGGGTCTGATATCAGTCACATATGATGTAATGTCTGAAGGTTATATCAGTACTGGAGCGTTATAAGAGGCTTATATCAGTCACATATGATGTAATGTCTGGAGGTTATATCAGTACTGGAGCGTTATAAGAGTAGCTGATATTAGTCACATATGGTGTAATGTCTGGAGGTTATATCAGTACTGGAGCGTTATAAGAGGGGCTGATATCAGTCACATATGGTGTAATGTCTGGAGGTTATATCAGTACTGGAGCGTTATAAGAGGGGCTGATATCAGTCACATATGGTGTAATGTCTGGAGGTTATATCAGTACTGGAGCGTTATAAGAGGCTGATAACAGTCACATATGGTGTAATGTCTGGAGGTTATATCAGTACTGGAGCGTTATAAGAGAAGCTGATATCAGTCACATATGGTGTAATGTCTGGGGGTTATATCAGTACTGAAGCGTTATAAGAGGGGCTGATATCAGTCACATATGGTGTAATGTCTGGAGGTTATATCAGTACTGGAGCGTTATAAGGGGCTGATATCAGTCATATATGATGTAATGTCTGGAGGTTATATCAGTACTGGAGCGTTATAAGAGGGACTGATATCAGTCACATATGATGCAATGTCTGGAGGTTATATCAGTACTGGAGCATTATAAGAGGAGCTGATATCAGTCACATATGGTGTAATGTCTGGAGGTTATATCAGTACTGGAGCGTTATAAGAGAAGCTGATATCAGTCACATATGGTGTAATGTCTGGAGGTTATATCAGTACTGGAGCGTTATAAGAGGGGCTGATATCAGTCACATATGGTGTAATGTCTGGAGGTTATATCAGTACTAGAGCGTTATAAGAGGCTGATATCAGTCACATATGGTGTAATGTCTGGAGGTTATATCTGTACTGGAGCGTTATAAGAGGCTGATATCAGTCACATATGGTGTAATGTCTGGAGGTTATATCAGTACTGGAGCGTTATAAGAGGGGCTGATATCAGTCACATATGGTGTTATGTCTGGAGGTTATATCAGTACTGGAGCGTTATAAGAGGGGCTGATATCAGTCACATATGATGTAATGTCTGGAGGTTATATCAGTACTAGAGCGTTATAAGAGGGGCTGATATCAGTCACATATGGTGTAATGTCTAGAGGTTATATCAGTACTGGAGCGTTATAAGAGGCTGATATCAGTCACATATGATGTAATGTCTGGAGGTTATATCAGTACTGGAGCGTTATAAGAGGAGCTGATATTTGTCACATATGATGTAATGTCTGGAGGTTATATCAGTACTGGAGCGTTATAAGAGGGGCTGATATCAGTCACATATGGTGTAATGTCAGGATGTTATATCAGTACTGGAGCGTTATAAGAGGGTCTGATATCAGTCACATATGATGTAATGTCTGAAGGTTATATCAGTACTGGAGCGTTATAATAGGCTTATATCAGTCACATATGATGTAATGTCTGCAGGTTATATCAGTACTGGAGCGTTATAAGAGGAGCTGATATTAGTCACATATGGTGTAATGTCTGGAGGTTATATCAGTACTGGAGCGTTATAAGAGGGGATGATATCAGTCACATATGGTGTAATGTCTGGAGGTTATATCAGTACTGGAGCGTTATAAGAGGGGCTGATATCAGTCACATATGGTGTAATGTCTGGAGGTTATATCAGTACTGAAGCGTTATAAGAGGAGCTGATATCTGTCACATATGATGTAATGTCTGGAGATTGTATCAGTACTGGAACGTTATAAGAAGCTGATATCAGTCTCATATGATGTAATGTCTGGAGGTTATATCAGTACTGGAACGTTATAAGAGGGTCTGATATCAGTCACATATGAAGTAATGTCTGGAGGTTATATCAGTACTGGAGCGTTATAAGAGGCTGATATCAGTCACATATGGTGTAATGTCTGGAGGTTATATCAGTACTGGAGCGTTATAAGAGGGGCTGATACCAGTCACATATGGTGTAATGTCTGGAGGTTATATCAGTACTGGAGCGTTATAAGAGGGGCTGATACCAGTCACATATGGTGTAATGTCTGGAGGTTATATCAGTACTGGAGCGTTATAAGAGGGTCTGATATCAGTCACATATGATGTAATGTCTGAAGGTTATATCAGTACTGGAGCGTTATAAGAGGGGCTGATATCAGTCACATATGAAGTAATGTCTGGAGGTTATATCAGTACTGGAGCGTTATAAGAGGCTGATATCAGTCACATATGGTGTAATGTCTGGAGGTTATATCAGTACTGGAGCGTTATAAGAGGGGCTGATACCAGTCACATATGGTGTAATGTCTGGAGGTTATATCAGTACTGGAGCGTTATAAGCGGGGCTGATATCAGTCACATATGGTGTAGTGTCTGGAGGTTATATCAGTACTGGAGCGTTATAAGAGGAGCTGATATCAGTCACATATGGTGTAATGTCTGGAGGTTATATCAGTACTGGAGCGTTATAAGAGGGGCTGATATCAGTCACATATGGTGTAATGTCTGGAGGTTATATCAGTACTGGAGCGTTATAAGAGGGTGATATCAGTCACATATGATGTAATGTCTGGGGGTTATATCCGTACTGGAGCGTTATAAGAGGGGCTGATATCAGACACATATGGTGTAATGTCTGGAGGTTATATCAGTACTGGAGCGCTATAAGAAGGGCTGATATCAGTCACATATGGTGTAATGTCTGGAGGTTATATCAGTACTGGAGCGTTATAAGAGGGGCTGATATCAGTCACATATGGTGTAATGTCTGGAGGTTATATCAGTACTGGAGCGTTATAAGAGGGGCTGATATCAGTCACATATGATGTAATGTCTGGAGGATATATCAGTACTGGAGCGTTATAAGAGGGGCTGATATCAGTCACATATGGTGTAATGTCTGGAGGTTATATCAGTACTGGAGCGTTATAAGAGGGACTGATATCAGTCACATATGGTGTAATGTCTGGAGGTGAAGGTCCAGTGAAGGGGAACTCACCACCTCTCGTGGCAGCCTGTTCCACTCATTGATCACCTCACTGTCAAAAAGTTTTTTCTAATATGAATGAAGAAATGTGATATAAAACAGTAATTATTGGTCAGAGGTTTCTCAACTTACTGCTACTCATACGGTGAGGTCCAGAAATATTTGGACGGTGACACAAGTTTTGGCATTTCAGCCATTTACCAAAACATATTCCAGATCCATTCCCATCATCAATCTGGGCATAACTGGGCATAACATAGCTTTAATCTGAGGGATTCACATCCTGATTGGAGGAAGGGTTTAGGAGTTACAGCTCTTTAATATGCAGCTGCTTTTTTTTCAAAGGACCCAAGGTAATTGGACAATTATCTCATAAGCTTTTTAATAGCCTGCATGGGCTATGCCCTTGTTATCCATCATTAATTAAGCAGGTAAAAGGTCTGGAGCTGATTACAGGTGCGGCATTTGCATTTGGAAGCTGTTGCTGTGAACCCACAACATGCTGATAAAAGGAAGAGAAACAGACCATTGTCAGGCTGAAAAAAAGAAGAAATCCATCAGAGGGAGCAGAAATGTTGGAAGCGGCCAAATCAACAGTTTAGCACATTCTGCAATAAAAGAGCGCCCTGGTGAGATTGTGAACTGAAAAAGGCCTGGACGACCATGGAATATAACAGTGGTGGATGATCACAGAATCCTTTCCATGGTGAAGAAAAACCCCTTCACAACAGCCACCTAAGTGAAGACCAATCTCCGGGAAGTCGGGGGTTTCAGTATCTAAGTCTACCATAAAGAGAAGACGTCATGAGAGCAAATACCGAGTGGTCACCACAAGATGCAAACCATTAATCAGCCGGAAAACAGAAAAGGCCAGATTAGACTTAACTAAAAAAACATCTAAAGAAGATGCCCAGGTCTGGAAAAGCAAAACGGAGATCAACCTGCACCAGAATGATGGAAAGAAGAAAGTCTGGAGAAGGCTTGGAGCGGCTCCTGATCCTCGGCACATCCTGCGTAACACATGGTGGAGGCGGTGTGATGGCGCGGGCATGCATGGCTGCCAATGGCACCGGGTCACTGGTGGTTATTGATGATGTGACTGAAGACAGAAGCAGCCGGATGAATCCTGTGTGTACAGGGTGATACTTTCTGCCCAGATTCAACCAAATGCAGCGAAGATGACCCAAAACATCCTGCGAAAGCAAAGAAGTGCAATATTCTGCAATGGCCGAGTCCTCGCCAGATCTCAGCCCATCGAGAAGAAATTCACAGGATGAAGACTAAACTGAAGGCAGAAAGAGCCACAAACAAGTGAGAACTAAAGTCATTGCAGTAAAGGCGGCAAAGCCTCACACCGGAGGAGACCAGCGATGATGACGGCCATGACCTTCAGACTTCAGTCTATCATTGCTGGAAAGCCTCACACCAGGGGAGACCAATGATGGTGACGGCCATGTCCTCCAGACTTCAGTCTATCATTGCTGGAAAGCCTCACACTGGAGGAGACCAGTGATGGTGACGGCCATGACCTTCAGACTTCAGTCCGTCATTGCTGGAAAGCCTCACACCAGAGGAGACCAGCGATGGTGACGGCCATGTCCTCCAGACTTCAGTCCATCATTGCTGGAAAGCCTCACACCGGAGGAGACCAGCAATGGTGACGGCCATGTCCTCCAGACTTCAGTCTATCATTGCTGGAAAGCCTCACACCGGGGGAGACCAATGATGGTGACGGCCATGTCCTCCAGACTTCAGTCTATCATTGCTGGAAAGCCTCACACCGGAGGAGACCAGTGATGGTGACGGCCATGACCTTCAGACTTCAGTCCGTCATTGCTGGAAAGCCTCACACCAGAAGAGACCAGCGATGGTGACGGCCATGTCCTCCAGACTTCAGTCTATCATTGCTGGAAAGCCTCGCACCGGAGGAGACCAGCGATGATGACGGCCATGGTCTCCAGACTTCAGTCTATCATTGCTGGAAAGCCTCACACCGGAGGAGACCAGTGATGGTGACAGCCATGGTCTCCAGACTTCAGTCTATAATTGCTGGAAAGCCTCACACCGGAGGAGACCAGCGATGGTGACGGCCATGGTCTCCAGACTTCAGTCTATCATTGCTGGAAAGCCTCGCACCGGAGGAGACCAGCGATGATGACGGCCATGACCTTCAGACTTCAGTCTATCATTGCTGGAAAGCCTCACACCGGAGGAGACCAGCAATGGTGACAGCCATGACCTTCAGACTTCAGTCTATCATTGCTGGAAAGCCTCGCACCGGAGGAGACCAGCGATGATGACGGGGATGGTCTCCAGACTTCAGTCTATCATTGCTGGAAAGCCTCACACCGGAGGAGACCAGAGATGGTGACGGCCATGGTCTCCAGACTTCAGTCTATCATTGCTGCAAAGCCTCACACTGGAGGAGACCAGCGATGATGACGGCCATGACCTTCAGACTTCAGTCTATCATTGCTGGAAAGCCTCACACCGGAGGAGACCAGCAATGGTGACGGCCATGACCTTCAGACTTCAGTCTATCATTGCTGGAAAGCCTCGCACCGGAGGAGACCAGCGATGATGACGGCCATGGTCTCCAGACTTCAGTCTATCATTGCTGGAAAGCCTCGCACCAGAGGAGACCAGAGATGGTGACGGCCATGGTCTCCAGACTTCAGTCTATCATTGCTGGAAAGCCTCACACTGGAGGAGACCAGAGATGGTGACGGCCATGGTCTCTAGACTTCAGTCTATCATTGCTGCAAAGCCTCACACCGGAGGAGACCAGCGATGATGACGGCCATGGCCTCCAGACTTCAGTCTATCATTGCTGCAAAGCCTCACACCGAAGGAGACCAGCGATGGTGACAGCCATGGTCTCCAGACTTCAGTCTATCATTGCTGGAAAGCCTCACAACTGGAGGAGACCAGCGATGGTGACGGCCACAGACTTCAGTCTATCATTGCTGGAAAGCCTCACACCGGAGGAGACCAGAGATGGTGACAGCCATGGTCTCCAGACTTCAGTCTATCATTACTGGAAAGCCTCACACCGGAGGAGACCAGCGATGGTGACGGCCATGGTCTCCAGACTTCAGTCTATCATTGCTGGAAAGCCTCACACCGGAGGAGACCAGCGATGGTGACGGCCATGGTCTCCAGACTTCAGTCTATCATTGCTGGAAAGCCTCACACCGGAGGAGACCAGCGATGGTGACGGCCATGGTCTCCAGTCTTCAGTCTATCATTGCTGGAAAGCCTCACACAGGAGACCAGAGATGGTGACGGCCATGATCTCCAGTCTTCAGTCTATCATTGCTGGAAAGCCTCACACCGGAGGAGACCAGCGATGGTGATGGCCATGGTCTCCAGTCTTCAGTCTATCATTGCTGGAAAGCCTCGCACCGGAGGAGACCAGAGATGGTGACGGCCATGGTCTCCAGACTTCAGTCTATCATTGCTGCAAAGCTTCACACCGGAGGAGACCAACGATGATGATGGCTATGGACTAAAAGACTTCAGGCCATCATTGCAGCAAAGGATTCTCTACAAAGGGTTAAACATGGACATTTTATTTATGGGAAAGTGACTTTGTCCAATTACTTTTGAGCCCTGACATGAGGAGGATTTGTAAGGAAATGCCTGCAATTCCTAAATGTTTCACAAGAGATTTATGTACAACCCCTTTAATTAACCTTGATCGTCTCCACTTCAATTGCGAAAATAGCAAAATAGCGGCCTGCAGAGCTGAAATCATAAGGATTCTAAACTGAAAGATTTCTGGACCTCACTGTATATAAAAAGTAGATGACTTACTACTTGTAATATAATAACTATATTATTACAGGATATTATTACAGTTAGATATCACACATCTTTCTGTGGATGAAGGACTGACAGACACCATGGCCCCGGCTCACACTCCTAGATCTGCTCTGCCATTTATAAGATTATTTATGTCCTACTGCTTTACTGGGAATAACTGTAAATTATAAGGATATTACAGGTCATCAAAAGGCTGAATGACAGAACCGGGAGGACTCAGTAATGTTATATATTATACCGTATTATCACCCATGTATTATACGGTTCCATTATATATTATACCGTATTAGAATGATAACATTTTAAAGTTGAAATGGACCTCCGGGGTCCTCATGCCCAATCCCCTGCTCAATGCAGGATATAATAGATCCCTGTGTGTAATGACTCTATATAATAGATCCCTCTGTGTGTAATGACTCTATATAATAGATCCCTCTGTATGTAATGACTCTATATAATAGATCCCTCTGTGTGTAATGACTCTATATAATAGATCCCTCTGTGTGTAATGACTCTATATAATAGATCCCTCTGTGTGTAATGACTCTATAATAGATCCCTCTGTGTGTAATGACTCTATAATAGATCCCTCTGTGTAATGACTCTATATAATAGATCCCTCTGTGTGTAATGACTCTATATAATAGGTCGCTCTGTGTGTAATGACTATATAATAGATCCCTCTGTGTGTAATGACTCTATATAATAGATCCCTCTCTGTGTAATGACTCTATATAATAGATCCCTCTGCGTGTAATGACTCTATATAATAGATCCCTCTGTATGTAATGACTCTATATAATAGATCCCTCTGCGTGTAATGACTCTATATAATAGATCCCTCTGTGTGTAATGACTCTATATAATAGATCCCTCTGTGTGTAATGACTCTATAATAGATCCCTCTGCGTGTAATGACTCTATATAATGGATCCCTCTGTGTGTAATGACTCTATATAATGGATCCCTCTGAGTGTAATGACTCTATAATAGATCCCTCTGTGTGTAATGACTCTATATAATAGATCCCTCTGTGTGTAATGACTCTATATAATAGATCCCTCTGTGTGTAATTACTCTATATAATAGATCCCTCTGTGTGTAATGATCCTATAATAGATCCCTCTGCGTGTAATGACTCTATATAATGGATCCCTCTGTGTGTAATGACTCTATATAATAGATCGCTCTGTGTGTAATGACACTATATAATAGATCCCTCTGTGTGTAATGACTCTATATAATAGATCCCTCTGTGTGTAATGACTCTATAATAGATCCCTCTGTGTGTAATGACTCTATAATAGATCCTTCTGTGTAATGACTCTATATAATAGATCCTTCTGTGTGTAATGACTCTATATAATAGGTCGCTCTGTGTGTAATGACTCTATATAATAGATCCCTCTGTGTGTAATGACTCTATATAATAGATCCCTCTCTGTGTAATGACTCTATATAATAGATCCCTCTCTGTGTAATGACTCTATATAATAGATCCCTCTGCGTGTAATGACTCTATATAATAGATCCCTCTGCGTGTAATGACTCTATATAATAGATCCCTCTGCGTGTAATGACTCTATATAATAGATCCCTCTGTGTAATGACTCTATATAATAGATCCCTCTGTGTGTAATGACTCTATAATAGATACCTCGGTGTAATGACTCTATATAATAGATCCCTCTGTGTGTAATGACTCTATATAATAGATCCCTCTGTATGTAATGACTCTATATAATAGATCCCTCTGCGTGTAATGACTCTATATAATAGATCCCTCTGTGTGTAATGACTCTATATAATAGATCCCTCTGTGTGTAATGACTCTATAATAGATCCCTCTGCGTGTAATGACTCTATATAATGGATCCCTCTGTGTGTAATGACTCTATATAATGGATCCCTCTGCGTGTAATGTCTCTATATAATAGATCCCTCTCTGTGTAATGACTCTATATAATAGATCCCTCTCTGTGTAATGACTCTATATAATAGATCCCTCTGCGTGTAATGACTCTATATAATAGATCCCTCTGCGTGTAATGACTCTATATAATAGATCCCTCTGCGTGTAATGACTCTATATAATAGATCCCTCTGTGTAATGACTCTATATAATAGATCCCTCTGTGTGTAATGACTCTATAGAATAGATCCCTCTGTGTGTAATGACTCTATAGAATAGATCCCTCTGTGTGTAATGACTCTATAGAATAGATCCCTCTGCGTGTAATGACTCTATATAATAGATCCCTCTGCGTGTAATGACTCTATATAATAGATCCCTCTGCGTGTAATGACTCTATATAATAGATCACTCTGCGTGTAATGACTATATAATAGATCCCTCTGAGTGTAATGACTATATAATAGATCCCTCTGCGTGTAATGACTCTATATAATAGATCCCTCTGCGTGTAATGACTCTATATAATAGATCACTCTGCGTGTAATGACTCTATATAATAGATCACTCTGCGTGTAATGACTCTATATAATAGATCTCTCTGCGTGTAATGACTCTCTATAATAGATCCCTCTGCGTGTAATGACTCTCTATAATAGATCCCTCTGCGTGTAATGACTCTCTATAATAGATCCCTCTGCGTGTAATGACTCTATATAATAGATCCCTCTGCGTGTAATGACTCTATATAATAGATCCCTCTGCGTGTAATGACTCTATATAATAGATCCCTCTGCGTGTAATGACTCTATATAATAGATCCCTCTGCGTGTAATGACTCTATATAATAGATCCCTCTGTGTGTAATGACTCTATATAATAGATCCCTCTGTGTGTAATGACTCTATATAATAGATCCCTCTGTGTGTAATGACTCTGTATAATAGATCCCTCTGTGTGTAATGACTCTGTATAATAGATCCCTCTGTGTAATGACTCTATATAATAGATCCCTCTGTGTGTAATGACTCTATATAATAGATCCCTCTGTGTGTAATGACTCTATATAATAGATCCCTCTGTGTGTAATGACTCTATATAATAGATCCCTCTGTGTGTAATGACTCTATATAATAGATCCCTCTGTGTGTAATGACTCTATATAATAGATCCCTCTGTGTGTAATGACTCTATATAATAGATCCCTCTGTGTGTAATGACTCTATATAATAGATCCCTGTGTGTAATGACTCTATATAATAGATCCCTGTGCGTGTAATGACTCTATATAATAGATCCCTCTGCGTTTAATGACTCTATATAATAGATCACTCTGCGTGTAATGACTCTATATAATAGATCCCTCTGCGTGTAATGACTCTATATAATAGATCCCTCTGTGTGTAATGACTATATAATAGATCCCTCTGTGTGTAATGACTCTATATAATAGATCCCTCTGTGTGTAATGACTCTATATAATAGATCCCTCTGCGTGTAATGACTCTATATAATAGATCCCTCTGCGTGTAATGACTCTATATAATAGATCCCTCTGCGTGTAATGACTCTATATAATAGATCCCTCTGCGTGTAATGACTCTATATAATAGATCCCTCTGCGTGTAATGACTCTATATAATAGATCCCTCTGCGTGTAATGACTCTATAGAATAGATCCCTCTGCGTGTAATGACTCTATAGAATAGATCCCTCTGCGTGTAATGACTCTATAGAATAGATCCCTCTGCGTGTAATGACTCTATAGAATAGATCCCTCTGCGTGTAATGACTCTATAGAATAGATCCCTCTGTGTGTAATGACTCTATAGAATAGATCCCTCTGTGTGTAATGACTCTATAGAATAGATCCCTCTGTGTGTAATGACTCTATATAATAGATCCCTCTGTGTGTAATGACTCTATATAATAGATCCCTCTGTGTGTAATGACTCTATATAATAGATCCCTCTGTGTGTAATGACTCTATATAATAGATCCCTGTGTGTAATGACTCTATATAATAGATCCCTGTGTGTAATGACTCTATATAATAGATCCCTCTGTGTGTAATGACTCTATATAATAGATCCCTCTGTATGTAATGACTCTATATAATAGATCCCTCTGTGTGTAATGACTCTATATAATAGATCCCTCTGTGTGTAATGACTCTATATAATAGATCCCTCTGTGTGTAATGACTCTATAATAGATCCCTCTGTGTGTAATGACTCTATAATAGATCCCTCTGTGTAATGACTCTATATAATAGATCCCTCTGTGTGTAATGACTCTATATAATAGGTCGCTCTGTGTGTAATGACTATATAATAGATCCCTCTGTGTGTAATGACTCTATATAATAGATCCCTCTCTGTGTAATGACTCTATATAATAGATCCCTCTGCGTGTAATGACTCTATATAATAGATCCCTCTGTATGTAATGACTCTATATAATAGATCCCTCTGCGTGTAATGACTCTATATAATAGATCCCTCTGTGTGTAATGACTCTATATAATAGATCCCTCTGTGTGTAATGACTCTATAATAGATCCCTCTGCGTGTAATGACTCTATATAATGGATCCCTCTGTGTGTAATGACTCTATATAATGGATCCCTCTGAGTGTAATGACTCTATAATAGATCCCTCTGTGTGTAATGACTCTATATAATAGATCCCTCTGTGTGTAATGACTCTATATAATAGATCCCTCTGTGTGTAATTACTCTATATAATAGATCCCTCTGTTTGTAATGATCCTATAATAGATCCCTCTGCGTGTAATGACTCTATATAATGGATCCCTCTGTGTGTAATGACTCTATATAATAGATCGCTCTGTGTGTAATGACACTATATAATAGATCCCTCTGTGTGTAATGACTCTATATAATAGATCCCTCTGTGTGTAATGACTCTATAATAGATCCCTCTGTGTGTAATGACTCTATAATAGATCCTTCTGTGTAATGACTCTATATAATAGATCCTTCTGTGTGTAATGACTCTATATAATAGGTCGCTCTGTGTGTAATGACTCTATATAATAGATCCCTCTGTGTGTAATGACTCTATATAATAGATCCCTCTCTGTGTAATGACTCTATATAATAGATCCCTCTCTGTGTAATGACTCTATATAATAGATCCCTCTGCGTGTAATGACTCTATATAATAGATCCCTCTGCGTGTAATGACTCTATATAATAGATCCCTCTGCGTGTAATGACTCTATATAATAGATCCCTCTGTGTAATGACTCTATATAATAGATCCCTCTGTGTGTAATGACTCTATAATAGATACCTCGGTGTAATGACTCTATATAATAGATCCCTCTGTGTGTAATGACTCTATATAATAGATCCCTCTGTATGTAATGACTCTATATAATAGATCCCTCTGTGTGTAATGACTCTATATAATAGATCCCTCTGTGTGTAATGACTCTATATAATAGATCCCTCTGTGTGTAATGACTCTATAATAGATCCCTCTGCGTGTAATGACTCTATATAATGGATCCCTCTGTGTGTAATGACTCTATATAATGGATCCCTCTGCGTGTAATGTCTCTATATAATAGATCCCTCTCTGTGTAATGACTCTATATAATAGATCCCTCTCTGTGTAATGACTCTATATAATAGATCCCTCTGCGTGTAATGACTCTATATAATAGATCCCTCTGCGTGTAATGACTCTATATAATAGATCCCTCTGCGTGTAATGACTCTATATAATAGATCCCTCTGTGTAATGACTCTATATAATAGATCCCTCTGTGTGTAATGACTCTATAGAATAGATCCCTCTGTGTGTAATGACTCTATAGAATAGATCCCTCTGTGTGTAATGACTCTATAGAATAGATCCCTCTGCGTGTAATGACTCTATATAATAGATCCCTCTGCGTGTAATGACTCTATATAATAGATCCCTCTGCGTGTAATGACTCTATATAATAGATCACTCTGCGTGTAATGACTATATAATAGATCCCTCTGAGTGTAATGACTATATAATAGATCCCTCTGCGTGTAATGACTCTATATAATAGATCCCTCTGCGTGTAATGACTCTATATAATAGATCACTCTGCGTGTAATGACTCTATATAATAGATCACTCTGCGTGTAATGACTCTATATAATAGATCTCTCTGCGTGTAATGACTCTCTATAATAGATCCCTCTGCGTGTAATGACTCTCTATAATAGATCCCTCTGCGTGTAATGACTCTCTATAATAGATCCCTCTGCGTGTAATGACTCTATATAATAGATCCCTCTGCGTGTAATGACTCTATATAATAGATCCCTCTGCGTGTAATGACTCTATATAATAGATCCCTCTGCGTGTAATGACTCTATATAATAGATCCCTCTGCGTGTAATGACTCTATATAATAGATCCCTCTGTGTGTAATGACTCTATATAATAGATCCCTCTGTGTGTAATGACTCTATATAATAGATCCCTCTGTGTGTAATGACTCTGTATAATAGATCCCTCTGTGTGTAATGACTCTGTATAATAGATCCCTCTGTGTAATGACTCTATATAATAGATCCCTCTGTGTGTAATGACTCTATATAATAGATCCCTCTGTGTGTAATGACTCTATATAATAGATCCCTCTGTGTGTAATGACTCTATATAATAGATCCCTCTGTGTGTAATGACTCTATATAATAGATCCCTCTGTGTGTAATGACTCTATATAATAGATCCCTCTGTGTGTAATGACTCTATATAATAGATCCCTCTGTGTGTAATGACTCTATATAATAGATCCCTGTGTGTAATGACTCTATATAATAGATCCCTCTGCGTGTAATGACTCTATATAATAGATCCCTCTGCGTTTAATGACTCTATATAATAGATCACTCTGCGTGTAATGACTCTATATAATAGATCCCTCTGCGTGTAATGACTCTATATAATAGATCCCTCTGTGTGTAATGACTATATAATAGATCCCTCTGTGTGTAATGACTCTATATAATAGATCCCTCTGCGTGTAATGACTCTATATAATAGATCCCTCTGCGTGTAATGACTCTATATAATAGATCCCTCTGCGTGTAATGACTCTATATAATAGATCCCTCTGCGTGTAATGACTCTATATAATAGATCCCTCTGCGTGTAATGACTCTATATAATAGATCCCTCTGCGTGTAATGACTCTATATAATAGATCCCTCTGCGTGTAATGACTCTATAGAATAGATCCCTCTGCGTGTAATGACTCTATAGAATAGATCCCTCTGCGTGTAATGACTCTATAGAATAGATCCCTCTGCGTGTAATGACTCTATAGAATAGATCCCTCTGCGTGTAATGACTCTATAGAATAGATCCCTCTGTGTGTAATGACTCTATAGAATAGATCCCTCTGTGTGTAATGACTCTATAGAATAGATCCCTCTGTGTGTAATGACTCTATATAATAGATCCCTCTGTGTGTAATGACTCTATATAATAGATCCCTCTGTGTGTAATGACTCTATATAATAGATCCCTCTGTGTGTAATGACTCTATATAATAGATCCCTGTGTGTAATGACTCTATATAATAGATCCCTGTGTGTAATGACTCTATATAATAGATCCCTCTGCGTGTAATGACTCTATATAATAGATCCCTCTGCGTGTAATGACTCTATATAATAGATCCCTCTGCGTGTAATGACTCTATATAATAGATCCCTCTGTGTGTAATGACTCTATATAATAGATCCCTCTGTGTGTAATGACTCTATATAATAGCTCCCTGTGTGTAATGACTCTATATAATAGCTCCCTCTGTGTGTAATGACTCTATATAATAGATCCCTCTGCGTGTAATGACTCTATATAATAGATCCCTCTGTGTGTAATGACTCTATATAATAGATCCCTCTGTGTGTAATGACTCTATATAATAGATCCCTCTGTGTGTAATGACTCTATATAATAGATCCCTCTGTGTGTAATGACTCTATATAATAGATCCCTCTGTGTGTAATGACTCTATATAATAGATCCCTGTGTGTAATGACTCTATATAATAGATACCTGTGTGTAATGACTCTATATAATAGATCCCTCTGCGTGTAATGACTCTATATAATAGATCCCTCTGTGTGTAATGACTCTATATAATAGATCCCTCTGTGTGTAATGACTCTATATAATAGATCCCTCTGTGTGTAATGACTCTATATAATAGATCCCTCTGTGTGTAATGACTCTATATAATAGATCCCTCTGTGTGTAATGACTCTATATAATATAGGAGTTTCACTTTTTATATTGAAGATCTGAAATAAATTCACTTTCTGATGATATTCTGATTTAGTGAGATCCACCTGTAGCTATCCCTCTTAGCTTTGCATTGTCTGCAGATATGATTACTTTACCTTCAGTTCCCTTATTTAGATAATTTATAAAAAATATTGCACAACACTGGGGCCAGGACAGAGCCTTGTGGTGCCCCACTGGAAACACTCTTCCAACTGTATGTGCCACCATTTAGGACCACTCTTTGGGTCCGATCAATGAGCCAGTGATGAATCCACCTAACAGTTGCCTTGTCAATCCCATACTTGGTCATTTTTTCAATAAGGATCGTACAAGATACTTTATCAAATGCTTTGCTGAAATCGAGATATATGATATCTACTGCATTTCCCTGATCCACCCAGTCAGTGATTCCGTCATAGAAAGAAATTAGATTAGTATGACATGACTTGTTTGCTACAAACCCATGCTGGTTCTGGTTACTGTATTCTTATTCAAGTACTTACATACATGCTGTTTTATGACCCGTGTATTATACGGTTATATTATATGTTATACAGTGACCCGTGTATTATATGGTTATATTATATACTAGATGGTGGCCCGATTCTAACGCATCGGGTATTCTAGAATATGTATGCGGCCGACCGGGCCGACTAATCAGCGAAGCAGTGTTTAAATGGGTTGCGCACTACTTTAACTTAACCCCCCAATGTTTCCCCCCTGGGCCCCTAATGAATTTTGTAATTACGTCATGTTGTCAATACTGCTTGTGACAACACCACTGACCACGCACAGCCAGCACGTAATTCAAAGCGGTGTTTTAAATTTTGCGCCAATATCGCTGACTGGTCACACCCGCCCGGCCGCGACCAATCAGTGAAGCGTGTTTCAAATCCGGCGCCAATTCGCGGTCGGACTGCGTTCGTTGCTGATTGGTGGCGGCCGCCAGCCGCGACTAATCAGGACAGCGGTGTTTTAAATTTCGCGCCAATATAGTGTTAGTGAGGACCAGGGAGCGGCGCCGCCTAGGCCGCGGTACTTCTGCTGCTAGCGCCGGTCATCTCCCGGCTGCATCGCCTCTGACCTCCGTGCGGCAGATGAGCCGCTAAAGGCCGCCATCTTGTTGTGAAATCCCGCGTCGCTGATTGGCTGCGGCCGGACCAATCAGCGATGCGGGATTTCCTGGACGGACAGACAGACGGGATAAGCCGATTATATAGTAGATTATATCGCATTATGCGGTTATATTATACCGTATTATGACCCGTGTATTATACGGTTATATTATGTATTATACCATATTATGACCCGTGTATTATACGGTTATATTATATATTATACCGTATTATGACCCGTGTATTATACGGTTATATTATATATTATACAGTATTATGACCCGTGTATTATACGGTTACATTATATATTATACCGTATTATGACCAGTGTATTATAGGGTTATATTATATATTATACCGTATTATGACCCGTGTATTATACGGTTATATTATATATTATACCGTATTATGACCCGTGTATTATACGGTTATATTATATATTATACAGTATTATGACCCGTGTATTATACGGTTATATTATATATTATACCGCATTATGACCAGTGTATTATACGGTTATATTATATATTATACAGTATTATGACCCGTGTATTATACGGCTATATTATATATTATACCGTATTATGACCCGTGTATTATACGGTTATATTATATATTATACAGTATTATGACCCGTGTATTATACGGTTACATTATATATTATACCGTATTATGACCCGTGTATTATAGGGTTATATTATATATTATACCGTATTATGACCCGTGTATTATACGGTTATATTATATATTATACCGTATTATGACCCGTGTATTATACGGTTATATTATATATTATACAGTATTATGACCCGTGTATTATACGGTCATATTATATATTATACCGCATTATGACCAGTGTATTATACGGTTATATTATATATTATACCGCATTATGACCCGTGTATTATACGGTTATATTATATATTATACAGTATTGTGACCCGTGTATTATACGGTTTTATTATATATTATACCGTATTATGACTCATGTATTATACGGTTATATTATATATTATACCGTATTATGACCCGTGTATTATACGGTTATATTATATATTATACCGTATTATGACCCGTGTATTATACGGTTATATTATACCGTATTATGACTCATGTATTATACGGTTATATTATATATTATACCGTATTATGACCCGTGTATTATACGGTTATATTATATATTATACCGTATTATGACCCGTGTATTATACGGTTATATTATATATTATACCGTATTATGACTCATGTATTATACGGTTATATTATATATTATACCGTATTATGACCCGTGTATTATACGGTTATATTATATATTATACCGTATTATGACCCGTGTATTATACGGTTATATTATATATTATACAGTATTATGACCCGTGTATTATACGGTCATATTATATATTATACCGCATTATGACCAGTGTATTATACGGTTATATTATATATTATACCGTATTATGACCCGTGTATTATACGGTTATATTATATATTATACAGTATTATGACCCGTGTATTATACGGTTTTATTATATATTATACCGTATTATGACCAGTGTATTATACGGTTATATTATATATTATACCGCATTATGACCCGTGTATTATACGGTTATATTATATATTATACAGTATTGTGACCCGTGTATTATACGGTTATATTATACCGTATTATGACTCATGTATTATACGGTTATATTATATATTATACCGTATTATGACCCGTGTATTATACGGTTATATTATATATTATACCGTATTATGACTCATGTATTATACGGTTATATTATATATTATACCGTATTATGACCCGTGTATTATACGGTTATATTATATATTATACCGTATTATGACCCGTGTATTATACGGTTATATTATATATTATACAGTATTATGACCCGTGTATTATACGGTCATATTATATATTATACCGCATTATGACCAGTGTATTATACGGTTATATTATATATTATACCGTATTATGACCCGTGTATTATACGGTTATATTATATATTATACAGTATTATGACCCGTGTATTATACGGTTTTATTATATATTATACCGTATTATGACCAGTGTATTATACGGTTATATTATATATTATACCGCATTATGACCCGTGTATTATACGGTTATATTATATATTATACAGTATTGTGACCCGTGTATTATACGGTTATATTATACCGTATTATGACTCATGTATTATATGGTTATATTATATATTATACCGTATTATGACCCGTGTATTATACGGTTATATTATATATTATACCGTATTATGACCCGTGTATTATACGGTTATATTATATATTATACCGTATTATGACTCATGTATTATACGGTTATATTATATATTATACCGTATTATGACCCGTGTATTATACGGTTATATTATATATTATACCGTATTATGACCCGTGTATTATACGGTTATATTATATATTATACCGTATTATGACTCATGTATTATACGGTTATATTATATATTATACCGTATTATGACCCGTGTATTATACGGTTATATTATATATTATACCGTATTATGACCCGTGTATTATACGGTTAGAATGTTGCTGGTATTATTTACAAAAACAAGGGTGTGTGTGGCGTCTCCAGGGCGCGATGCTCTGCAGGTGTGGGAGTGGGTGGCAGCGTGGCCTGTTCCGGTCCCAGCCCAGGATTGGTCAGGGCAGAGCTGCTGTTTCCTTGGAGGGGAGACGTGGTGCCATGGAGCTTTGGAGGGGGGCACAGGAATCCCCTTCCTCTATCCCCCTCTCGGCCTGTTTTAAGTGATTAATGAGGGATCCCGCTGGTGGGCGAGGGGGGCTGTGCCGGCCGGGTACCCACAGAGGAGGAGGATCTGACGGGGGGCACCAGCGGCTGTGAACTCAAGTGAACTCGGCCCATAATGGCAGATAGGAGGCCGGGGAGCTGGGGCAGTAATCAGCATCGCCCTCCTCCTGCGGGTATCATGCTGCTGGGACCGGGGCGCATGCGGAGGACAGGCGTGTTATTAATGGCAGGAGACCCCCGACCACATCCCACCCATGTCCTGCAGCCCCATCCATTATTGTGTTTGCATCTTTTTTTCGCTTATTTTTGGTCTTTTTCCCGTTTTTTGATTTGCACCAATTCCCCCATTGATTTGCGCTATTTCTGGAGTCTATTTTCTCCGTTCACCGTCGGGGGCTCGCAGATGTTGTCGGATGATTCCTCGTCCCCCAGTTTTAAATATGAGAAATTTTCAGCAAAGTTTACGACTTTACAGAAGAACATGAACTAAGAAGGCGCAAAAACAGACAGAAATAAAGAACTATTCTGAAACATTTACTCTTCAGAAGCTAAAACTTCATTCTGACCTAGTGCCGCTCACACAGCTGAGGATTCGTTACAGTTGTATCCAGTCTAGGTAATGCTCTGAAGTCCTGACTGATACATTTACCTGTCCTGACACATTGTAGCAGACTCTCAGGAGGCAGCTGTGCTGCTGCTGTGTTTAGCTCCCAGTACTGCCTGCACTGACACACTGTAACAGCCCCCCAGCTGTGTCAGTGCAGGTGTGCAGGCACATGTGTTGCTCCGCAGCCTCAGACACCGCACAGACGTGTATGTTCTCCCGTCGCCCTCCATGTGCCCATCCTGCTGGCACCTACTGGGGTCAGAGGCAGCCGCGCCCGGCAGTGAAGGGGTTACTCCACAGCGATGTCATAATCCCCAAAATCTGCATATAATGGGCAGCACGCCAGGGGTACAGGGGGGGGCACATCAGCGGTACAGGGGGGAGCACATCAGCGGAACAGGGGGGGCACATCAGCGGTACAGGGGGGGCACATCAGCAGTACGGGGGGGGCACATCAGCGGTACAGGGGGGGGCACATCAGCAGTACGGGGGGGGCACATCAGCGGTAAAGGGGGGAGCACATCAGCGGAACAGGGGGGGCACATCAGCGGTACAGGGGGGGGCACATCAGCAGTACGGGGGGGGCACATCAGCGGTAAAGGGGGGAACACATCAGCGGTACGGGGGGGGCACATCAGCGGTACAGGGGGGAGCACATCAGCGGTACATGGGGGGCACATCAGCGGTACAGGGGGGGGCACATCAGCAGTACGGGGGGGGCACATCAGCGGTAAAGGGGGGAGCACATCAGCGGAACAGGGGGGGCACATCAGCGGTACAGGGGGGGGCACATCAGCGGTACGGGGGGGCACATCAGCGGTACGGGGGGGCACATCAGCGGTACAGGGGGGAGCACATCAGCGGTACATGGGGGGCACATCAGCGGTACAGGGGGGAGCACATCAGCAGAACAGGGGGGGCACATCAGCGGAACAGGGGGGAGCACATCAGCGGTACAGGGGGGGCACATCAGCAGTACAGGGGGGGCACATCAGCGGTACAGGGGGGGCACATCAGCGGTACGGGGGGGCACATCAGCGGTACAGGGGGGAGCACATCAGCGGTACATGGGGGGCACATCAGCGGTACAGGGGGGAGCACATCAGCAGAACAGGGGGGGCACATCAGCGGAACAGGGGGGAGCACATCAGCGGTACAGGGGGAGCACATCAGCGGTACAGGGGGGGCACATCAGCAGTACAGGGGGGGCACATCAGCGGTACAGGGGGGGCACATCAGCGGTACAGGGGGGGCACATCAGCGGTACAGGGGGGGCACATCAGCAGTACAGGGGGGGGCACATCAGCGGTACAGGGGGGGCACATCAGCGGTACAGGGGAGAGCACATCAGCGGTACAGGGGGGCACATCAGCGGTACATGGGGGGCACATCAGCAGTACAGGGGGGGGCACATCAGTGGTACAGGGGGGAGCACATCAGTGGTACAGGGGGGGGCACATCAGCGGTACAGGGGGGGGCACATCAGCGGTACAGGGGGGAGCACATCAGTGGTACAGGGGGGAGCACATCAGTGGTACAGGGGGGGGGCACATCAGCGGTACATGGGGGGCACATCAGCAGTACAGGGGGGGACACATCAGCGGTACAGGGGGGAGCACATCAGCGGTACAGGGGGGAGCACATCAGTGGTACAGGGGGGCACATCAGCAGAACAGGGGGGGGCACATCAGCGGTACAGGGGGGAGCACATCAGCGGAACAGGGGGGGCACATCAGCGGTACAGGGGGGGGCACATCAGCAGTACGGGGGGGGCACATCAGCGGTACAGGGGGGGGCACATCAGCGGAACAGGGGGGGCACATCAGCGGTACAGGGGGGGGCACATCAGCGGTAAAGGGGGGAGCACATCAGCGGAACAGGGGGGGCACATCAGCGGTACAGGGGGGGGCACATCAGCGGTACGGGGGGGCACATCAGCGGTACAGGGGGGAGCACATCAGCGGTACATGGGGGGCACATCAGCGGTACAGGGGGGAGCACATCAGCAGAACAGGGGGGGCACATCAGCAGTACAGGGGGGGCACATCAGCGGTACAGGGGGGGGCACATCAGCGGTACAGGGGGGGGCACATCAGCAGTACGGGGGGGGCACATCAGCGGTACAGGGGGGGGCACATCAGCGGAACGGGGGGGCACATCAGCGGTACAGGGGGGGGCACATCAGCGGTAAAGGGGGGAGCACATCAGCGGAACAGGGGGGGCACATCAGCGGTACAGGGGGGAGCACATCAGCGGAACAGGGGGGGCACATCAGCGGTACAGGGGGGGGCACATCAGCGGTACGGGGGGGGCACATCAGCGGTACAGGGGGGAGCACATCAGCGGTACATGGGGGAGCACATCAGCAGAACAGGGGGGGCACATCAGCGGAACAGGGGGGAGCACATCAGCGGTACAGGGGGAGCACATCAGCGGTACAGGGGGGGCACATCAGCAGTACAGGGGGGGCACATCAGCAGTACAGGGGGGGGCACATCAGCGGTACAGGGGGGGGCACATCAGCGGTACAGGGGGGGGCACATCAGCGGTACAGGGGGGAGCACATCAGCGGTACAGGGGGGGCACATCAGCGGTACAGGGGAGAGCACATCAGCGGTACATGGGGGGGGCACATCAGCAGTACAGGGGGGAGCACATCAGTGGTACAGGGGGGGGCACATCAGCGGTACAGGGGGGGGCACATCAGCGGTACAGGGGGGAGCACATCAGCGGTACAGGGGGGGGCACATCAGCGGTACATGGGGGGCACATCAGCGGTACAGGGGGGAGCACATCAGTGGTACAGGGGGGCACATCAGCGGTACAGGGGGGCACATCAGCGGTACAGGGGGGAGCACATCAGTGGTACAGGGGGGCACATCAGCGGTACAGGGGGGCACATCAGCGGTACATGGGGGGCACATCAGCGGTACAGGGGGGGGCACATCAGCGGTACAGGGGGGAGCACATCAGTGGTACAGGGGGGGGCACATCAGCGGTACAGGGGGGCACATCAGCGGTACATGGGGAGCACATCAGCAGAACAGGGGGGAGCACATCAGTGGTACAGGGGGGGCACATCAGCGGTACAGGGGGGAGCACATCAGCGGTACAGGGGGGGGCACATCAGCGGTACAGGGGGGGGCACATCAGCGGTACAGGGGGGAGCACATCAGTGGTACAGGGGGGGCACATCAGCGGTACAGGGGGGGGCACATCAGCGGTACAGGGGGGAGCACATCAGCGGTACAGGGGGGGGCACATCAGCGGTACATGGGGGGCACATCAGCAGTATACAGGGGCCCCGTTCATCTGTGGTGGGCGCTGTCACACGTGTGATTGATGGCGCCTCCGCTCGGAATTCTGTCCCCGCAGGTGAGACTTTTCAGGTGCACTTTTCACCCCACGCCGCTGTACAAGAAGTGACTGGTGGAGGATCCCCTGGGGGCACCACTCCTCACAGATGAGTCATTCATCTAAACCCGGGCCCAGAAGCTTACACTCTACAGAGACTCATGGAGGGGATGATCCCAGTATCCTCGGTCCACAGAACGGGTATCCACCCAAAATCTAACAAAGAGTCATCACACAGTGGCAGCGCCCATCCGATGTAAATATATTCTGCCGCAGCCTTCCCCCACCTGTGTGTACAGCGCCAAGAGTCGTGCCCAGCAGAACAGTCATAGGGTCTTTACACAGATACTCAGATAGAGCCGGTCCTGTAATACCGCAGTGCCCGCTCCGGGGAGGGCCGGAGGCGCTGGCACCACTCAAGTATACACTGGCTTGTGAAAGTATTCACCCCCTTGGCTTTTTACCTATTTTGTTACAATACAACCAGTGTGTAAATATTTCTGTAATCCGATTTGTGTGTGAAGCATCAGCACTGAATAGTCTAAATTGGTGAAGAGAAGTGGGCCAGCTTCTTTACCAATGACCTTCTGTGGCTTACCCTCCTTGTGGAGGGTGTCAGTGACTGCCTTCTGGACATCTGTCAAGTCAGCAGTCTTCCCCATGATTGTGGAGCCTACTGAAACAGACTAAGGGGCATTTTTAAAGAAGCCTTTACCGGAGTTTTTTGTTAATTATTCTAATTTACTGAGATAATGACTTTTATGTTTTCATTGGCTGTAAGTCATAATCATCAACATTAACAGAAATAACCACGTGAAATAGATCCCTCTGCGTGTAATGACTCTATATAATAGATCGCTCTGTGTGTAATGTCTCTATATAATAGATCCCTCTGCGTGTAATGACTCTATATAATAGATCACTCTGCGTGTAATGACTCTATATAATAGATCGCTCTGTGTGTAATGTCTCTATATAATAGATCCCTCTGTGTGTAATGACTCTATATAATAGATCCCTGTGTGTAATGTCTCTATATAATAGATCCATCTGCGTGTAATGACTCTATATAATGGATCCCTCTGCGTGTAATGGCTCTATATAATAGATCCCTGTGTGTAATGACTCTATATAATAGATCCCTCTGTGTGTAATGACTCTATATAATAGATTCCTCTGCGTGTAATGACTCTATATAATAGATCCCTCTGCGTGTAATGACTCTATATAATAGATCCCTCTGCGTGTAATGACTTTATATAATAGATCCCTCTGCGTGTAATGACTCTATATAATAGATCGCTCTGCGTGTAATGACTCTATATAAAAGATCCCTGTGTGTAATGGCTCTATATAATAGATCCCTCTGTGTGAAATGACTCTATAGAATAGATCCCTCTGCGTGTAATGACTCTATAGAATAGATCCCTCTGTGTGTAATGACTCTATAGAATAGATCCCTCTGCGTGTAATGACTCTATATAACAGATCCCTCTGCGTGTAATGACTCTATATAACAGATCCCTCTACGTGTAATGACTCTATATAATAGATCCCTCTGCGTGTAATGACTCTATATAAAAGATCCCTGTGTGTAATGACTCTATAGAATAGATCCCTCTGCGTGTAATGACTCTATAGAATAGATCCCTCTGTGTGTAATGACTCTATATAATAGATCCCTCTGCGTGTAATGACTCTATATAATAGATCCCTCTGCGTGTAATGACTCTATAGAATAGATCGCTCTGCGTGTAATGACTCTATAGAATAGATCCCTCTGTGTGTAATGACTCTATAGAATAGAACCCTCTGCGTGTAATGACTCTATAGAATAGATCCCTCTGCGTGTAATGACTCTATAGAATAGATCCCTCTGCGTGTAATGACTCTATAGAATAGATCCCTCTGCGTGTAATGACTCTATAGAATAGAACCCTCTGCGTGTAATGACTCTATAGAATAGATCCCTCTGCGTGTAATGACTCTATAGAATAGATCCCTCTGCGTGTAATGACTCTATAGAATAGATCCCTCTGCGTGTAATGACTCTATAGAATAGATCCCTCTGCGTGTAATGACTCTATAGAATAGAACCCTCTGCGTGTAATGACTCTATAGAATAGATCCCTCTGCGTGTAATGACTCTATAGAATAGATCCCTCTGCGTGTAATGACTCTATAGAATAGATCCCTCTGCGTGTAATGACTCTATAGAATAGAACCCTCTGCGTGTAATGACTCTATAGAATAGATCCCTCTGCGTGTAATGACTCTATAGAATAGATCCCTCTGCGTGTAATGACTCTATAGAATAGATCCCTCTGCGTGTAATGACTCTATAGAATAGAACCCTCTGCGTGTAATGACTCTATAGAATAGATCCCTCTGCGTGTAATGACTCTATAGAATAGATCCCTCTGCGTGTAATGACTCTATAGAATAGATCCCTCTGCGTGTAATGACTCTATAGAATAGATCCCTCTGCGTGTAATGATTCTATAGAATAGATCCCTCTGCGTGTAATGACTCTATAGAATAGATCCCTCTGCGTGTAATGACTCTATAGAATAGATCCCTCTGCGTGTAATGACTATAGAATAGATCCCTCTGCGTGTAATGACTCTATAGAATAGATCCCTCTGCGTGTAATGACTCTATAGAATAGATGCCTCTGCGTGTAATGACTCTATATAATAGATCCCTCTGCGTGTAATGACTCTATATAATAGATCCCTCTGTGTGTAATGACTCTATAGAATAGATCCCTCTGCGTGTAATGACTCTATATAAAAGATCCCTGTGTGTAATGACTCTATATAAAAATCCCTCTGTGTGTAATGACTCTATATAACAGATCCCTCTGCGTGTAATGACTCTATATAACAGATCCCTCTGCGTGTAATGACTCTATATAAAAGATCCCTGTGTGTAATGACTCTATATAATAGATCCCTCTGTGTGTAATGACTCTAAATAATAGATCCCTCTGCGTGTAATGACTCTATAGAATAGATCCCTCTGTGTGTAATGACTCTATAGAATAGATCCCTCTGTGTGTAATGACTCTATATAACAGATCCCTCTGCGTGTAATGACTCTATATAACAGATCCCTCTGCGTGTAATGACTCTATATAATAGATCCCTCTGCGTGTAATGACTCTATATAAAAGATCCCTGTGTGTAATGACTCTATAGAATAGATCCCTCTGCGTGTAATGACTCTATAGAATAGATCCCTCTGTGTGTAATGACTATATAATAGATCCCTCTGCGTGTAATGACTCTATATAATAGATCCCTCTGCGTGTAATGACTCTATATAATAGATCGCTCTGCGTGTAATGACTCTATAGAATAGATCCCTCTGCGTGTAATGACTCTATAGAATAGATCCCTCTGCGTGTAATGACTCTATAGAATAGATCCCTCTGCGTGTAATGACTCTATAGAATAGATCCCTCTGCGTGTAATGACTCTATAGAATAGATCCCTCTGCGTGTAATGACTCTATAGAATAGATCCCTCTGCGTGTAATGACTCTATAGAATAGATCCCTCTGCGTGTAATGACTATAGAATAGATCCCTCTGCGTGTAATGACTCTATAGAATAGATCCCTCTGCGTGTAATGACTCTATAGAATAGATGCCTCTGCGTGTAATGACTCTATATAATAGATCCCTCTGCGTGTAATGACTCTATATAATAGATCCCTCTGCGTGTAATGACTCTATATAATAGATCCCTCTGCGTGTAATGACTATATAATAGATCCCTCTGCGTGCAATGACTCTATATAATAGATCCCTCTGCGTGTAATGACTCTATATAATAGATCGCTCTGCGTGTAATGACTCTATATAATAGATCCCTCTGCGTGTAATGACTCTATATAATAGATCCCCCTGCGTGTAATGACTCTACATAATAGATCCCTCTGCGTGTAATGACTGTACATAATAGATCCCTCTGCGTGTAATGACTCTATATAATAGATCGCTCTGCGTGTAATGACTCTATATAATAGATCCCTCTGCGTGTAATGACTCTATATAATAGATCCCTCTGCGTGTAATGACTCTATATAAATAGATCGCTCTGCGTGTAATGACTCTATATAATAGATCGCTCTGCGTGTAAAGACTCTATATAATAGATCCCTCTGCGTGTAATGACTCTATATAATAGATCGCTCTGCGTGTAATGACTATATAATAGATCCCTCTGCGTGTAATGACTCTATAGAATAGATCCCTCTGCGTGTAATGACTCTATAGAATAGATCCCTCTGCGTGTAATGACTCTATAGAATAGATCCCTCTGCGTGTAATGACTCTATAGAATAGATCCCTCTGTGTGTAATGACTCTATAGAATAGATCCCTCTGCGTGTAATGACTCTATAGAATAGATCCCTCTGCGTGTAATGACTCTATATAATAGATCGCTCTGCGTGTAATGACTCTATATAATAGATCCCTCTGCGTGTAATGGCTCTATATAATAGATTCCTCTGCGTGTAATGACTCTATATAATAGATTCCTCTGCGTGTAATGACTCTATATAATAGATCCCTCTGCGTGTAATGACTCTATATAATAGATCCCTCTGCGTGTAATGACTCTATATAATAGATCCCTCTGTGTAATGACTCTATATAATAGATCGCTCTGCGTGTAATGACTCTATATAATAGATCCCTCTGTGTAATGACTCTATATAATAGATCGCTCTGCGTGTAATGACTCTATATAATAGATCGCTCTGCGTGTAATGACTCTATATAATAGATCCCTCTGTGTGTAATGACTCTATATAATAGATCCCTCTGTGTGTAATGACTCTATATAATAGATCCCTCTGTGTGTAATGACTCTATATAATAGATCCCTCTGCGTGTAATGACTCTATATAATAGATCCCTCTGTGTGTAATGACTCTATATAATAGATCCCTCTGTGTGTAATGACTCTATATAATAGATCCCTCTGTGTGTAATGACTCTATATAATAGATCCCTCTGTGTGTAATGACTCTATATAATAGATCCCTCTGCGTGTAATGACTCTATATAATATATGAGGTTCGCCTTTGGTATTGATGAAATTCTAATTTTGTGAGATGCACTTATACACTTTACCTTTTCTGAAAGGCCACAGTCTGCAACACCATTGACAAGAGGCAGCACTAACCAAACACCAAGGAGATCTCCAAACAAGTCAGGGACAAAGTTGTTGAGAAGTACAAGTCAGGGTTGGGTTATAAAAAACCCAACGCTGATGATCCGCCGGAGAACCGTGAAATCTATTATCATCAAAAGGAAAGAACATGGTACCACAGCAAACCTGCCAAGAAAGGGCGCCCACCAAAACTCGCAGTCCGGGCAAGGAGGGCATTATTCAGAGAGGCAGCACAGAGACCACAGGTAACCCTGAAGGAGGTGCAGAGTTCCCAAGCAGAGACTGGATGATCTGTCCATACAACCATAATAAGACATATACTCCATAGTGTAGGCCTTTATGAAAGAGTGGGCAGAAATAAAGTACAGACCAAAAGTTTGGACACACCTTCTCATTTAAAGATTTTTCTGTACTTTCCTGACTATGAAAATTGTACATTCACACTGAAGGCATCAAAACTATGAATTACCACATGTGGAATTATATACTTAACAAAAAAGTGTGAAACAACTGAAAATATGTCTTATATTCTAGGGTCTTCACAGTAGCCCCCTTTTGCTTTGATGACGGCTTTGCACACTCTTGGCATTCTCTTGATGAGCTTCAGGAGGTAGTCACCGGAAATGGTTTTCACTTCACAGGTGTGCCCTGTCAGGTATAATAAGTGGGATTTCTTGCCTTATAAATGGGGTTGGGACCATCAGTTGTGTTATGTAGAAGTCTGGTGGATACACAGCTGATAGTCCTACTGAATAGACTGTTAGAATTTGTATTATGGCAAGAAAAAAGCAGCTAAGTAAAGAAAAACGAGTGGCCATCATTACTTTAAGAAATGAAGGTCAGTCAGTGCTAAAAATTGGGAAAACTTTGAAAGTGTCCCCAAGTGCAGTTGCAAAAACCATCAAGCGCTACAAAGAAACTGGCTCACATGAGGACTGCCCCAGGAAAGGAAGACCAAGAATCACCTCTGCTTCTGAGGATAACTTTATCCGAGTCACCAGCCTCAGAAATCGCAGGTTAACAGCAGCTCAGATTAGAGACCAGGTCAATGCCACACAGAGTTCTAGCAGCAGACACATCTCTACAACAACTGTTAAGAGGAGACTTTGTGCAGCAGGCCTTCATGGTAAAATAGCTGCTAGGAAACCACTGCTAAGGACAGGCAACAAGCAGAAGAGACTTGTTTGGGCTAAAGAACACAAGGAATGGACATTAGACCAGTGGAAATCTGTGCTTTGGTCTGATGAGTCCAAATTTGAGATCTTTGGTTCCAACCACCGTGTCTTTGTGCGACGCAGAAAAGGTGAACGGATGGACTCTACATGCCTGGTTCCCACCGTGAAGCATGGAGGAGGAGGTGTGATGGTGTGGGGGGGCTTTGCTGGTGACACTGTCGGGGATTTATTCAAAATTGAAGGCATACTGAACCAGCATGGCTACCACAGCATCTTGCAGCGGCATGCTATTCCATCCGGTTTGCGTTTAGTTGGACCATCATTTATTTTTCAACAGGACAATGACCCCAAACACCTCCAGGCTGTGTAAGGGCTATTTGATCAAGAAGGAGAGTGATGGGGGGCTACGCCAGATGACCTGGCCTCCACAGTCACCAGACCTGAACCCAATCGAGATGGTTTGGGGTGAGCTCGACTGCAGAGTGAAGGCAAAAGGGCCAACAAGTGCTAAGCATCTCTGGGAACTCCTTCAAGATTGTTGGAAGACCATTTCCGGTGACTACCTCTTGAAGCTCATCAAGAGAATGCCAAGAGTGTGCAAAGCAGTCATCAAAGCAAAAGGTGGCTGCTGTGAAGACCCTAGAATATAAGACATATTTTCTGTTGTTTCACACTTTTTTGTTAAGTATATAATTCCACATGTGGTAATTCATAGTTTTGATGCCTTCAGTGTGAATGTACAATTTTCATAGTCATGAAAATACAGAAAAATCTTTAAATGAGAAGGTGTGTCCAAACTTTTGGTCTGTACTGTAGCCTTTACTTATACACAAAAATTGTAAGGCTCATTTTAAGTTGGCCAAAAGACGTGGGAGATTCCCCATATGTATGGAGCAAGGTCCTGTGGTCAGAAGAGACAAAAATGCTACTTTTTGGCCACCAAGGTAAATGCCATGTCTGACGTCAAACCAGTACAGTAAATCACCCCAAGAACACCAGTCCCACAGTGAAACATGGTGGTGGCAGCATCATGCCGTGGTGATGTTTTTCGGCAGCAGGGACAGGGAAAATGGTCTGAGTCGAGGGGAAGATGGATGATGCGAAATACAGGGATATTCTTGATCAAAACCTGTTTGTCTGTCAGTGATTTGAAACTGGGACGGAGATTCACCTTCCAACAAAACAATGACCCAAACCAGACTGCTAAAGCAACACTCGAGTGTGGAGTAAGGGGAAACGTGTAAATGTTCTGGAGCGGCCGAGTCACAGCCCAGACCTTAATCCAATGGAGAATCTGTGGTCAGATGTGAAGATCGCTGTTCACCAGAGGAAACAGAAGGAGCTGGAGCAGTTTTGCCTTGAGGAATGGGCAAAAATCCCAGTGGCCAGATGTAGAAAGCTCCAAGAGACTTATCCAAAGCGACTTGCAGCTGTAATTGCTGCAAAAGGAGGCTCCACAAAGTACTGACTTTAAGGGCGTAAATGCACACTTACGCTTTCAGATATTTTGTCCTATTTGTTATGTGCTTCACAGTAAAAAGAAAACCAAATGTTCACAGTTGCAAACCCTCAAAAGAACCAGTGAAATTCCAGGTTGTGAGGTAGGAAAATACGTAAAAATGCCAGGGGGGGGTGGGGGTGGGGGTGGGGGGGTGAATACTTTTGCAAGCCACTCTATGTGGGATGTCTGGGATGATTTAGTGAATCCTGCTTTGAGCAGGGGGTTGGACCAGATGACCCAGGAGGTCCCTTCCAACTCTACCATTCTATGTGCTTACATGTACACAGTCGGTCCTGTAATATCGCAGGGCCCGCTCAGGGGGGGTCGGAGGTGCTGACCCCACTCAGGTATGTGTGCTTACAGTGGCATGGAAACGTTTGGGCGCCCCTGGTCAAAATTACTGTTATTGTGAACAGTTAATAAAGTTGAAGATGAAATGATGTAAAAGGCCTAAAGTTACAGATGACTCATTTCCTTTGTGTTTGAGGCAAAAAAAAATATATTGTAATTTTTTACATTTTAAAAATTGCAAAAAGGAAAATGGGTAGATGCAAAAGTTTGTGCACCCTTGGAGATTTGTGTGCTCAGATAACTTTGATCAAGGTGTCAGACCTTAATTAGCCTGTTAGGGTTATGGCTTGTTCACTATCATCGTTAGGAAAGGCCGGTGATGCAAATTTCCAGCTTTATAAAAACCTCCTCTAACCTTCTGCCAAAACCAGCAGCCGTGGGGTCTTCTAAGCAGCCGCCGAGCTCTGACAATGGTGGAGGCCACAAAGCAGGAGAAGCTAGAAGGAGAGAGCAAAGGGTTTCCAAGTTGCCCTTTCCTCAGTTTGAAATGTAATAAAGAAATGGCAGTTACCAGGAACAGTGGAGGTCAAGATAAGGTCTGGAAGATCAAGCAAAATTTCAGTGAGAGATGCTCGTAGGATTGCTAAAGAGGCAAATCAGGACCCCCGCTTGACTGCAAAAGACCTTCAGAAAGATTTAGCAGACTCTGGAGTTGTGGTAAATTTTTCTACTGTTCAGAGACACCTGCACAAATATGGCCTTCATGGAAGAGTCATAAGAAGAAAACGTCTCCTGCGTCATCACCATAAAATTCAGCGTCAGATGTAAAAAGAACATCTAAACAAGCCTGATGCATTGTGGAAACAAGTCCTGTGGACCGATGAGGTAAAATAGAAGTCTGTGGCCACAATGATCAAAGGTATGTGTGGAGAAAAAGGGGGCAGAATTTCAGAAAAAGAACATCCCACCAACCATTAAGGATGTAGGAGGATCAATCGTGTTTTGGGGTTGTGCTGCCCCCAGTGGCATGGGGAACATTTCATGGGTAGAGGGAAGAATTGATTTAATGAAATTTCAACAAATTCTTGATGCAAACATAACACCATCTGTAAAAAAGCTGAAGCTGAAAAGAGGATGATCCTACAAATGGAGAATGATCTTAAACACAGGTCACTATCAACAATAGACGACCTCAAAAGGCGCAAGCTGAAGGTTTCACAATGGCCCTCACAGTCCCCTGATCTGAACATCATTGAAAATCTGTGGCTAGACCTCAAAATAGCAGAGGATGCAAGACGCCCCAGGAATCTCACAGACCTGGAGGAATTCTCCAAGGAAGAACGGAGGAAAATCCCTCAAACAAGAACTGAAAGACTCTTGTCTGGTTACAAAAAGTGTTTACAAGCTGTGATACCTGCAAAAGGGGGCGCTACTGGGTACTAACCATGCAGGGGGCACAAACTTTTGCATCTGCCCATTTTCCTTTAAGTAATTTTTAAAACATAAAAAAATGACAATATAAATAATCTTTAAGTGTAGGCATTTTAGAAATCATTTCATCTTCAATTTGCTAAACCATTCGCAATAACAGTTACTTTCACCAGGACTGCCCAAACTTTTACATGCCACTGTACATGTCCTGTAATCTCGCAGTGCCCGCTCCGGGGAGGGTCGGATGCACTGGCACCACTCAGGTATACGTGCTGAGATGTACCCAGCCCGTCCAGTGCATATTATGGTGTATATTCCCTCCGGTGTTTACAGGGAGGCCATGTTGCCACTCTGCCTCCTGATCCTGGGCTTGTTGGCGAGGCGGCGGAGGTTGGCACCAGCAGTGTACACATGGCGTGTGAAGTGATAGTGTGCACAGGAGTAATGCTCTGCAGGGAACACACATACTTGTACACTGAGGTCAGTGATGACTTTTCAATCTGTGTCAAATATTCAGAAAGAAAGAAGGAAAGAAAAAAAGGAGGAAAACAACTCGAGAAGAGACGGAGGAGGGCTAGAAACCTGGCAGCGGCCGGTCACTGACCTGTACATGTGATGACTATAGCAGATCTGCAGCCCCTGGATGATCCCCTGCTGCACCGCTCCTGCCATTACAATCCTCTGCATCCCCCCACAGCCCCCAATATTATATCCACACAACAACATGCAAAGCTGTGTGCTCACAACATGCTGGGACGTGTAGTTCCACAGCAACCACAATCACTACATTGTCTGCTCAACTCTAATCCTCATAGCACAGTTATATATATATAATTCATCATCACAGACACCGTGCACATACATTACTGTATTATGCTCCAGAGCTGCACTCACTATTCTGCTGGTGCAGTCACTGTGTACATACCTTACATTACTGATCCTGAGTTACATCCTGTATTATACCCCAGAGCTGCACTCACTATTCTGCTAGTGCAGTCACTGTGTACATACATTACATTACTGATCCTGAGTTACATCCTGTATTATACCCCAGAGCTGCACTCACTATTCTGCTGGTGCAGTCACTGTGTACATACATTACATTACTGATCCTGAGTTACATCCTGTATTATACCCCAGAGCTGCACTCACTATTCTGCTGGTGCAGCCACTGTGTACATACATTACATTACTGATCCTGAGTTACCTCCTGTATTATACTCCAGAGCTGCACTCACTATTCTGCTGGTGCAGTCACTGTGTACATACATTACATTACTGATCCTGAGTTACATCCTGTATTATACCCCAGAGCAGCACTCACTATTCTGCTGGTGCAGTCACTGTGTACATACATTACATTACTGATCCTGAGTTACATCCTGTATTACACCCCAGAGCGGCACTCACTATTCTGCTGGTGCAGTCACTGTGTACATAAATTACATTACTGATCCTGAGTTACATCCTGTATTATACTCCAGAGCTGCACTCACTATTCTGCTGGTGCAGTCACTGTGTACATACATTACATTACTGATCCTGAGTTACATTCTGTATTATACTCCAGAGCTGCACTCACTATTCTGCTGGTGCAGTCACTGTGTACATACATTACATTACTGATCCTGAGTTACATCCTGTATTATCCTCCAGAGCTGCACTCACTATTCTGCTGGTGCAGTCACTGTGTATATACATTACATTACTGATCCTGAGTTACATCCTGTATTATACTCCAGAGCTGCACTCACTATTCTGCTGGTGCAGTCACTGTGTACATACATTACATTACTGATCCTGAGTTACATTCTGTATTATATTCCAGAGCTGCACTCACTATTCTGCTGGTGCAGTCACTGTGTACATACATTACATTACTGATCCTGAGTTACATCCTGTATTATCCTCCAGAGCTGCACTCACTATTCTGCTGGTGCAGTCACTGTATACATACATTACATTACTGATCCTGAGTTACATCCTATATTATACTCCAGAGCTGCACTCACTATTCTGCTGGTGCAGTCACTGTGTACATACATTACATTACTGATCCTGAGTTACATCCTGTATTATACTCCAGAGCTGCACTCACTATTCTGCTGGTGCAGTCACTGTGTACATACATTACATTACTGATCCTGAGTTACATCCTGTATTATACTCCAGAGCTGCACTCACTATTCTGCTGCTGCAGTCACTGTGTACATACATTACATTAATGATCCTGAGTCACATCCTGTATTATACTCCAGAGCTGCACTCACTATTCTGCTGGTGCAGTCAATGTGTACATACATTACATTACTGATCCGGAGTTACATTCTGTATTATATTCCAGAGCTGCACTCACTATTCTGCTGGTGCAGTCACTGTGTACATACATTACATTACTGATCCTGAGTTACATCCTGTATTATACTCCAGAGCTGCACTCACTATTCTGCTGGTGCAGTCACTGTGTACATACATTACATTACTGATCCTGAGTTACATCCTGTATTATACTCCAGAGCTGCACTCACTATTCTGCTGCTGCAGTCACTGTGTACATACATTACATTAATGATCCTGAGTCACATCCTGTATTATACTCCAGAGCTGCACTCACTATTCTGCTGGTGCAGTCACTGTGTACATACATTACATTACTGATCCTGAGTTACATCCGGTATTATACTCCAGAGCTGCACTCACTATTCTGCTGGTGCAGTCACTGTGTACATACATTACATTACTGATCCTGAGTTACATCCTGTATTATACTCCAGAGCTGCACTCACTATTCTGCTGGTGCAGTCACTGTGTACATACATTACATTACTGATCCTGAGTTACCTCCTGTATTATACTCCAGAGCTGCACTCACTATTCTGCTGCTGCAGTCAATGTGTACATACATTACATTACTGATCCTGAGTTACCTCCTGTATTATACTCCAGAGCTGCACTCACTATTCTGCTGGTGCAGTCACTGTGTACATACATTACATTACTGATCCTGAGTTACCTCTTGTATTATACTCCAGAGCTGCACTCACTATTCTGCTGGTGCAGTCACTGTGTAAATACATTACATTAATGATCCTGAGCCACATCCTGTATTATTCTCCAGAGCTGCACTCACTATTCTGCTGGTGGAGTCACTGTGTACATACATTACATTACTGATCCTGAGTTACATCCTGTATTATACTCCAGAGCTGCACTCACTATTCTGCTGGTGCAGTCACTGTGTACATACATTACATTACTGATCCGGAGTTACATCCTGTATTATCCTCCAGAGCTGCACTCACTATTCTGCTGGTGCAGTCACTGTGTACATACATTACATTACTGATCCTGAGTTACCTCCTGTATTATACTCCAGAGCTGCGCTCATTCTGCTAGTGCAGTCACTGTGTACATACATTAAAATACTGATCCTGAGTTACATCCTGCATTATACTCCAGAGCTGCACTCACTATTCTGCTGGTGCAGTCACTGTGTACATACATTACATTACTGATCCTGAGTTACATCCTGTATTATACTCTAGAGCTGAACTCACTATTCTGCTGGTGCAGTCACTGTGTACATACATTACATTACTGATCCTGAGTTACATCCTGTATTATACTCCAGAGCTGCGCTCACTATTCAGCTGGTGCAGTCACTGTGTACATACATTACATTACTGATCCTGAGTTACATCCTGTATTATACTCCAGAGCTGCACTCACTATTCTGCTGGTGGAGTCACCGTGTACATACATTACATTACTGATCCTGAGTTACATCCTGTATTATACTCCAGAGCTGCACTCACTATTGTGCTGGTGCAGTCACTGTGTACATACATTACATTACTGATCCTGAGTTACATCCTGTATTATACTCCAGAGCTGCACTCACTATTCTGCTGGTGCAGTCACTGTGTACATACATTACATTACTGATCCTGAGTTACATCCTGTATTATACTCCAGAGCTGCGCTCACTATTCAGCTGGTGCAGTCACTGTGTACATACATTACATTACTGATCCTGAGTTACATCCTGTATTATACTCCAGAGCTGCACTCACTATTCTGCTGGTGCAGTCACGGTGTACATACATTACATTACTGATCCTGAGTTACATCCTGTATTATACTCCAGAGCTGCACTCATTATTCTGCTGGTGCAGTCACTGTGTACATACATTACATTACTGATCCTGAGTTACCTCCTGTATTATACTCCAGAGCTGCACTCACTATTCTGCTGCTGCAGTCAATGTGTACATACATTACATTACTGATCCTGAGTTACCTCCTGTATTATACTCCAGAGCTGCACTCACTATTCTGCTGCTGCAGTCACTGTGTACATACATTACATTACTGATCCTGAGTTACCTCTTGTATTATACTCCAGAGCTGCACTCACTATTCTGCTGGTGCAGTCACTGTGTAAATACATTACATTAATGATCCTGAGCCACATCCTGTATTATCCTCCAGAGCTGCACTCACTATTCTGCTGGTGCAGTCACTGTGTACATACGTTACATTACTGATCCTAAGTTTCATCCTGTATTATACTCCAGAGCGGCACTCACTATTCTGCTGGTGGAGTCACTGTGTACATACATTACATTACTGATCCTGAGTTACATCCTGTATTATCCTCCAGAGCTGCACTCACTATTCTGCTGGTGCAGTCACTGTGTACATACATTACATTACTGATCCTGAGTTACCTCCTGTATTATACTCCAGAGCTGCGCTCATTCTGCTGGTGCAGTCACTGTGTACATACATTAAAATACTGATCCTGAGTTACATCCTGTATTATACTCCAGAGCTGCACTCACTATTCTGCTGGTGCAGTCACTGTGTACATACATTACATTACTGATCCCGAGTTACATCCTGTATTATACTCCAGAGCTGCACTCACTATTCTGCTGGTGCAGCAACTCTGTACATACATTACATTACTGATCCTGAGTTACATCCTGTATTATACTCCAGAGCTGCACTCACTATTCTGCTGGTGCAGTCACTGTGTACATACATTACATTACTGATCCTGAGTTACCTCCTGTATTATACTCCAGAGCTGTACTCACTATTCTGTTGGTGCAGTCACTGTGTACATACCTTACATTACTGATCCTGAGTTACATCCTGTATTATACCCCAGAGCTGCACTCACTATTCTGCTGGTGCAGTCACTGTGTACATAAATTACATTACTGATCCTGAGTTACATCCTGTATTATACTCCAGAGCTGCGCTCACTATTCTGCTGGTGCAGTCACTGTGTACATACATTACATTACTAATCCTGAGTTACACCCTGTATTCTACTCCAGAGCTGCGCTCACTATTCTGCTGGTGCAGTCATTGTGTACATACATTACATTACTGATACTGAGTTACATCCTGTATTATACTCTAGAGCTGAACTCACTATTCTGCTGGTACAGTCATTGTGTACATACATTACATTACTGATCCTGAGTTACATCCTGTATTATACTCCAGAGCTGCACTCACTATTCTGCTGGTGCAGTCACTGTGTACAAACATTACATTACTGATCCTGAGTTACATCCTGTATTATCCACCAGAGCTGTACTCACTATTCTGCTGGTGCAGTCACTGTGTACATACATTACATTACTGATCCTGAGTTACATCCTGTATTATACTCCAGAGCTGCACTCACTATTCTGCTGGTGGAGTCACCGTGTACATACATTACATTACTGATCCTGAGTTACATCCTGTATTATACTCCAGAGCTGCACTCACTATTGTGCTGGTGCAGTCACTGTGTACATACATTACATTACTGATCCTGAGTTACATCCTGTATTATACTCCAGAGCTGCACTCACTATTCTGCTGGTGCAGTCACTGTGTACATACATTACTTTACTGATCCTGAGTTACATCCTGTATTATACTCCAGAGCTGCGCTCACTATTCAGTCACTGTGTACATACATTACATTACTGATCCTGAGTTACATCCTGTATTATACTCCAGAGCTGCGCTCACTATTCTGCTGGTGCAGTCACTGTGCACATACATTACATTACTGATCCTGAGTTACCCCCTGCATTATACTCCAGAGCTGCACTCACTATTCTGCTGGTGTAGTCACTGTGCACATACATTACATTACTGATCCTGAGTTACATCCTGTATTATACTCCAGAGCGGCACTCACTATTCTGCTGGTGCAGTCACTGTGTACATACATTACATTACTGATCCTGAGTTACATCCTGTATTATACTCCAGAGCGGCACTCACTATTCTGCTGGTGCAGTCACTGTGTACATACATTACATTACTGATCCTGAGTTACATCCTGTATTATACTTCAGAGCTGCGCTCACTATTCTGCTGGTGCAGTCACTGTGTACATACATTACATTACTGATCCTAAGTTACATCCAGTATTATACTCCAGAGCGGCACTCACTATTCTGCTGGTGCAGTCACTGTGTACATACATTACATTACTGATCCTGAGTTACATCCTGTATTATCCTCCAGAGCTGCACTCACTATTCTGCTGGTGCAGTCACTGTGTACATACGTTACATTACTGATCCTGAGTTACATCCTGTATTATATTCCAGAGCTGCACTCACTATTCTGCTGGTGCAGTCACTGTGTACATACATTACATTACTGATCCTGAGTTACCTCCTGTATTATACTCCAGAGCTGCACTCACTATTCTGCTGGTGCAGTCACTGTGTACATACATTACATTACTGATCCTGAGTTACCTCCTGTATTATACTCCAGAGCTGCACTCACTATTCTGCTGGTGCAGTCACTGTGTACATACATTACATTACTGATCCTGAGTTACATCCTGTATTATACCCCAGAGCTGCACTCACTATTCTGCTGGTGCAGTCACTGTGTACATACATTACATTACTGATCCTGAGTTACATCCTGTATTATACTCCAGAGCTGCACTCACTATTCTGCTGGTGCAGTCACTGTGTACATACATTACATTACTGATCCTGAGTTACCTCCTGTATTATACCCCAGAGCTGCACTCACTATTCTGCTGGTGCAGTCACTGTGCACATACATTACATTACTGATCCTGAGTTACCTCCTGTATTATACTCCAGAGCTGCACTCACTATTCTGCTGGTGCAGTCACTGTGTACATACATTACATTACTGATCCTGAGTTACCTCCTGTATTATACCCCAGAGCTGCACTCACTATTCTGCTGGTGCAGTCACTGTGTACATACATTACATTACTGATCCTGAGTTACATCCTGTATTATACTCCAGAGCTGCGCTCACTATTCTGCAGGTGCAGTCACTGTGTACATACATTACATTACTGATCCTGAGTTACACCCTGTATTATACTCCAGAGCTGCGCTCACTATTCTGCTGGTGCAGTCACTGTGTACATACATTACATTACTGATCCTGAGTTACATCCTGTATTATACTCTAGAGCTGAACTCACTATTCTGCTGGTGCAGTCATTGTGTACATACATTACATTACTGATCCTGAGTTACATCCTGTATTATACTCCAGAGCTGCACTCACTATTCTGCTGGTGCAGTCACTGTGTACAAACATTACATTACTCATCCTGAGTTACATCCTGTATTATACTCCAGAGCCGCACTCACTATTCTGCTGGTGGAGTCACTGTGTACATAGATTACATCACTGATCCTGAGTTACATCCTGTATTATACTCCAGAGCTGCACTCACTATTCTGCTGGTGGAGTCACCGTGTACATACATTACATTACTGATCCTGAGTTACATCCTGTATTATACTCCAGAGCTGCACTCACTATTGTGCTGGTGCAGTCACTGTGTACATACATTACATTACTGATCCTGAGTTACATCCTGTATTATACTCCAGAGCTGCACTCACTATTCTGCTGGTGGAGTCACTGTGTATATACATTACATTACTGATCCTGAGTTACATCCTGTATTATACTCCAGAGCGGCACTCACTATTCTGCTAGTGCAGTCACTGTGTACATACATTACATTACTGATCCTGAGTTACCTCCTGTATTATACTGCAGAGCTGCACTCACTATTCTGCTGGTGCAGTCACTGTGTACATACATTACATTACTGATCCTGAGTTACATCCTGTATTATACTCCAGAGCTGCACTCACTATTCTGCTGGTGCAGTCACTGTGTACATACATTACATTACTGATCCTGAGTTACATCCTGTATTATACTCCAGAGCTGCACTCACTATTCTGCTGGTGCAGTTACTGTGTACATACATTACATTACTGATCCTGATTTACCTACTGTATTATACTCCAGAGCTGCACTCACTATTCTGCTGGTGCAGTCACTGTGTACATACATTACATTACTGATCCTGAGTTACCTCCTGTATTATACTCCAGAGCTGCACTCACTATTCTGCTGGTGCAGTCACTGTGTACATACATTACATTACTGATCCTGAGTTACATCCTGTATTATACTCCAGAGCTGCACTCTCTATTCTGGTGGTGCAGTCACTGTGTAAACACATTACATTACTGATCCTGAGTTACATCCTGTATTATACTTCAGAGCTGCACTCACTATTCTGCTGGTGGAGTCACTGTATACATACATTACATTACTGATCCTGAGTTACATCCTGTATTATACTCCAGAGCAGCACTCATTATTCTGCTTGTGCAGTCACTGTGTACATACATTACATTACTGATCCTGAATTACCTCCTGCATTATACTCCAGAGCTGCACTCACTATTCTGCTGGTGCAGTCACCGTGTACATATATTACATTACTGATCCTGAGTTACCTCCTGTATTATACTCCAGAGCTGCACTCACTATTGTGCTGGTGCTGTCACTGTGTACATACATTACATTACTGATCCTGAGTTACATCCTGTATTATACTCCAGAGCTGCACTCACTATTCTGCAGGTGCAGTCACCGTGTACATATATTACATTACTGATCCTGAGTTACCTCCTGTATTATACTCCAGAGCTGCACTCACTATTGTGCTGGTGCAGTCACTGTGTACATACATTACATTACTTATCCTGAGTTACATCCTGTATTATACTCCAGAGCTGCACTCACTATTCTGCTGGTGCAGTCACTGTGTACATACATTACATTACTGATCCTGAGTTACATCCTGTATTATACTCCAGAGCTGCACTCACTATTCTGCTGGTGCAGTCACTGTGTACATACATTACATTACTGATCCTGAGTTACATCCTGTATTATGCTCCAGAGCTGCACTCACTATTCTGCTGGTGCAGTCACTGTGTACATACATTACATTACTGATCCTGAGTTACATCCTGTATTATACTCCAGAGCTGCACTCACTATTCTGCTGGTGCAGTCACTGTGTACATACATTACATTACTGATCCTGAGTTACATCCTGTATTATACTCCAGAGCTGCACTCACTATTCTGCTGGTGCAGTCACTGTGTACATACATTACATTACTGATCCTGAGTTACATCCTGTATTATACTCCAGAGCTGCACTCACTATTCTGCTGGTGCAGTCACTGTGTACATACATTACATTACTGATCCTGAGTTACATCCTGTATTATACTCCAGAGCTGCACTCACTATTCTGCTGGGGCAGTCGTTGTGTACATACATTACATTACTGATCCTGAGTTACATCCTGTATTATACTCCAGAGCTGCACTCACTATTCTGCTGGTGCAGTCACTGTGTACATACATTACATTACTGATCCTGAGTTACATCCTGTATTATACTCCAGAGCTGCACTCACTATTCTGCTGGTGCAGTCACTGTGTACATACATTACATTACTGATCCTGAGTTACATCCTGTATTATACTCCAGAGCTGCACTCACTATTCTGCTGGGGCAGTCGTTGTGTACATACATTACATTACTGATCCTGAGTTACATCCTGTATTATACTCCAGAGCTGCACTCACTATTCTGCTGGTGCAGTCACTGTGTACATACATTACATTACTGATCCTGAGTTACATCCTGTATTATACTCCAGAGCTGCACTCACTATTCTGCTGGTGCAGTCACTGTGTACATACATTACATTACTGATCCTGAGTTACATCCTGTATTATGCTCCAGAGCTGCACTCACTATTCTGCTGGTGCAGTCACTGTGCACATACATTACATTACTGATCCTGAGTTACCTCCTGTATTATACTCCAGAGCTGCACTCACTATTCTGCTGGTGCAGTCACGGTGTACATACATTACATTACTGATCCTGAGTTACATCCTGTATTATACTCCAGAGCTGCACTCACTATTCTGCTGGTGCAGTCACTGTGTACATACATTACATTACTGATCCTGAGTTACATCCTGTATTATACTCCAGAGCTGCACTCACTATTCTGCTGGTGCAGTCACTGTGTACATACATTACATTACTGATCCTGAGTTACCTCCTGTATTATACTCCAGAGCTGCGCTCACTATTCTGCTGTATCTAAGCCTATGACGTGTGATGCTTGCTGCGCCCCCTGTCTGCTCTCCGGTATCTTGCGTGGTGGCAGGTCAGTATCACTATCCGTTTCCCACCTGTTACGATTGTGTTGTGCCCCCCCCCCCCCCCGGTATCTCTCCGCCCAGGTGGGTGCGGGGCTCCTGTGGTTTCGGCGTGCTGGCAGTGCGCAGGTTAAGCAGCGTCCGCCTTGCGTGCTTCAGTGTCGGGGAATCTTATCTCCTGTGTCTTTACCTTTCAGGTAAATTCATGTGAGAGTCGGGGAGGGAGAAGAACCTTCCTCCAGCCTCTCCTCCACCAGATGTCCCTCCCTAGGGCCAAACAGGCAGCGACAAGACCAAGACCCTCCGATCAGACACTGCCCCCCAGACCTGGGTGTCCTAGGACGTGAGAACAGTCAGAGAGCAGAGGTCACAGGCGGCGCCCACAGTGGGGGTCACCACTCCGCAGGGATGGCCGCGGTCACGCCAGCACCAGGTATGTGGTGAATTACAGCCAAGCATGTGACGCCGCACAGACGAGAGAGTGACGCTCCAGCTCTGCTGCATCTGCAAGTATAGCAAAGCGCACCCCTATAATGAGGGGGCATCACTGACAGCACTCATCACGGATCCTAATCATGTGAAGGATCTGCTCTCAGCGATGATACAATGTATCCGTGCAGATAAGGGTCTTCATTACACAATGTTGTTCCCTTAAAACCATCACCTACTGAACGATGGTGGACGAGGGGGCGGCGAGGAGAGCGAGGGGATGGGGAGGGGACAGCGAGGGGATGGCGAGGAGATGGAGAGTGGACGGCGAAGGGAAGCAGAAGGGGACAGCCAGGGGACGGCGAGGAGAGCGAGGGGACAGAGTGGGGATGGAGAGGGGACAGAGTGGGGACAGCGAGGGGACGGAGAGGAGAGCGAGGGGACAGAGTGGGGATGGAGAGGGGACAGCGAGGATAGAGTGGGGACAGCGAGGGGATGGAGATGGGATGGAGATGGGACAGAGAGGGGACAGGTCTGTGTGTTGGACACAGGATGGTCGTGCTGTGGCCACGTATCCGGCACTATCACACTAGATGCGGGTTTATGCTGTTAATCATTGCTGACGTATTTTTGATGTAAAGATAATGTTCAGTATCTTTCCAATCAGACCATTGTCCATCAAAATTGATGTGTAAATCTCATCTGCCAGAAAATGGATCTGTGCGATTATAAATCTGTCTGCCGGAGCCCGCGGAGCTGTCGTGTTACCGGTGTCTATGAGGGAATCTCGTAAAACATGAGATGAGAATGGCGTCTGTGTAACCGTCCGATATCAGCGTCTGTCTGATGGGTCTAATCCCTGGGAAACCTGTGCAGACCCGGCCTGCGACCGACAGCAGCCAGACACAGGCGCAAAGGATCATTCCACTGCGGAAAGCCAGCAATGTGTCAGCTTGTGTCGGCCATATTGTACAGGTAGCAGAGGTGGTGACCAATCAATCATCCACATTGTGACAAAGACGCACGATGGGAATAACGAGACCCCACAACATGCCGCGATCTCCCACCTGTCACCGAAGCTGCAGATCATCCTGTGCAATATCCTGTATCCAGCCGCCAAGTCCGCCTGACAGAGGAGAAAGCGAGGCGTCAGTCATCAGGGGAGACCGCAATCTATTACTCCCTGTTATCAGCCATTACTGGGGGAGGTGACTGTAGGACAGGAGACTACAATCTATTACTCCCTGTTATCAGCCATTACTGGGGGAGGTGACTGTAGGACAGGAGACTACAATCTATTACTCCCTGTTATCAGCCATTACTGGAGGAGGTGACTGTAGGACAGGAGACTACAATCTATTACTCCCTGTTATCAGCCGTCTCAGGCCGGGGATAGGTCTTTCTTCTCTCATTAGTCGGGGTCCCTCCCTGTGTGAAGGTGACTATGTTACCAGGTACAGATATGATCGGGGGTCTCGGAGGGTCTTGCGGACGGTTCTCACCCCCCCCTTCATGTTTGTGGATTGGGCAGGACTGCGGCTTCTGGTCTGCGGCTTCTGGTCTGCGGCTTCTGATCTGCGGCTTCTCGTCTGCGGCTTCTGATCTGCGGCTTCTGATCTGCGGCTTCTGGTCTGCGGCTTCTGGTCTGCGGCTTCTGGTCTGCGGCTTCTGATCTGCGGCTTCTCGTCTGCGGCTTCTCGTCTGCGGCTTCTCGTCTGCGGCTTCTCGTCTGCGGCTTCTCGTCTGCGGCTTCTCGTCTGCGGCTTCTGATCTGCGGCTTCTGGTCTGCGGTTTCTCGTCTGCGGCTTCTGGTCTGCGGCTTCTGGTCTGCGGCTTCTGGTCTGCGGCTTCTGGTCTGCGGCTTCTGATCTGCGGCTTCTGGTCTGCGGCTTCTGGTCTGCGGCTTCTGATCTGCGGCTTCTGGTCTGCGGTTTCCGAGCCTCGTGGGATCTGGTTCTGTCGGGTGTAATTGATCGCAGCTCTAGAATTAGCTGTTAATTTTATTAATGTGTAACGGATGTTAAACGTCTGGGGAAACCGCGTGATGATGAGTGTGAGGCGGAGGCGACACCAATCAGCCCGACAACCAAAAACCACAGAGACGGTGACATGCCAGATCTGACAGGGTCGACCCCGTGTACGAAGCTTCATCACAGGGAAGCTCAGAGATTTGCGGCCAATTTATAGAAATGGAAAACGAATCTGCCGCACGACCCAAGAACAATTTCACAATCAGTCGCATTTGTCAGAGTAAATCGGCCGCTTTGTGCAGTCACCATTTTCCAGACTTCTGCTTGCTGTCAATGACTGAAAATATTCCTGTTTGGACCAAAAGGCGGAATCCGAAACCTGACAATCGCACAAGGTACACCGGCCGATGTGAGCGAGTAGCTGCGGCCATGTGGCCCTGGCATCTGCGTGGTTACGTGCCCTCAGGCGAACATGTGGTCCTGAATCTGCATGGTTACATGCCCGCCGGCGGTTGTGTGGCCCTGGCATCGGGGTGGTTACGTGCCCCCAGGTGGTCGTGTGGCCCTGGCATCTGCGTGGTTACGTGCCCATTGGTGGCCGTGTGGCCCTGGCATCGGTGTGGTTACGTGCCCACTGGTGGACGTGTGGCCCTATCATCGGCATGGTTATGTGCCCACTGGTGGACGTGTGGCCCTGGCATTGGCGTGGTTACGTGTGACCATGGCATTGGCGTGGTTAGGTGTGGCCCCGGCATTGGCGTGGTTAGGTGTGGCCCCGGCATTGGCGTGGTTACGTGTGGCCCCGGCATTGGCGTGGTTACGTGTGGCCCCGGCATTGGCGTGGTTACGTGTGGCCCCGGCATTGGCGTGGTTACGTGTGGCCCCGGCATTGGCGTGGTTACGTGTGGCCCTGGCATTGGCGTGGTTAAATGTGCCTACAGCATCGGCGTGGTTACGTGTGGCCCTAGCATCGGCGTGGTTATGTGTGGCTGCTGCATCGGCATGGTTAGGTGTGGCCCTGGCATCGGCGTGGTTAGGTGTGGCCCTGGCATTGGCGTGGTTACGTGTGGCCCTGGCACTGGCGTGGTTACGTGTGGCCCTGGCATCGGCGTGGTTACGTGTGGCCCTGGCATCGGCGTGGTTACGTGTGGCCCCAGCACTGGCGTGGTTACGTGTGGCCCTGGCACGGTTACATGTGGCTCGGGCACTGGCGTGGATACGTGTGGCCCTGGCATTGGCGTGGTTACTTGTGGCCCTGGCATTGGCGTAGTTACGTGTGGCCCTGGCATTGGCGTGGTTACGTGTGGCTCGGGCACTGGCGTGGATACGTGTGGCTCGGGCACTGGCGTAGTTACGTGTGGCCCTGGCACTGGCGTGGTTACGTGTGGCTCGGGCACTGGCGTGGATACGTGTGGCTCGGGCACTGGCGTAGTTACGTGTGGCCCTGGCATTGGCGTGGATACGTGTGGCCCTGGCAGATGTGGTGTCTGGTGCTGACCGTGGCCTTCACTGCTGACAGGTTAACCCAATCCTTGCCTGGACACAGTTGCTATCATTAACTCTCAGGATGCCGGATGTTATTAGTCCTTACTTATATAGCGCCGGCATATTCCGCAGCGCCGTCCTGAATATAACTCAGCCTTCAGTGAATATGAGCAGGGAAGGGGTTAATGCAGCGTGACCCTGAGCGGGTGTAGACGGGCGAGGACAGATTGTTTTATACATACACACGTCAAGGAGAAGCCGCCCCGCGCCGTCCGTCTGCGGATTATTTGGGTTTATAAACCGCTATCAGTAGATTATCAGACTACGAGATGGTGCTCTGTAGACGCCCCCTCTGCATCATGTTAGGGGTCTCACCTTAGTCATATCCCCTTATTTCTGTGACATAATCACTGGAGGGGAGTGCAGAGAATGGGGGGCCGCAAAGTGTACATCAGTCACGACCCCGTATGTTGTAGAAGAGGGGCCATAACAATATTTTTATTCTATAGCGCCAACATATTCTGTGGCAATGTATAGGCGGATGAGGCCGACCTTGGCTCCGTAGCAATTACGTCCATAGAGCCCGAGGTCACAGGTCAGTCAGTGACATCACAGTGACGTCATCATTTCCGCCTCCCCCACATTCTTCATTAGTCGGTGTCACTGAGGTTGGACTTTGCCCCCGCAGATGACGGGCACACACGGGCGCTGCCGCAGGGCTGGGGTACTCGCGGAGACGTCTCAGTGTTGTCACCAGAGGGGGGGACTTTCTGGGAATGGAGGCGCTCGGGGTGTTTCTGGCCTCGCACTTGCTGGAAAAAGAGGCTGGAAAATCCGAGGCATCAAAAGAATGTTGTGTAAGTTGCTGGGGGAGATCCAGGCATGTGTGCGGCAGCTGCAGGGAGAATACAATGTGAGCGAGGCTCCGGAGGAGGCGGCGGCGAGGCTCCGGTACCTGCCGGGCATTACTGTCACCTTCATGTGTTCACGCCTCATGTCCCTGCAGAGAATAGGCGCCCGCCGCCCCCTGCACCCAGAGCGTTCCCTGCGGACGGTCACCAGGAGGTGCCACCTCTGACCCCACTCACCGCTGCGGGTCACCGGGGTGATAATGTGTTAAATGCGCAGTAAATGACCTGTGACCCCGGAGCTGACACTTAATATCTCCTGTGTCCAACAAGCAGGGAAATGCTCTGTATGTGCCTCCCATCCCCCACCCTAATGCACCTGCTTATTCCTCATACCCCCCGGCCCCAAACCTGCACCCATCGTGTAAGAGACCTCTGGGCCTGTGCCCCAATGTCACAGGGAGACGACCCGCCGCCGGCCCCCGGACTAAAACTTCTAGTATTTAGGACAGGATGCAACCAACGTTACCGTTCACTGACAGCAAGCAGAGATATCAAATTAGCAGTCAGCCTCCCCGAGTAATGGCTAACGGGGGGGTTTGCTGGCTGTTCATGTCGCCCCGTTCACCCCGTCCTATGTATTGGGTCGATACCTCCCACAGCAAAGCCAGGCAGGACAGGGTTAATCCTAGCTCTGCAGGTCCTGATTAGATGCATCTGCCCAGGTTTTGACTAGAACCAGGGACTGTGGTCACTATGATGTCAGTCTGCTGAATCTGCCGGGGTCTCTCTGAAGGAGACTGCACAGGTCAGCTAGGAAAGCTGAGCAGTCTGTGTGCTGGAGCTGCAAGGTAACGTGTGGAAGCTGCAGCCTGTTCAGTGTGAACTGTGCGCGGAGATGATCACTTCTGTTTGGTGCTGGAGCTAGGGCTGTAGGTGATACCGAGACTGGGGGGGGATTGGACTCTTCTGTGTATGCAGTCTGCTCCGGAAGAAAGGACTGTACTCCACACTGACATATATGTGCCGCTGGTTATTGGCTGTGATACCTTTGTGCCCAGAAGAGGTTTTGTTTTGAATCCCTTGGGAGTTTTATGACCGCAATAAAACTGCACCTGTTTGGACCAAACTGCATTGCCTGTGTGAACGCTGCCTAATGCTTACCTGAGAGTGTGAACCCCCTACACTCCGTATGCTTTGCTTTTAGTTTTACACTATTCTCTGCAGACGCATGCGGTTCATATCCGCGTGCTGCCCAGCGTTGGTGGCGTTATAAAACTGAAGGGTGTGCGGCCGTCCGCCATGCATACGAGTGCAGTGAAATCTGTACATCACAGCGATCTGTACATCTTTAGTAAGGAGCCCCTCCCCCGCTGTTCTTTTTATCCTCCGGGTCCTCGTCTATTACTAATTATCGTCCCAGTTGCTGTTGATTTTGGCTTTACCTTCCCCATTAATTACTTCCTACACCCCCATCCCTCCATCTTCCCGGCCTTCTTTGTAAGTGTCGGCTCCTCTCATTACTCGTCCCCCCTCGCTCGATCCCTTTGTTTCGGGGTGAATGGGGCCCACACTTGTCACTGGCAGGAATGCGCCTCTTTCTGTGCCGTGTGTGACCCCCTCACGGGGATGTAGGGCTGCACATTACAGGGCGGGCGTGGGGTGCTGCCTGACCCTCCTGTGATACGGTTAGTGGCGGGCTCTGGTCGGGGCTCCGCAGCACATTGGGGTGGGGGGGCCTCCACAGTTGGCCTCTGTATTAGGAGTTTGGGTTATTTTTTTGCAATGTGCACAAATCTGCCGTCCTATTCTGCAGGCAGTGGGCGTTGTGGGAATGGAGGGCATGCTGAGAATTTGTGGCTGGTGGCCATGTGTCCGGCGCAGCTGGTCTGAGGCTCGCGCACGGCTCTGGCATCAGGGGACGGAGCGGACTCTCCTCTAGGGGGTGACAAGTCCCATTGTAAATGTATTCTCTAAGGTGGGTCCATGGTGCCACTGCTGGCGAGGGATGTGCCCGTACCTCCCCTGTGCTCCATCAGTATTGCCAACATGTCAGACCAAACGCAGAGGTGCTTCTCTTCACCTATTACTTCTCACAGCTGAGGGTTTGTTACCGTGTATCCAGCCTGGACATTAGTGAGGCGATCAGCCCGGCCTCCAGGCTGCTCCATCTACCTGCAGAGCGATCCCGGCGGTGCTGGTCTCGTCGGCCGGCACTGATGGGGCCTGTTCACACGCGGTGTTTTTGTTGTGTAAAGTACAGAACCAGCATAATGGCTGCGCTTCCTCACCTCTCGTGCACACGCTGACGGGTTTTCGCCGGGTATCTCGAGCCCTCCGGTGTTTTTTAACCAAGACGCAGCAGATCAATTCTTACTTAAAATGAAAAAGAGTGAAAACGCGACAAGAACGGCCTATTCTGCCGGCGCTTTTCATCACACAACGCTGGTTTATAGTGAAAAAAAAAAACGCTGCAAAAACAGCATGTGTGAACATTCCCATACATAAAAAAACAACAGGATCCCTATGATGTTTTCAGTTCCGATCTACGGACCTGCGGTCGGGCCGGGACCGACCTGTCATCCATGAGACGAGTTCCCAGTCACTGATGGCAAGCAGCGGTCCTGGAAATGGCGAGACACAATGTGACAGACTGCGATTGTGCTCCATCTATATAAAAGCAGGACCCTCTAACCCCAGGAGGGCGGTGGGCTCGGGCGCTGGGACAGTGAATTTCTGAGAATCCTACGCTCTGGTGTCCTCGCTGCTGTCTCTCCTCCCTCTCTCCTCGCTGGGGCTGGGAATGGTACAAGTGGGAGGGGAGTGGGAGACTCTCTCAGATGAAGAAGTAAAGTGCTCACCTCAGGGCTGGCGGGCAGACCCCACAGCAGCAGCAGCAGCAGCAGACCCCACAGCAGCAGGCACAGGACCCCTGCTCTCCCCTCTGCTGCTTAACCCTTTCTTTCCCCTGGAGTAGTAGGAGCAGGTAAGCTGTGCTATGGGATGATAAGGCATTGTATATTTCCTTGCTGGGATTGTCAGCTCTTGGGGACAGAGCAGTGCTCAGCATGGTGTAGCAGAGCCGGTTGTGTGGATATGGTCTGCAGGTGCATAGTGTACGGTGCTGTATGTATAATGTGACCTTTGCTTTACATGTGACCGGTGAGTAGACTGCAATCTACTCCGTGCTGGGTGTACTACTACCCCCATCATACCTAGTGTAGCGTTATATTCTATCATGGGCTCCTTACGACGTGTCCTTCTCCTCCGCACATCTGTGGGAGTTTTGTTTGTCATGTTGAGCCCTTGTTGTGGACGTCACGGGCGGCGCCGCGGTGTGAATGATCCGCTGTTCGTGCCACAACCTGAGCTCGTTCTGTAAACACTCGGCAGGTGCACGGACGCTGGATTTATAGAGAAAGCTATCGGGCGTCGCGTCCCACCATACCGTGGTGGGTTCTCAGACGCCCAGATCTCATGTGCAGATTTTGTGGCATTTTATGAGGACAGAGTACGGATGGCGCAGATGAGCCCGTGTGCGGTTTAGGAAGAATCAAGGAGCAAAGAGATGGAAAATGCTATAAAGACTCGCAGTTCATGTATGTAAAAACGGCGACAGCGTTGTCATTCTGCGAATTTCCACATATAGCGGATTTTGTTCTGCGCCTTTCCCACGCCGGGCGGCTCCCGGTATCTCACATCACGTGTGCAACCGATTTACAAAATATTAGGACTCAATAAAAAAGAAACTTATTTAAAACGTGCCCTCACGCCCGTTACCTGGGGGGCTACCTCTGTCTGTAGTCGTGTATCACCTGGCTCCGTCTCGGATGTTTGCTGCACTCGGACTCATCCCTCTTTGCCTCCTGCTGCGGCTCGGACCTCTCAGGTGCGGTGGCCTGGAGGGGTCACTTCTAGGCGGACCAGCATCTAATCCTCAGGGTTACAATCTCTGGAATTTCCATAACCGTGGAGCTACGAGGAAAGAAGGAAAAAATTCTTGCAAACTGCTAATCTTGAAATAAAGGAGATGTAGGAATTAGTGGCTAATACTGTTCTCCTGATGTCGGCGCAGGCTCTCGTGTGCGGTCACGGAGTCACATATGTGCTGGGTGACCACCATTTCATCTTCATAAAGACCCTGTTGTTGCATGTGACGTCGGCCGAACCCAGCAACAATGGCTTGTTATATCCGCTAATTACTTAAAAGGTCTGAGTTATTATAAAAGCTGAAACCTTCATCCATGCATCATCCGAAAATCTGGAGCAGATCACACAGGGAATTACATCCGCTGCGACGCTGCATAGCAATCATTGTGATAGTGGATGTAGCAGAGCCGGCGGTGCGCGCAATGCAGCACAACAGCCCTTCACTAGGCAGGACGAACGTGCGGGATCATCAGCTGTAGAAAGTGCACAGGGCTCTGTTCATACTTAGTAAAAATACTACAGGTTTACCATCTGGATCTACAGACACAAAATCCGCAAAAGTGGACGAGATGTTCCATCGATACACCGCAGAAAAGTCACCGCGAAAAGTCACCTGCAGGCGCGGCCGGCGCAAAATCGGTTGTTTCTGCAAATTTCACCCTTAGTAAAGCAAAAAGCAAAATCTGCTGCGAATCCACAACACAATCCACAGCTATAAGATGTTTATGCAGATTTTCTGCTAAATTTATTGCAAAATTCACAACAGATTTCTGTCCAAATTATGGTACAGTGAATGCATCCAAGACCTGTAATGGTGGCAACTGTCAGGACCCCATTATCATCTATCCCCCCCCCCAGACCTGTAATGGTGGCCACCGTCAGGCCCCCGTTATCATCTATCCCCCACCAGACCTGTAATGGTGGCCACTGTCAGGCCCCCGTTATCATCTATCCCCCACCAGACCTGTAATGGTGGCCACTGTCAGGACCCCATTATCATCTATCCCCCACCAGACCTGTAATGGTGGCCACTGTCAGGACCCCATTATCATCTATCCCCCCTCCAGACCTGTAATGGTGGCCACTGTCAGGCCCCCGTTATCATCTATCCCCCACCAGACCTGTAATGGTGGCCACCGTCAGGCCCCCGTTATCATCTATCCCCCACCAGACCTGTAATGGTGGCCACCGTCAGGCCCCCGTTATCATCTATCCCCCACCAGACCTGTAATGGTGGCCACTGTTAGGACCCCATTATCATCTATCCCCCCTCCAGACCTGTAATGGTGGCCACTGTCAGGACCCCATTATCATCTATCCCCCCTCCAGACCTGTAATGGTGGCCACTGTCAGGCCCCCGTTATCATCTATCCCCCACCAGACCTGTAATGGTGGCCACCGTCAGGCCCCCGTTATCATCTATCCCCCACCAGACCTGTAATGGTGGCCACTGTTAGGACCCCATTATCATCTATCCCCCCTCCAGACCTGTAATGGTGGCCACTGTCAGGACCCCATTATCATCTATCCCCCCTCCAGACCTGTAATGGTGGCCACTGTCAGGACCCCATTATCATCTATCCCCCACCAGACCTGTAATGGTGGCCACTGTCAGGACCCCATTATCATCTATCCCCCCTCCAGACCTGTAATGGTGGCCACTGTCAGGACCCCATTATCATCTATCCCCCCTCCAGACCTGTAATAGTGGCCACTGTCAGGACCCTGTTTTCCTCGATCACCCCCCTAGACATGTGGCCTTTCAGGACCCAGTTATCTCCTCTCCCCCATAGACATGTGGCCTCTCAAGCCCCTGTTACCTCCTATCCCTCCCTAGACATGTGGCCTCTCAGATATCCTCTATCCCTCCCTAGACATGTGGCCTCTCAGGACTCAGTTACCCCCTATCCCCCCTAGACATGTGGTCTCTCAGGACCCCGTTATCCCCCCCCCCTAGACATGTGACCCCTCTCAGGACTCCATCGTCCTCAGCCTCCAGCAATCACTGTTACTGATGAGTGTTTTCGGTTGCTTTCGCCCCTCCGCCTGTCATTAATTAGGGCGCTCGTCCGCTGGCCCCGCTCTCTGTTCTGCATTAATCTTTCGTTTCTACTTATCGTGTTTTATATTGTGCTAATAAAGAAGGGTTAAAGCAATGCCTGGACGGCCGCCAGCGCCCATTACACTTCACCAGGACATCAAAAGGGGAATCTCGCTTTGAAACTTATATTGAGATCTCTTCAAAAGCGCAAGTTCTCCATCATCCCCCGCCCTCGTTATCTGGAAGTGGCGGAGTAAATACTGCTCTTTTATGTTACTGGATCCCAAATGTAGGAGGGTTCTCCCCATCCCCTGCCCGCTCCAGGGGGTCCGTGTCACCTTATACCTGTTGTTTCCCACCTGTCTCCATGATGTGGGAGCTTCCCCGTGGTATATAATGGTTGATTTGGTAATAGGCTCCGTACACACAGACGTTCCTTTATCATTGTCACCCTATAAATCCCAGAACCTGACTTCTGCTCATCTTGTACCGTCCATTACACCCTACACCCACCTATGGCCGCCCACATCACTGGGCCGACCGCAGAGGACCCCTGTGGTCACACGGCAACAAAGCCGACTTATCCTCTGTGGCCTTTTTGTGCCAAATTCATCAAAATGGATCTCAATCATTGAGGATTCAGGGCCTAAACCTTGTTATAAAGGAACTTGGATGCAGCCTGCGGTGTAAAGAATGATAGTTTTGATTCAGGGAGTTTTAGCTGTAAGTTGTAGTAATCCCCCCCTCATGTTACATAGTGTAGACTGGAGGAGATGGTGGGATCGCTAGGTCTCCGGGTCATCCGCTGGATCCCATCGCTATGTGTATGGTATGGCTGTGGCACATCTGTGCATGTTGGGAAGTATTTGTCATCCAGTCCTGGAAACAAGTAGGTGATCGCCCGATAAGACGATGACCACGTAGTGTCCCCGGGGGGATCCTGGCTGGAGAGCGTCCAGGGATGTGATGAGGAGGAGGCTGGCTCGTGGCCACGCGGAGATACGAGCGGCTCGTGCTGGAGATGGTGTAATACTGGGGCAGGCGTCTGTCCGACCACTGATCCTACATGGAAAGATGAAGTGTAATGATGGCCGGCTTGTTTCTTGCAGATTGGAGACTCACCTGTGCCTCTAAGATGAAAGTTTTCCGCAGTCACCTGCTGATTGGCGTTTTACTGTGTTGGGGCGTCAAAGGGAACAGTACAGTGACCCCGCGCCTGAAGCTGTCTTATCAGGGTGAGTAGGGTGACCCCTCACTGTGCTATCGGGGTGAGTAGGGTGACCCCCTCGCTGTCCTATCGGGGTGAGTAGGGTGACCTCCTCGCTGTCCTATCGGGGTGAGTAGGGTGACCTCCTCGCTGTCCTATCGGGGTGAGTAGGGTGACCTCCTCGCTGTGCTATCGGGGTGAGTAGGGTGACCCCCTCGCTGTGCTATCGGGGTGAGTAGGGTGACCCCCTCGCTGTGCTATCGGGGTGAGTAGGGTGACCCCCTCGCTGTGCTATCGGGGTGAGTAGGGTGACCCCCTCGCTGTGCTATCGGGGTGAGTAGGGTGACCCCCCTCGCTGTGCTATCGGGGTGAGTAGGGTGACCTCCTCGCTGTCCTATCGGGGTGAGTAGGGTGACCCCCTCGCTGTGCTATCGGGGTGAGTAGGGTGACCCCCTCGCTGTGCTATTGGGGTGAGTAGGGTGACCCCCTCGCTGTCCTATCGGGGTGAGTAGGGTGACCTCCTCGCTGTCCTATCGGGGTGAGTAGGGTGACCTCCTCGCTGTCCTATCGGGGTGAGTAGGGTGACCTCCTCGCTGTCCTATCGGGGTGAGTAGGGTGACCTCCTCGCTGTGCTATCGGGGTGAGTAGGGTGACCCCCTCGCTGTGCTATCGGGGTGAGTAGGGTGACCCCCTCGCTGTGCTATCGGGGTGAGTAGGGTGACCCCCTCGCTGTGCTATCGGGGTGAGTAGGGTGACCCCCTCGCTGTGCTATCGGGGTGAGTAGGGTGACCCCCTCGCTGTCCTATCGGGGTGAGTAGGGTGACCTCCTCGCTGTCCTATCGGGGTGAGTAGGGTGACCTCCTCGCTGTCCTATCGGGGTGAGTAGGGTGACCTCCTCGCTGTCCTATCGGGGTGAGTAGGGTGACCTCCTCGCTGTCCTATCGGGGTGAGTAGGGTGACCTCCTCGCTGTCCTATCGGGGTGAGTAGGGTGACCTCCTCGCTGTCCTATCGGGGTGAGTAGGGTGACCTCCTCGCTGTCCTATCGGGGTGAGTAGGGTGACCTCCTCGCTGTCCTATCGGGGTGAGTAGGGTGACCTCCTCGCTGTCCTATCGGGGTGAGTAGGGTGACCTCCTCGCTGTCCTATCGGGGTGAGTAGGGTGACCTCCTCGCTGTCCTATCGGGGTGAGTAGGGTGACCTCCTCGCTGTCCTATCGGGGTGAGTAGGGTGACCTCCTCGTTGTCCTATCGGGGTGAGTAGGGTGACCTCCTCGCTGTCCTATCGGGGTGAGTAGGGTGACCTCCTCGTTGTCCTATCGGGGTGAGTAGGGTGACCTCCTCGTTGTCCTATCGGGGTGAGTAGGGTGACCTCCTCGTTGTCCTATCGGGGTGAGTAGGGTGACCTCCTCGCTGTCCTATCGGGGTGAGTAGGGTGACCTCCTCGCTGTCCTATCGGGGTGAGTAGGGTGACCTCCTCGCTGTCCTATCGGGGTGAGTAGGGTGACCTCCTCGCTGTCCTATCGGGGTGAGTAGGGTGACCTCCTCGCTGTCCTATCGGGGTGAGTAGGGTGACCTCCTCGCTGTCCTATCGGGGTGAGTAGGGTGACCTCCTCGCTGTCCTATCGGGGTGAGTAGGGTGACCTCCTCGCTGTCCTATCGGGGTGAGTAGGGTGACCTCCTCGCTGTCCTATCGGGGTGAGTAGGGTGACCTCCTCGTTGTCCTATCGGGGTGAGTAGGGTGACCTCCTCGCTGTCCTATCGGGGTGAGTAGGGTGACCTCCTCGCTGTCCTATCGGGGTGAGTAGGGTGACCTCCTCGCTGTCCTATCGGGGTGAGTAGGGTGACCTCCTCGCTGTCCTATCGGGGTGAGTAGGGTGACCTCCTCGCTGTCCTATCGGGGTGAGTAGGGTGACCTCCTCGCTGTCCTATCGGGGTGAGTAGGGTGACCTCCTCGCTGTCCTATCGGGGTGAGTAGGGTGACCTCCTCGCTGTCCTATCGGGGTGAGTAGGGTGACCTCCTCGCTGTCCTATCGGGGTGAGTAGGGTGACCTCCTCGCTGTCCTATCGGGGTGAGTAGGGTGACCTCCTCGTTGTCCTATCGGGGTGAGTAGGGTGACCTCCTCGCTGTCCTATTGGGGTGAGTAGGGTGACCTCCTCGCTGTCCTATTGGGGTGAGTAGGGTGACCTCCTCGCTGTCCTATCGGGGTGAGTAGGGTGACCCCCTCGCTGTCCTATCGGGGTGAGTACGGTGACCCCTCGCTTGAAGCTGTCCTGGAGACAATGGGAATGCCCACACTGGCCGGGCCGGGCGTCACTATAGCAGTGGGACAGACGAGGACGAAGTCAGGACTTACACTTCCTTTAGGGTTTCCCTTTCTACGATCCCTCTTGGCTGATCACGTCCGTCTGTTTGCTCTCCAGGCGAGCGGCTGTATGGGGGGGTCCGCCATTCATCTTATTGAGAGCAATGATGCTGTAATGGGGGGATATAAAGAGGCATCATGAATGACACTCGCACACACTTAACCTCTGACCTGTAAATGACTCTTATGGGGAAAGACTATTTATTGCCTGTGAGGTGGGGCACTGATGCCGGGGACGAGCCGCGTTATACTGATGCCGGGGACGAGCCGTCAGAGGCAATGTAGGAAAAACATGCTCCATGCATCCGGGTCATTTATTGTACGTGCCAGGAAGGTCTCCCCATGTAGATGGAGGCTGCGATGACACCGGTCTATAGAATATACTGGGGGACGGGAAGCTTTATTTTACGACAGTTCATGGGTGTATAATCTCACACATTCCTATTTGTGACCGGTCTGTACGATATACAATTAGACGCCAATAATACACCGGTGACTTGGAGAAGCTCACACGCTGGTAGTTGTTCCCATAGCCGGCGGCAGGGTGATTCCTGAATCGTTCCTTCTTACACCTTAGTAGGATTAGACGGTTGCTGAAGGTCTCCTCTGCCTCGTGAACAGCTCATGTAATGGATGCGTTATTGCTCATTATGGCCAAACACTTCTGAATTCTTTCCTCCTCTACCTCCTCAAAAGTGTCCAGATGGCGGCCACCAGCGGAGCTTGCCTTCTTGATGAGCTTATTAGCATCAGACGCCGCGCACGACATGACTGCGAGAAAGATGGCACCTGCCACTACGGACGGGTAGAACATTTCTACATTTTGCTGCAAACACTGAACGACCTTAGTTTCCGTAGAAGTACAGTTTGCTCGTCCCCTTCTCATAAATCCTCTCCGTATGGCACCTCCAGACCAGTTTGCTGTCCAAGTGGACCCCAAATATCTGTCACTCTCGACCCGCTCCACGTCCTGACCAGCGGCAGTGGCCGGTGAACCCTCCGTCTCTCTCCTGCTATAGTTCACCACCAGCTCATTAGTTTTCTTTATGTTTAGTTATGGTTAGCCGGGCACCAATCCAAAAAATCCGATACCACCTTCCTATATTCCTCCTCACCCCGGCCCCCCTAAAGCATCAGACTACCACGGAGTGATCCGAGAATTTTCGGAGATGGCAAAAATCAGATTTATACAGAAAATCTGCTGTATACAACTTGAAAAGAAAGGGCGAGAGCAGCATTCACTGAGGGGCCGCTCCCATCTGTACACACTCTCTGACAGGTGGTCCGTTATCCCATCCCTCATCCCCTCCTCCACCTTCATATCAGTCATCTCTCTGCATAGTAAGAGCGGCTGTAAGGTACTGAACGCCCTGGAGAAGTCACAGAGCATTGTGTGTACAGTGGTTCCATCAATGTCCAAAAATGAATGTACTGTATGTACCAGAGGCATGACCGCATTGGCCACCCCCAATCTATGCCGGTAAGCCAACTGTAGGGGGGCATCAGAAGCCCTCACCCTCCGACTCAAGCAAGCACTAATCGTTCCAACGGCTTCATAGCATGTGATGTTCAAGGAGTTGCCCCAATGTATTTAGCATGTGCCCATGTTTTTGTAATTACCTTTGGTTGTCCTTCTTGCCTGTGAGTGGCGCTATCGCTGGCCGATCACAGTCATCACGTGACCCCGGCTGCAGCCGGCTCTGATATCCGCTGATGTCACGACAAGATCCGGCTGCAGCTCCCCGCGGTGGATGCTGGGATGGCGGCGGGGTTACCCCGCATGTCACACCCGGCATCCACCGCACACTGTCCCTCTCCTCATTGATTGGGAAAGCGCATGGTGGATGCTGGGAGTGACGCGCAGGGTAACTCCGCCCACAACCCAGCATGCACCGCGAGGAAGAAAAAGCCGGATGCCTGTGAGCGGCCAGCTATAGCGCCACTCACAGGCCATAAAGACACAGCAACGTAATTACAAAAACACTTATGGGCACATGCTAAATACATTGGGGCAACTCCTTTTAGGCTACCTGATCTTGCTGTATTCTGCCGTGTATCAGCCAGGACAGAGGAGAATGGCCGCTCTCCTGCGAGTGCATCAGGGTTTATCCAGACCTGGAGGTCAATGCAGCTCTGGAGGTGACTGGAGGATAAGACATGATGTAACAGCAGAATAGTGACCGCAGCTCTGGAGGTGACTGGTGGATAAGACACAATGTAACCGCAGAATAGTGACTGCAGCTCTGGAGGTGACTGGAGGATAAGACATGATGTAACAGCAGAATAGTGACCGCAGCTCTGGAGGTGACTGGTGGATAAGACACAATGTAACAGAAGAATAGTGACTGCAGCTCTGGAGGTGACTGGATAATAAGACATGATGTAACAGCAGAATAGTGACTGCAGCTCTGGAGGTGACTGGAGGATAAGACATGATGTAACAGCAGAATAGTGACTGCAGCTCTGGAGGATAAGACATGATGGAACAGCAGAATAGTGACTGCAGCTCTGGAGGATAAGACATGATGGAACAGCAGAATAGTGACTGCAGCTCTGGAGGTGACTAGAGTATGGTAACACCATGGCTCGTGATGCCTTTGTACACAGATATGATTACACCTATGATCTTGTGTGTCCCCCAGATCTGTCTCTGCACGGTCTGCGCACGTTCACCATCAATCGCTCCTGCTGCTTCGACGCTCTGCTGCTGGACGAGGAGCGCAGCCGCCTGTTCGTGGGGGGTAAGAATTACCTGCTGTCGCTGAGTCTGGATAACATCACACAGAAGGAGCTGCTGGTAAGATCCGCCGGCTTCATTATCACCAGTGATCTACAGAGAGATGCCCACACGTGGGAATATGATGCCAGCGCTGTGACCGGAGCAGCCGGTATATTCCTCTCCCCATAGTAGTGTCCGGCGGTCGTCACTGATATGTAATAATGTGACGCTTCCCCCCCGCAGATTCCGTGGCACGCACCCGTGGAGTGGAGGGAAGAGTGCAACTGGGCAGGAAAGGACATTAACGTGAGTGCACAAGCACCAGCGCCCCCTGCTGGGAGGATATATTCTGCGGGTTACCAGATGTGGCATTTTCTATAACTCAGCGCTGCAGCAGTTTCAGAACTACAACTCCCATCATGCCCCGAGAGCCTGCCTGGTGAATCAGGCGTCGATCGCTTACGTACATGCCGCTCAATCATCTGATCATATGAAACTTTGCTATTTCATCAAACTATTTTTAGGGGGTTTTCAGCGACTCTTCTTAGGGTCAGTAATGGGAACCATGTATGTCTGATATCCAAACGCTAAAAACCGTCCTGATCCAGAGTCTTCTGTATTAACCGGGCTCTGACCGCGAGCGCCGACCTGGAGACGTAAGAGAAGCTGAATGCCCCTAGAAAGCGTCAGAGCTTCTCCTGACACGCAGACCCCTTAGCTGCACTTCTGCCGGTGACGCAGAATTAACCCCGAAGTTGTGTGAGGCGACGCTTATCACCTCCTGCGCTGCCACCTGAGCGGCTCACACCCCATCTCCCAGCATGCTCGGCGGCCTGTTTGCTTTCTGAGCCATTAATGGGTTCAGTGGGTTAAAGTGCACACGATGAAATAAAGGTGCAGGTGATGGAAGGGTGTGAGTCCATCTAGGACAACGTCCCGGCTCTGAGGTTACACTGGATGTAGGAGCAACGGGCGGCAATGGCTCCTGCCTCATCCCTAGAAGTGGCCATAGCAGTGTTGGCAGCCCCCCTCGATGGTTAGTATGGAGAGAAGCCCCCGGCATCCTGCACCGGCTGAGCATTCAGGGTCAAGTATGGGGGGGTGTCTGTGATTTAGTGCATTCCAGCTTGAAGGTGCGACTCCCCCTCCTCTTGAGCAGTGGGGTCCTCTCCATGTGTGAGTTATGCCAGTTATCTGTAAGGCGTGGGGGAGGGACGCGCTCCCTGCTGTATATGGCGCCCGCTGGCTCTCCGGGCTGTACCTTGTCATTTCTACAAGTTGTGACATTGCAGCCTCATTCCATTTTCCTCTTGCAGCTGGAATGTATGAACTACGTGAAAGTCCTGCAGCTGTATAACCGCACTCACCTGTTCACCTGCGGGACGGGCGCGTTTCACCCGGTCTGTGGCTTCCTGCACGTGGGACAGAGAGCCGATGTAAGTAGCCATATTGGTGGAGGCAGTGACTGCGCCTGTAAGGAGGAGATACAGACATGTTACTCCATTGGGAGCCGCAACCATCTGCAGCAATTAACACCAGGAGGAAATAAAACAGAGGACGGCTACGGCCGGAGGACATCGGTAATGTGTCGTGTTGTCTGCAGGACGCCGTGTTTAAGCTGGACGCCAAGACGCTGGAGGACGGGAAGGGACGCTGCCCGTACGACCCCAAACATGCCGCAGCCGCCATACTTGTGGGTGAGAAGAAATGATTCTGACTCCTGAGAAACGTCATTTATCATCTGTACTGTTCCATAAAGCCCCATACGGTGCACACACTGGGGGTCATATCTCACAGGACAGCGCCTGGCCCCCCCAGCGGAAAGCACACGTTGTATGATCACCCCCACATATAAATGCCGGCCCAGCTATATACAGCAACGTGGTATGTCGCATGTATACTCTGCACAACCCCCTCTACAGATATATGTTTATACTAATATATAGTAGCGATTCACACGCTCTGGTAGGCTTTAGGCAGTGTTCACACAGGCAATGCAGATTGGTCCAAACAGGTGCAGTTTTGTTTTCTTAAAGCTCCAAGGGATTCATACCCAAAAAACAAAAAAAAACGCAAAACAGCGTCTTCTGGGCACAAAGGTATCACAGCCAATAACCAGCTCTACTATCAGCACTTAACTCAGTGCGGGGTCACCCCAACCAGGACAGTCCTTTCTCCCACCGCAAACTTCATACACAGAAGAGGCTGATCCCCTCCCCCCACCCCCAGTATCAGTATCACCATCACCTTTAGCCTAAGTTCCAGCACCAAACAGAAGTGTTCAACTCGGGACGACACAGTTCACACTGACATGCTGCAGCTTCCACACACAGACTGCTCAGCTTTCCTAGCTGATCCATGCAGTCTCCATTCAGAGAGACAAAAAAAACCTAAAGAGATGAACTGAAGTATAAGTTGGTGTGCAGGAAGCGTGTAGGCGCATGTTCACACTGGCCACTAAACAGACCAAACCCCAAAATAAAAACCTAAAGAGCAAATACCCTGCAGTAAATATACAGCAATAGTGCATGAAAATAATATAGAGTACTTGGTTAACATAATTTTGATAAAAAAAAAACTTAAAAGCTGTCCCACCACGTCACGATGACCCCATGTAGAACAGTCCTAACCTCTAGTATTACAACCTTACCTGTTGTCAAGTGACGTAAATGTGAAAAAGGGCTGAGAAGGACTGGGACCCGGCTAATGGACACCAGGCATGGGGAACTACATGAATGTAATGTCCACTGTGACGTGGTGGGACAGGTTTTAAGTTTTTTTGATCAAAATTATGTTAACTAAGCACCTTATATTACTTTCATGCACTATTGCTATTTACTTACTTACTGCAGGGTATTTGCTTACTATGTTTATATCTTGGGTTTTGTCCATTCAGAGAAACCTCGGCACGTCTCTCTCTGTTACAGCTCACATTTTGGCTGGACACTCACCAGCTTCAACAGAATCCACTCCGCTTCATCCAGCAGACTGACACCTAGTGACCACAGGCCCTGATTCTAGTAAAAAGCTGGGCAGGTGCATCTAATCAGGACCTGCAGAGCATATATATATATATATATACATACACACACACACACACACACACACACACACTGTGTATATATATTGAAACTGTACACAGCATATATATATATATATACAGTGCAAAGTGTGTATATTTATTATATATATAACAAATATACACACTCTGCACTGTATCCCCTATATACATATAGTACATTACACAATATATATATATATATATATATATATATACATACACTCTGCACTGTATCCCCTATAACTATACTATATACTGATATCATGTCGGCACATTAATCTTTTCCGCATTCCTGGGAAGCTCAGCTGATTTAACCATTTCTCCTCCGCTCTTGGTCCCCATAGGTGATGAGCTGTATTCGGGGGTGGCCACTGATCTTATGGGGCGAGATTTCACCATATTCAGGAGCCTGGGCCGCAGACCCCCTCTGCGCACGGAGCAGCACGACTCGCGCTGGCTGAATGGTGAGCTGTAATCTTATCTGCAGGGGGTAACGTGGCCCCAGGGTGGACTAGGGGCGGTGGTACAGTGGAATGTGGCTGACGCGGTGGTGGAGAGCGCCTCGCTGTGTAGTGGGTGCTGGAGAGGCTCTTACCTGACCGAGTACCATGTGGGGGAGGGCATGTTACTGTCTGCGAGCGATCAGGTGATTAGTACAAGTCAGATAGACATTACGCTTCTGTAAGACCCTCTGTGTAACATTCTCCTTCTAGAACCAAAGTTTGTAAAAGTTTTCTGGATTCCGGAGAGTGAAAACCCAGACGATGATAAAATCTACTTCTTTTTCCGTGAGACGCCGGTGGAGGGCCTGGGAGGGGTGAAGCTGTCCTACGCCCGGATAGGGCAGATCTGTCGGGTAATTACTTTATAGCTAACCTATGGCTAATCTGTAACCTGGCGGCTCGTCACCCCCAATCCATCTAATGTTGCTGTCATTTATGGGGGTCCATTGTGTCTTACAGAACGACATGGGCGGCCAGCGGACCCTTGTGAATAAATGGACCACGTTCCTGAAGGCGCGCCTCGTGTGCAGTGTGCCCGGGAAGGAGGCAGGGGGCGACACTTACTTTGACGAGCTGAGTGAGTTGGTTGGTTGTTTGGGGTTTGTTGGCAGTAACTATGTAATACGACATTGTGAGGACGCGGCTGATGGGGTTTATGGCGCCGTGGTTAAACATTACTTATATGTGCTCCATAAATAATTTAAGAATATAACCACGGCAGCGAATGCGAGACAATGACACGAGGCATCGCCCACAATAACCCCGACAGATCACAACCCGCTCACCTGACAAGGACACAAGGCTGGGACTTGTAGTGTCTGGAAGTCATAGTAGATTTCTCTGCAGCAGATAAAGCCGATGAGAAGCTGCAATCACAGAGAATATATACGTTATATACATTAATAATGTGACGCTGACGCAACAAAAGGCAAAAATATACGAGGTGCACTAAACACCCATCCTCTGTAATACAGGTATTATTCACTGTGACATTAATATTGCTGCAAAATATAGAAAACGAGTCAAAATCATAGCGATGACTAAGGTTTGTGCTCATCTCCTATAGAAGACGTATTCCTGCTGCAAACGAGGGACAGGAGGAACCCACTGATATATGCCCTGTTCTCCACCGCCAGGTAACAGGCCACAACACCCGGGAAGAGGTCAGAGATATTACCAAGATATTGTGTACATAGGTTACTGATCCTGTATTATACTCCAGAGCAGCACTCATTATTCTGCTGGTGCAGTCACTGTGTACATACATTACATTACTGATCCTGAGTTACCTCCTGTATTATACTCCAGAGCAGCACTCATTATTCTGCTGGTGCAGTCACTGTGTACATACATTACATTACTGATCCTGAGTTACCTCCTGTATTATACTCCAGAGCTGCACTCACTATTCTGCTGGTGCAGTCACTGTGTACATACATTACATTACTGATCCTGAGTTACATCCTGTATTATACTCCAGAGCTGCACTCACTATTCTGCTGGTGCAGTCACTGTGTACATACATTACATTACTGATCCTGAGTTATATCCTGTATTATACTCCAGAGCTGCACTCACTATTCTGCTGGTGCAGTCACTGTGTACATACATTACATTACTGATCCTGAGTTACATCCTGTATTATACTCCAGAGCTGCACTCACTATTCTGCTGGTGCAGTCACTGTGTACATACATTACATTACTGATCCTGAGTTACATCTTGTATTATACTCCAGAGCTGCACTCACTATTCTGCTGGTGCAGTCACTGTGTACATACATTACATTACTGATCCTGAGTTACATCCTGTATTATACTCCAGAGCAGCACTCACTATTCTGCTGGTGCAGTCACTGTGTACATACATTACATTACTGATCCTGAGTTACCTCCTGTATTATACTCCAGAGCAGCACTCATTATTCTGCTGGTGCAGTCACTGTGTACATACATTACATTACTGATCCTGAGTTACCTCCTGTATTATACTCCAGAGCTGCACTCACTATTCTGCTGGTGCAGTCACTGTGTACATACATTACATTACTGATCCTGAGTTACATCCTGTATTATACTCCAGAGCTGCACTCACTATTCTGCTGGTGCAGTCACTGTGTACATACATTACATAACTGATCCTGAGTTATATCCTGTATTATACTCCAGAGCTGCACTCACTATTCTGCTGGTGCAGTCACTGTGTACATACATTACATTACTGATCCTGAGTTACCTCCTGTATTATACTCCAGAGCGGCACTCACTATTCTGCTGGTGCAGTCACTGTGTACATACATTACTGATCCTGAGTTACATCCAGTATTATACTCCAGAGCTGCACTCACTATTCTGCTGGTGCAGTCACTGTGTACATACATTACATTACTGATCCTGAGTTACCTCCTGTATTATACCCCAGAGCTGCACTCACTATTCTGCTGGTGCAGTCACTGTGTACATAAATTACATTACTGATCCTGAGTTACATCCTGTATTATACCCCAGAGCTGCACTCACTATTCTGCTGGTGCAGTCACTGTGTACAAACATTACATTACTGATCCTGAGTTACCTCCTGTATTATATTCCAGGGCTGCGCTCACTATTCTGCAGGTGCAGTCACTGTGCACATACATTACATTACTGATCCTGAGTTACACCCTGCATTATATTCCAGAGCTGCACTCACTATTCTGCTGGTGCAGTCACTGTGTACATACATTACATTACTGATCCTGAGTTACATCCTGTATTATACTCCAGAGCTGCACTCACTATTCTGCTGCTGCAGTCACTGTGTACGTACATTACATTACTGATCCTGAGTTACATCCTGTATTATACCCCAGAGCTGCACTCACTATTCTGCTGGTGCAGTCACTGTGTACATACATTACTGATCCTGAGTTACATCCAGTATTATACTCCAGAGCTGCGCTCACTATTCTGCTGGTGCAGTCACTGTGTACATACATTACATTACTGATCCAGAGTTACATCCTGTATTATACTCCAGAGCTGCACTCACTATTCTGCTGGTGCAGTCACTGTGTACATACATTACATTACTGATCCTGAGTTACATCCTGTATTATACTCCACAGCTGCACTCACTATTCTGCTGGTGAGGTCACTGTGTACATACATTACATTACTGATCCTGAGTTACGTCCTGTATTATACCCCAGAGCTGCACTCACTATTCTGCTGGTGCAGTCACTGTGTACATACATTACATTACTGATCCTGAGTTATATCCTGTATTATACCCCAGAGCTGCACTCACTATTCTGCTGGTGCAGTCACTGTGTACATACATTACATTACTGATCCTGAGTTACATCCTGTATTATACTCCAGAGCTGCACTCACTATTCTGCTGATGCAGTCACTGTGTACATACATTACATTACTGATCCTGAGTTACATCCTGTATTATACTCCAGAGCTGCACTCACTATTCTGCTGGTGCAGTCACTGTGTACATACATTACATTACTGATTCTGAGTTACATCCTGTATTATACTGCAGAGCTGCACTCACTACTCTGCTGGTGCAGTCACTGTGTACATACATTACATTACTGATCCTGAGTTACATCCTGTATTATACTCCAGAGCTGCACTCACTATTCTGCTGGTGCAGTCACTGTGTACATACATTACATTACTGATCCTGAGTTACATCCTGTATTATACTCCAGAGCTGCACTCACTATTCTGCTGGTGCAGTCACTGTGTACATACATTACATTACTGATCCTGAGTTACATCCTGTATTATACTCCAGAGCTGCACTCACTATTCTGCTGGTGCAGTCACTGTGTACATACATTACATTACTGATCCTGAGTTACATCCTGTATTATACTCCAGAGCTGCTCTCACTATTCTGCTGGTGCAGTCACTGTGTACATACATTACATTACTGATCCTGAGTTACATCCTGTATTATACTCCAGAGCTGCACTCACTATTCTGCTGGTGCAGTCACTGTGTACATACATTACATTACTGATCCTGAGTTACCTCCTGTATTATACCCCAGAGCTGCACTCACTATTCTGCTGGTGCAGTCACTGTGTACATACATTACATTACTGATCCTGAGTTACCTCCTGTATTATACCCCAGAGCTGCACTCACTATTCTGCTGGTGCAGTCACTGTGTACATACATTACATTACTGATCCTGAGTTACATCCTGTATTATACTCCAGAGCTGCACTCACTATTCTGCTGGTGCAGTCACTGTGTACATACATTACATTACTGATCCTGAGTTACCTCCTGTATTATACTCCAGAGCTGCACTCACTATTCTGCTGGTGCAGTCACTGTGTACATACATTACATTACTGATCCTGAGTTACATCCTGTATTATACTCCAGAGCAGCACTCACTATTCTGCTGGTGCAGTCACTGTGTACATACATTACATTACTGATCCTGAGTTACCTCCTGTATTATACCCCAGAGCTGCACTCACTATTCTGCTGGTGCAGTCACTGTGTACATACATTACTGATCCTGAGTTACATCCTGTATTATACCCCAGAGCTGCACTCACTATTCTGCTGGTGCAGTCACTGTGTACATACATTACATTACTGATCCTGAGTTACATCCTGTATTATACTCCAGAGCTGCACTCACTATTCTGCTGCTGCAGTCACTGTGTACATACATTACATTACTGATCCCGAGTTACATCCTGTATTATACTCCAGAGCTGCACTCACTATTCTGCTGGTGCAGTCACTGTGTACATACATTACATTACTGATCCTGAGTTACCTCCTGTATTATACTCCAGAGCGGCACTCACTATTCTGCTGGTGCAGTCACTGTGTACATACATTACTGATCCTGAGTTACATCCAGTATTATACTCCAGAGCTGCACTCACTATTCTGCTGGTGCAGTCACTGTGTACATACATTACATTACTGATCCTGAGTTACCTCCTGTATTATACTCCAGAGCGGCACTCACTATTCTGCTGGTGCAGTCACTGTGTACATACATTACTGATCCTGAGTTACATCCAGTATTATACTCCAGAGCTGCACTCACTATTCTGCTGGTGCAGTCACTGTGTACATACATTACATTACTGATCCTGAGTTACCTCCTGTATTATATTCCAGGGCTGCGCTCACTATTCTGCAGGTGCAGTCACTGTGCACATACATTACTGATCCTGAGTTACATCCAGTATTATACTCCAGAGCTGCACTCACTATTCTGCTGGTGCAGTCACTGTGTACATACATTACATTACTGATCCTGAGTTACATCCTGTATTATACTCCAGAGCTGCACTCACTATTCTGCTGCTGCAGTCACTGTGTACGTACATTACATTACTGATCCTGAGTTACATCCTGTATTATACCCCAGAGCTGCACTCACTATTCTGCTGGTGCAGTCACTGTGTACATACATTACTGATCCTGAGTTACATCCAGTATTATACTCCAGAGCTGCGCTCACTATTCTGCTGGTGCAGTCACTGTGTACATACATTACATTACTGATCCAGAGTTACATCCTGTATTATACTCCAGAGCTGCACTCACTATTCTGCTGGTGCAGTCACTGTGTACATACATTACATTACTGATCCTGAGTTACATCCTGTATTATACTCCACAGCTGCACTCACTATTCTGCTGGTGCAGTCACTGTGTACATACATTACATTACTGATCCTGAGTTACGTCCTGTATTATACTCCAGAGCTGCACTCACTATTCTGCTGGTGCAGTCACTGTGTATATACATTACATTACTGATCCTGAGTTATATCCTGTATTATACCCCAGAGCTGCACTCACTATTCTGCTGGTGCAGTCACTGTGTACATACATTACATTACTGATCCTGAGTTATATCCTGTATTATACCCCAGAGCTGCACTCACTATTCTGCTGGTGCAGTCACTGTGTACATACATTACATTACTGATCCTGAGTTACATCCTGTATTATACTCCAGAGCTGCACTCACTATTCTGCTGATGCAGTCACTGTGTACATACATTACATTACTGATCCTGAGTTGCATCCTGTATTATACTCCAGAGCTGCACTCACTATTCTGCTGGTGCAGTCACTGTGTACATACATTACATTACTGATCCTGAGTTACATCCTGTATTATACTCCAGAGCTGCACTCACTATTCTGCTGGTGCAGTCACTATGTACATACATTACATTACTGATCCTGAGTTACATCCTGTATTATACTGCAGAGCTGCACTCACTACTCTGCTGGTGCAGTCACTGTGTACATACATTACATTACTGATCCTGAGTTACATCCTGTATTATACTCCAGAGCTGCACTCACTATTCTGCTGGTGCAGTCACTGTGTACATACATTACATTACTGATCCTGAGTTACATGCTGTATTATACCCCAGAGCTGCACTCACTATTCTGCTGGAGCAGTCACTATGTACATACATTACATTACTGATCCTGAGTTACATCCTGTATTATACTCCAGAGCTGCACTCACTATTCTGCTGGTGCAGTCACTGTGTACATACATTACATTACTGATCCTGAGTTACATCCTGTATTATACTCCAGAGCTGCACTCACTATTCTGCTGGTGCAGTCACTGTGTACATACATTACATTACTGATCCTGAGTTACATCCTGTATTATACTCCAGAGCTGCACTCACTATTCTGCTGGAGCAGTCACTGTGTACATACATTACATTAATGATCCTGAGTTACCTCCTGTATTATACCCCAGAGCTGCACTCACTATTCTGCTGGTGCAGTCACTGTGTACATACATTACATTACTGATCCTGAGTTACATCCTGTATTATACTCCAGAGCTGCACTCACTATTCTGCTGGTGCAGTCACTGTGTACATACATTACATTACTGATCCTGAGTTACATCCTGTATTATACTCCAGAGCTGCACTCACTATTCTGCTGGTGCAGTCACTGTGTACATACATTACATTACTGATCCTGAGTTACATCCTGTATTATACTCCAGAGCTGCACTCACTATTGTGCTGCTGCAGTCACGGTGTACATACATTACATTACTGATCCTGAGTTACATCCTGTATTATACTCCAGAGCTGCACTCACTATTCTGCTGGTGCAGTCACTGTGTACATACATTACATTACTGATCCTGAGTTACCTCCTGTATTATACCCCAGAGCTGCACTCACTATTCTGCTGGTGCAGTCACTGTGTACATACATTACATTACTGATCATGAGTTACCTCCTGTATTATACTCCAGAGCTGCACTCACTATTCTGCTGGTGCAGACACTGTGTACATACATTACATTACTGATCCTGAGTTACATCCTGTATTATACCCCAGAGCTGCACTCACTATTCTGCTGGTGCAGTCACTGTACATACATTACATTACTGATCCTGAGTTACATCCTGTATTATACTCCAGAGCTGCACTCACTATTCTGCTGGTGCAGTCACTGTGTACATACATTACATTACTGATCCTGAGTTACCTCCTGTATTATACTCCAGAGCTGCACTCACTATTCTGCTGGTGCAGTCACTGTGTACATACATTACATTACTGATCCTGAGTTACCTCCTGTATTATACCCCAGAGCTGCACTCACTATTCTGCTGGTGCAGTCACTGTGTACATACATTACATTACTGATCCTGAGTTACCTCCTGTATTATACTCCAGAGCTGCACTCACTATTCTGCTGGTGCAGTCACTGTGTACATACATTACATTACTGATCCTGAGTTACATCCTGTATTATACTCCAGAGCTGCACTCACTATTCTGCTGGTGCAGTCACTGTGTACATACATTACATTACTGATCCTGAGTTACCTCCTGTATTATACTCCAGAGCTGCACTCACTATTCTGCTGGTGCAGTCACTGTGTACATACATTACATTACTGATCCTGAGTTACATCCTGTATTATACTCCAGAGCTGCACTCACTATTCTGCTGATGCAGTCACTGTGTACATACATTACATTACTGATCCTGAGTTACCTCCTGTATTATACTCCAGAGCTGCACTCACTATTCTGCTGGTGCAGTCACTGTGTACATACATTACATTACTGATCCTGAGTTACCTCCTGTATTATACTGCAGAGCTGCACTCACTATTCTGCTGGTGCAGTCAATGTGTACATACATTATATTACTGATCCTGAGTTACCTCCTGTATTATACTCCAGAGCTGCACTCACTATTCTGCTGGTGCAGTCGCTGTGCACACACATTGCTGTTCCTGACTTATGTTCTGCATTTGCCCCTTAGTTCTGTATTTCGCGGTTCTGCAATCTGTGTCTACACCATGAATGATGTCCGCAGAGCTTTCCTGGGGCCCTTTGCACACAAGGAAGGACCGAACTACCAGTGGGTGTCCTATCAGGGCAGAGTGCCCTATCCTCGCCCAGGAATGGTGAGTGATCGGAGGGAGACTGATGGATTCTGGGTGGCAGGTTTTGCAGCTGCCATGTTGAATTATCTCCTCCTTTTCTAGTGTCCCAGTAAAACTTTCGGGAGTTTTGAATCCACTAAGAACTTTCCAGACGACGTGCTGCAGTTCGCCCGGAATCACCCGCTCATGTTTAACCCTGTAACTCCTGGCACTGGGAAGCCGATCTTCCTGCACAGTCATGCTGACTTCACCTCCACGCGGCTTGCTGTGGACAGAGTGACTGCGGCTGATGGAGAATATGACGTCATGTTCATTGGCACAGGTGAAAGCTGCGTCTCGTCCTATCAGTAATGTCCTCTGGTGCCTCTACCTCTGACACGGTCCTTTCTCGCTCTGCTACTGTAGATGTGGGCACCGTACTGAAAGTGATTTCTGTGCCTAAACAGAGCTGGACCGAGAGAGAAGAGCTGGTGCTGGAGGAGCTTCAGGTCTTCAAGGTAGGAGCGGCAGACGTAAGGCTTCCAAGGGCTCCTATGCACCCACACAAGTCTGGGGGCCCCTCTTGTTTACGAGCTCCGTAGATTGGTGGTGGTTGTTATAAATGTCACTACATGTTTGTGGGGTAAAGTCTTGCGTTTAGTTGTTCCTGACATGGTTGCATCTTCCTCTCGGTGCAGAATGGGTCCCCCGTCACCAGCATGCAGCTCTCGTCTAAGCGGGTAAGAAGGATTTTGCAGTGTTTGTAATTCTCTTTGCCAGTGTTTGTTACTCCCGTCTTAACATTGCTTTTACCTTCTCCACAGCAACAACTGTACGTGGGGTCAGCGAGCGGCGTCTCCCAGGTGCCCCTGCATCGCTGTGGGATCTACGGAAAGGCTTGTGCCGAGTGCTGCTTGGCAAGGGATCCATATTGTGCCTGGGATGGCGCCAGCTGTACCCGTTATCTACCCAACACCAAGAGGTAAAAAGACTCATGCCAAAACTATACCATCCCCCCATATTAATTACGCAACCCTAACATGCCCGTATAGTAACTATTACTGCCAGGGTAGATGGGCTGCCATCACAACCATGTACTCATGTCTCACACAGGAGGTCTCGTCGTCAGGACGTCAGAAATGGAGACCCCAATACGCTGTGTTCTGGAGGTGAGTTTTATACACCTTTTTATCCGGCCCGTACATCGGTCAAGTGTCAGATGTTGTGTTACATCGCCTGATTTTGGCATTTCCAGGCCACGATTTGGACAATTGTTTATCCTATATCCATAGACAGCTGTGGGCTGAGCCTGTACATGGGATGGATGTCTCTGTGTGACTGGCTCTGGGGGGTCACGGCTCGGGCTCTGGGGGGGGTCACGGCTCGGGCTCTGGGGGGGGTCACGGCTCGGGCTCTGGGGGGGGTCACGGCTCGGGCTCTGGGGGGGGTCACGGCTCGGGCTCTGGGGGGGGGTCCCGGCTCGGGCTCTGGGGGGGGGTCCCGGCTCGGGCTCTGGGGGGGGGTCCCGGCTCGGGCTCTGGGGGGGGGTCCCGGCTCGGGCTCTGGGGGGGTCACGGCTCGGGCATCCTGCGGTATTATTACTACAGTATGTGATGCGCTTGTGATCGATCCTTTCTTCTATCATCGTTTCTCCTCACAGAGCAGCAGAGACTCAGCGTCCAGAAGAAACGCCTATACGGCGTGGAGGGGAGCACAGTCTTCCTCGAGTGTCTCCCCAAATCTTTACGAGCTCAAGTCACATGGATCCACCAAAAGGCACCAGAAACGCCAAGGAAAGAGGTAAGAACTACGATCCTTCATATTTATTGAAGAAACCTTCAGTGTGATCAGTGGCGCCACGTCCTGCTCACCTCCACGGCTCCGTGCTTTCCTCCAGAGTCCTCATATGATGATATAATCTACGTATAATGTGACATAACTCTGCTTTACGTACGTTGCACTAGTTTTAATTCTGTCTCATGCTCCAGTCCCTTCCAAAGCTGCAGACTCTGGCTCCATATGAGTCGTCCGCTCTCAGGACCCCTCTCTGTTGCTCCCGTTTGTTCCCTTTACATGAATGTAATTTTTCTCTTCTTTGCAGGTGCAGTTTGATGAGCGCGTTATAAAGACGGAGCGCGGCGTCCTCCTGCGCAGTGTCATGAGGCGTGATGCTGGGAGTTATCTCTGCCATTCCTCAGAGCATGGCTTTACGCAGCTTCATCTTCAGCTGGATCTCGAGGTCATCCCACCTTCTCGGGCCGAGGAGTCGCTGGGTGCTCACCGTGGATCACAAATGAGATGGTATCATGACTTTATGCGTCTCGTTCAGCAGCCAGGCTCCAAAGGAGAGCAAATGTGTGAGGAGCTATGGGCTCGTAGGGGCCGCACATCTCACCCTACCGGGTCTCAGGGTGCACCCCAGATACCACCAGCCTTTAAGGGCCCCGGAAGGCCTCTGCCTCCACTCAGTATGAAGGCAAAAGCACAAAAATGGAAGCACCTGGAGGAAAAGATTAAAGTGCGGAGTCGCCGGACGCATGAGCACCAAAGGGCTGAACGCGGACCCAGAAGTGCCCCGAGTTAGATGGTGACATCTCTATGAACCTCTAAACTGTACGTGGTGCCGGAGCTGGTAGGGGGTAACCTGTGAGGGGTGGAGGGTGGGCTGTATCACTGTACTGATGAGCGATAGAACAGCGTACAGACTTCATTGCTCCATAACCCTATGTCCTCCCAAATAGTATTGCCCCTATAACTCATGGTGAAGGTGGGAATACAGAATATGTGCTATATGGGCTCAGCCCCTGGGTCACCCTCCAGATCCCCCCTATTTATGAGCACTCCAATTATCCTAGGGCTGCAATCCGCAAAGTCATTGAATATGCAGACGAAGGGCTGTGGCCCTGAACTGGACAGCAATTGTGGAATATAGACCCCATGTTACAGGACTGCAGCTGAACGTCAGCTAATTCATTCCAAGTCTGGACCCAAGTTTATTAGGGAAATCCACTATTCTGTAGAGAGAATCCCAAACCATCCATGGTGCAAAACCCAATCCATATACTGACACAGTAAAGCAAACAGTTGCTTTACCTACCAGATACCACTGACCGCCCAATACCGATGCCAGACCGTGCTTCGACCGTCACTGCCTGGGACAAAATGATCCTTGACGCGAGCTTTCCACTGCCTCCATCGTGAAAGACATTTCTACCGGCACAGAACTGATCTGGATTACAGCAAATTTCTCCAAAGTTCAAAAACTTGAAATTATTTGAAGAGAACGTAACACATGTCCATGGTTGATGTGGAAAGGTGATGAGAACCATGAGGTGCAGGCCGTGGTCTGTTCTCCTGGATACTGGGGGGGCTGCAGCCCTGTGTGCCGGGGACCATCCCAGCGTATCAGGACTGTTACCCAGGCTCAGTGCCTGGTCGCCCTATACAATGATGAGGGTTGTCCGCATTAGTCCCGGCACACAGTTCTCCATCGCCGTTGTTACAATTAGCACTGGAGACGCCACGTGCCTATAACTCCTCTTCTTCATGTAAAATACAATGATTTATCACATACCGGCGGCCAATGCCCAGCCTTCTGGGACATGGCACAGTATATGGTCCACTACATACCGGCGGCCAATGCCCAGCCTTCTGGGACATGGCACAGTATATGGTCCACTACATACCGGCGGCCAATGCCCAGCCTTCTGGGACATGGCACAGTATATGGTCCACTACATACCGGCGGCCAATGCCCAGCCTTCTGGGGCATGGCACAGTATATGGTCCACTACATACCGGCGGCCAATGCCCAGCCTTCTGGGGCATGGCACAGTATATGGTCCACTACATACCGGCGGCCAATGCCCAGCCTTCTGGGACATGGCACAGTATATGGTCCACTACATACCGGCGGCCAATGCCCAGCCTTCTGGGGCATGGCACAGTATATGGTCCACTACATACCGGCGGCCAATGCCCAGCCTTCTGGGGCATGGCACAGTATATGGTCCACTACATACCGGCGGCCAATGCCCAGCCTTCTGGGGCATGGCACAGTATATGGTCCACTACATACCGGCGGCCAATGCCCAGCCTTCTGGGACATGGCACAGTATATGGTCCACTACATACCGGCGGCCAATGCCCAGCCTTCTGGGACATGGCACAGTATATGGTCCACTACATTTCATACAACGCCTTAGCGTCCAGTGACATTACCGAGACCCCCATCCCCCTCACCAGACCCCTTCCCCCACTACAGACAGATTATTTTTTATTAGTGTAAATATCTTTAAATATAAAATTAACCCTTTCTGCTGCTACAGGTCTAAGAGTCCAGCCCCGGCTGGTGATTGGCACGGTTGGAGAAGTACTGGATAATATTATGTGCGAACTGGAGACAGAAAATGAACTATTAACTTAACACAATAAAAGCAATTATTTAGAGACGTGTGGATTATTGTAGGCCGTCTGTGGATAGTGGAAGGACCTGCCCTGACTTCAGGGGGGCTTCATACGCTGCATGTGATGCTCCAGGCGGCCAGAGCCCACAATCGCACAGTATTACTACTGATAGTATTTCTGTACAGGATTCCTCATTAAGTGAACCAGGGCAACATGAAATGCCTCGTAGCAAAAAGCTATGCTCTCCCCTGAAATGCTTTGGCGGTGACAGGGATATCCAAAAATTAAAATGTATCCTCTACCCGCAGTGTAAGGGATTAATAACGCACTGATCACTCGGGGTCTGATAGCTGGGACCACCAGTAGAAAGAGGGGCTCACACAGTGAAGGTCAACCTCTGCTCCATTCACAGGGGGCTCTGACTTTCCTGGGCTTGCTGGGGGTCCAAGAGATTGGATTCCCAGTGTTAGTATGTTTCATCAGCGGAGCCAGGGGCAGAGTCTGGAGGGGGGCCGCACTGCGGACATTTCTCCCCCTGCTCGTCTTTCTCAATCTTCGGTTTCTCTGGTCACCGCCATAACCTTACATCACGGCAATTAGATGATCCGTCACTATTTTATGCTGCAACTGCTAATTGCTTCCCTTTAATGACATTTGCAGGCGTAGTGCTGGAGGCGGCAGCTTCCCGTGTACTATGATGTGAGGCCCGGAGCCATGTTAAAGTCTTCAGAGCTGTCACTTGTCCTGTGTAAGGGAACCACAAGTCACAGAATGCACTACAAGCCTGTAGGAGTTGGTTATCCACAGACCTAGTTCAGTTAATGCCCTTTCACTAGAGGTCGGAGGCTTGTGCTCACCCGCTCCAGGACTACAAGTATCAGCACTCCTATATGTTGCAGCTGTAAGTGCCTGGCACACGTCCGGCACTGATACTGGAGGTAGGTCTTTGGTGATCACATTCAGTTCTTTAAATTGACAGATTTCAGAGAATATTTTATAGCTGAAAGCTTTCATGTCTCCTTCACGGATGTCTGGAGCCCACAAAGTCCGCACATGTCAGGAGAAAGAGCTGGAGGCGGTTCAAAGACAAATGTCTGGATTCAGAAGTAAAGTCTGACTCATCCCCGTTCACATCAAAGGGCGCTCTGGACCGGACACGTAGAGAACGTCTTCCAAGGAACATGTATGTGCGTGTGGCACGGTCAGACACGTACAAGACAGCAGCTCGGAGCCATCACACGTGCGGCGGGTGATAACGGACACGTTACCCAGGTGCTGCCGCTGTGTGGTGGACACCGCCCCGGAGGATGACGTGCTCCTTATCATTGCACTATTCACGTCTAGTAATGGCTCCATGTGTCATCATGGTAACTGCCGATTAATATTTCACTTGATCATCAAGCTCCCCTCCGGGTTGTGACCTTATAACCACGTCCACACAGGACAGAAACGCTGCAGATTTTAGTACCAGCCACGTGGATGAGGTCCTGCGGTGCGGACTGGAGGATCTGCAGCACGTCGATGTCACCGCAGGAGTCGTGGGGTGAGATATGCTGTGAGTTACCGTGTGGACGCATCTTCAGACCCGAAGGTTAAAGAACTACTATTAATCCGTGTGATTATCACGCCTCATTTTCATGTGTTGCTTCAAGGAAGGAATATGGTGCATCGCGGGATGTAAGACCGATCTGAACGATGACACAGGTGGGCTGCGTGCGTGACCCCCGGGACAGTACAGCTATACACCTGTGTAATGGATGCGGATCTGAGCGGCTGACGTACTTCTCCACACTATACGGTACGATCAGATTTCCACGACTTACTAGTGACCTTGCTCCAGTTTTCCCCGTGACGCGCGTGCAATCTTCTGTTGGCATCATCGAGGTCCAGTGACCAAGAAAAGAAAAGGAGATCAATTAGGATTTATAAGTCCAGACTGTGATTTCATAACCGCACACCACTGAACAGTTGTGTCACAAACGTGGAGAAAGACGTGAACTACGACACACAAGCAACTCGAGGCATGAATGAAAACTAGCACAAAGATGAAGGGAAGAATAAAGTGGAAATTCACGACAGATCAGCTTCTAACAAGTCTGAATCTGAAATACCTACATGGATTTCTACAAATCCCACTGGGAGAAACGTGACATTACTGCAGCAAATCTGCCTAGGAAATTACCAGAAGAACAGTGAGCTACATGTTGGCTTCTGACACAAGAGTCACAAGGTGCCATGTAAGAGCCCCAACATCTACGTGGCCTCATTGAGCTCTCATGGGGCCACTGCATACACTTGTGCTGTAAAGGTGCATGTGCAGCTGCCGCCATCCATCATCGCAGCAGAACAACTCCTCATTAGCGGAGTGCGTGTGGTGGGGAGCGCAGCACTAATGCACAGACCCAAGGCAGAGAGACTGAGAATATGTATTATCTGCAGCCACCACTAGGGGGAGCTCCCTGTATACAGAGAGATTGAGAATATGTATTGTCTGCAGCCACCACTAGGGGGAGCTCCCTGTATGCAGAGAGATTGAGAATATGTATTGTCTGCAGCCACCACTAGGGGGAGCTCCCTGTATACAGAGATCGAGAATATGAATTGTCTGCAGCCACCACTAGGGGGAGCTCCCTGTATACAGAGAGATTGAGAATATGTATTGTCTGCAGCCACCACTAGGGGGAGCTCCCTGTATGCAGAGAGATTGAGAATATGTATTGTCTGCAGCCACCACTAGGGGGAGCTCCCTGTATGCAGAGAGATTGAGAATATGTATTGTCTGCAGCCACCACTAGGGGGAGCTCCCTGTATACAGAGATCGAGAATATGAGTTGTCTGCAGCCACCACTAGGGGGAGCTCCCTGTATACAGAGAGATTGAGAATATGTATTGTCTGCAGCCACCACTAGGGGGAGCTCCCTGTATACAGAGATCGAGAATATGAGTTGTCTGCAGCCACCACTAGGGGGAGCTCCCTGTATACAGAGAGATTGAGAATATGTATTGTCTGCAGCCACCACTAGGGGGAGCTCCCTGTATACAGAGAGATTGAGAATATGTATTATCTGCGGCCCCCACTAGGGGGAGCTCCCTGTATACAGAGAGATTGAGAATATGTATTGTCTGCAGCCACCACTAGGGGGAGCTCCCTGTATACAGAGATACATGATAAGATTCTGTCTGCAGCCACCACCAGGGGGAGCTCCCTGTATAGAGAGATACATGATAAGATCCTGTCTGCAGCCACCACTAGGGGGAGCTCCCTGTATACAGAGATACATGATAAGATTCTGTCTGCAGCCACCACTAGGAGGAGCTCCCTGTATACAGAGATCGAGAATATGAGTTGTCTGCAGCCACCACTAGCGGGAGCTCCCTGTATACAGAGAGATTGAGAATATGTATTGTCTGCAGCCACCACTAGGGGGAGCTCCCTGTATACAGAGAGATTGAGAATATGTATTGTCTGCAGCCTCCACTAGGGGGAGCTCCCTGTATACAGAGATACATAAGATACTGTCTGCAGTCACCACTAGGGGGAGCTCCCTGTATACAGAGATACATGATAAGATCCTGTCTGCAGCCACCACTAGGGGGAGCTCCCTGTATACAGAGAGATTGAGAATATGTATGGTCTGCAGCCACCACTCGGGGGAGCTCCCTGTATGCAGATTCTTATAGATCCCTTGATCTGGTCTTCAAGGCAGAATGCCGGCAGCATTACAGGGGCAGTCGGCTCTTCTATAAAAATTGAAAAACTTTATTGGTTATAATATCGTAAATGATGATAACCAGACACAGGAACGTCCGGATGTGATCGCCTAGATGTGTGCGGCTGAATTCAATGTCATCTCCGCCGCCACAGGAAATTATATTTTGCAAGAAGAATTCTGCTGATGAAATATATAAAGAAAAGCAACGTAAAAGGTGGCTGATCATAGATCAATATATAGCACAGATACAACGGCGGGAGTCACAAGTGCCAAACATGACTCCATGGTGAAATCTTCTGGTTGTTCTAGATGTCATAATCCTCCGTTGTGTAAGACGGCTCCTAGTGTCAAATAGGCGCACAATGAAATGATGAAAGTAAGGACCACCGAATAAAGAATGGGGTCAGTGTGACGATCGGATGTCCTGCGGAGAGTTAGATTTCCTGGCACACAGAGCTTGCCGACTGGTGGGCATCATGGTGCCATTCTCTCGGGGGGCCGCTCTCATTTTCACTGTTCAGTACTGCGCTCCTCTATGTGAAACAGGCAGAAAGCCACCAATAAATCTCCAGCAAAGTCACTGCTAAAAGCCACAGAAAACCGAGGAAACCTCAGCACACAGCGGTAACCCATCGTCAGTGGCTGATGGGGATTGTAGTATAATAGTGCCATCCAGTGGTCATCAGGATACACGTCAGTAAATAAAAATGCCCGGGGTGGGGGCAGGTAAACCGAGAGGAGGCCGGAGACAGCGCTCACTGAGGGTAGCCTTAAGACTCTTACTTACACCTCCTCTTACTTGACTTTCCTCCACAATGATGGTGCATGTCAAAAATAAATCTGTTATGTCTTAACGACATGTTTGCAGGTTTTTGGTGCGGATTTTACATGCTTAAAATCCTATTAAAAAACCTGTCAAACTAGTTTTTTGGTGCAGTTTGTGGTGTGGATTTCGATATATACCTCGTTTTTGGGGTGTTCGTACTAGTCATTCAGTGCTCACATTTGGTGACTTGTTTTTTTTAAAAAAACAACTGAAAATAACAAGCAGCTTCTTTTTACACAGTGAAAAAAAAACAGCAAATGAGCACTAAAGGTGCAGGACGCGCCCCACCCCTGACCTCTACAGGACACGTGACGCGCCCCACCCCTGACCTCTACAGGACACGTGACGCGCCCCACCCCTGACCTCTACAGGACACGTGACGCGCCCCACCCCTGACCTCTACAGGACACGTGACGCGCCCCACCCCTGACCTCTACAGGACACGTGACGCGCCCCACCCCTGACCTCTACAGGACACGTGACGCACCCCACCCCTGACCTCTACAGGACACGTGACGCGCCCCACCCCTGACCTCTACAGGACACGTGACGCGCCCCACCCCTGACCTCTACAGGACACGTGACGCGCCCCACCCCTGACCTCTACAGGACACGTGACGCGCCCCACCCCTGACCTCTACAGGACACGTGACGAGCCCCACCCCTGACCTCTACAGGACACGTGACGCGCCCCACCCCTGACCTCTACAGGACACGTGACGCGCCCCACCCCTGACCTCTACAGGACAAGGGACGCGCCCCACCACTGACCTCTACAGGACACGTGACGCGCCCCACCCCTGACCTCTACAGGACACGTGACGCGCCCCACCCCTGACCTCTACAGGACACGTGACGCGCCCCACCCCTGACCTCTACAGGACACGTGACGCGCCCCACCCCTGACCTCTACAGGACACGTGACGCGCCCCACCCCTGACCTCTACAGGACACGTGACGCGCCCCACCCCTGACCTCTACAGGACACGTGACGCGCCCCACCCCTGACCTCTACAGGACACGTGACGCGCCCCACCCCTGACCTCTACAGGACACGTGACGCGCCCCACCCCTGACCTCTACAGGACAAGGGACGCGCCCCACCCCTGACCTCTAAAGTACACGTGACGCGCCCCACCCCTGACCTCTACAGGACAAGGGACGCGCCCCACCCCTGACCTCTAAAGTACACGTGACGTGCCCCACCCCTGACCTCTACAGGACAAGGGACGCGCCCCACCCCTGACCTCTACAGGACACGTGACGCGCCCCACCCCTGACCTCTACAGGACACGTGACGCGCCCCACCCCTGACCTCTACAGGACACGTGACGCGCCCCACCCCTGACCTCTACAGGACAAGGGACGCGCCCCACCCCTGACCTCTACAGGACACGTGACGCGCCCCACCCCTGACCTCTACAGTACAAGGGACGCGCCCCACCCCTGACCTCTACAGGACACGTGACGCGCCCCACCCCTGACCTCTACAGGACACGTGACGCGCCCCACCCCTGACCTCTACAGGACACGTGACGCGCCCCACCCCTGACCTCTACAGTACACGTGACGCGCCCCACCCCTGACCTCTACAGTACACGTGACGCGCCCCACCCCTGACCTCTACAGGACACGTGACGCGCCCCACCCCTGACCTCTACAGGACACGTGACGCGCCCCACCCCTGACCTCTACAGGACACGTGACGCGCCCCACCCCTGACCTCTACAGGACACGTGACGCGCCCCACCCCTGACCTCTACAGTACACGTGACGCGCCCCACCCCTGACCTCTACAGGACACGTGACGCGCCCCACCCCTGACCTCTACAGGACACGTGACGCGCCCCACCCCTGACCTCTACAGCAGGGTTCCCCAACTCCAGTCCTCAAGGCCCACCAACAGGTCATGTTTTCAGGATTTCCTTAGTATTGCACAGGTGATAATCCCATCACCTGCACAGGCAACAATCCCATCACCTGTGCAATACTAAGGAAATCCTGAAAACATGACCTGTTGGTGGGCCTTGAGGACTGGAGTTGGGGAACCCTGCTCTACAGGACACGTGACGCGCCCCACCCCTGACCTCTACAGGACACGTGACGCGCCCCACCCCTGACCTCTACAGGACACGTGACGCGCCCCACCCCTGACCTCTACAGGACACGTGACGCGCCCCACCCCTGACCTCTACAGGACACGTGACGCGCCCCACCCCTGACCTCTACAGGACACGTGACGCGCCCCACCCCTGACCTCTACAGGACACGTGACGCGCCCCACCCCTGACCTCTACAGGACACGTGACGCGCCCCACCCCTGACCTCTACAGGACACGTGACGCGCCCCACCCCTGACCTCTACAGGACACGTGACGCGCCCCACCCCTGACCTCTACAGGACACGTGACGCGCCCCACCCCTGACCTCTACAGGACACGTGACGCGCCCCACCCCTGACCTCTACAGGACACGTGACGCGCCCCACCCCTGACCTCTACAGGACACGTGACGCGCCCCACCCCTGACCTCTACAGGACACGTGACGCGCCCCACCCCTGACCTCTACAGGACAAGGGACGCGCCCCACCCCTGACCTCTACAGGACACGGGACGCGCCCCACCCCTGACCTCTACAGGACAAGGGACGCGCCCCACCCCTGACCTCTACAGGACACGTGACGCGCCCCACCCCTGACCTCTACAGGACACGTGACGCGCCCCACCCCTGACCTCTACAGGACAAGTGAAGAGGATATGAAATGTAGATTCTGCATTAAAGGTCACCAGAAATCACGAGAAAACATGGAGTCTGAGTCTATCCGGAGAGCGGCATTTTCTGAAGCTGAAAAAAAATCCAACAATATTTTCAAAGAAAACCCAGGCACTTTTTAACAAGGTTTCCAGATGCGATGAGCAATTTTGAAGTTTGGTTCGGCTGCCGCAAGGAGTCTTCCCCAGAGCAGCGAGGGGCAATTTTCTATTTCAGTGACACATTTTTCAAAGCTTTACTGGACGAATATCCCTCCTGCGGATTTCCATCAATACGAGCAGGAAGCGGATTCATATTCTGATAACCCATGTAAAACCCGGTACGACCGCGCCCCGATGCCCCACGGAGTCACGTTCTGCCCTTTTCCTAGATGTTAATCCCACCGTGCGCCGGCGGTGCTGCAATTTATAACAGGATTTGTCCGGTGTGATGGCGCCAAATATAACGGAGGTCACGTTACCAGCGGCTGAAGTTACAGAGTCGGGGATGGGACGATTAACGCCTCCAGTTACATCGGATCTTCTGTGTGACCTGGAGGGCCACAGGGCACAGCAAGGAGACGCCGCAGGCGGGGAAGATACGGCCACAGGGCGCAGCAAGGACACACCGCAGGCGGAGCAGATATGGCCACAGGGCACAGCAAGGAGACGCCGCAGGCGGGGAAGATATGGCCACAGGGCGCAGCAAGGAGTCACCGCAGGCGGAGCAGATATGGCCACAGGGCACAGCAAGGAGACGAAGCAGGCGGAGCAGATACGGCCACAGGGCGCAGCAAGGAGACGAAGCAGGCGGAGCAGATACGGCCACATGGCGCAGCAAGGAGACGAAGCAGGCGGAGCAGATACGGCCACAGGGCGCAGCAAGGAGACGCCGCAGGCAGAGCAGATACGGCCACAGGGCGCAGCAAGGAGACGAAGCAGGCGGAGCAGATACGGCCACAGGGCGCAGCAAGGAGACGAAGCAGGCGGAGCAGATACGGCCACAGGGCGCAGCAAGGAGACGAAGCAGGCGGAGCAGATACGGCCACAGGGCGCAGCAAGGAGACGCCGCAGGCAGAGCAGATACGGCCACAGGGCGCAGCAAGGAGACGCCTCAGGCGGAGCAGATACAGCCACAGGGCGCAGCAAGGAGACGCCGCAGGCAGAGCAGATACGGCCACAGGGCACAGCAAGGAGACACCGCAGGCGGGGCAGATACAGCCACAGGGCGCAGCAAGGAGACGCCGCAGGCGGAGCAGATACGGCCACAGGGCGCAGCAAGGAGACACCGCAGGCGGAGCAGATACGGCCACAGGGCGCAGCAAGGAGACGCCGCAGGCGGAGCAGATACAGCCACAGGGCGCAGCAAGGAGACACCGCAGGCGGAGCAGATACGGCCACAGGGCGCAGCAAGGAGACACCGCAGGCGGAGCAGATACGGCCACAGGTCACATCACTGTATACATCCAGTCAGTTTCTTGGCGCATCCACCAGTAGCGGTGAGCTGAGCCCGATACACTGTTACGAATCCTCAGCTGTGTAGCAGCACTAGGTCAGGGCAGGCTTCCGGCCTCTGGGAGTCGTTTGGTCGGGTATGGTGTTCATGCAGCGGATTGTGGGAACTTTTCCAGTCAGTCATTATGGCGGATACAGCAACAACCGACGCCTCAGAGAAGCCAGAGCCAAACAGTTCACACATACAGTACATGGTTCTACAATAATGACAGAAACAGAAGTAAAGTCTGGAACAAAAGGATAAAGCGAAGCTAAACATGAGCAGCACGGACGGACTCTCCTCTCTCTCTCCTCAGGACGCTGGTTCCCATCTCTGCTCAGTTTTCGCGCACTTAGTTGCTAGGAGACGGTCAGCGGTGCCGCAGTGCACTCTGGTAGATGTATTTACTTCGGTCGAATATCAACTACAGTTCCCGGCATGCCCAGCCCTCAGTGCAGCGCGCCTGAGATCACAGTCCCAGGTGCTGCCGGGAGCTGTGGTTCTTCTGCTGGCTCGGTGACTGCAGGTGGCACTCGGAAAACTACACTTCCCGGCAGCCTGTGCGGAGGCCGAATCCCGGTCTAGAGTGGCACGCTAACAGCTGCTCAGAACCATGCCGCGGGCCCGGAGGAGAGCAGTGGCCGCCAAGAAGGGCAGCTCCAGCCGCGGTGAGAACACAGGGAGCGTGTGCGGGGAGGGAGCGGCGCTGAGGCTGGGAATGCTTCACTGGTAACAGCTGCTACTCCGGAGACTGCGAGCCCCCCCCCCTCCCCTGACAGCAGAAGCCCCCCCCCCTCCCCTGACAGCAGAAGCCCCCCCCCCTCCCCTGACAGCAGAAGCCCCCCCCCCCCCCTCCCCTCCCCTGACAGCAGAAGCCCCCCCCCCCCCCTCCCCTGACAGCAGAAGCCCCCCCCCCTCCCCTGACAGCAGAAGCCCCCCCCCCTCCCCTGACAGCAGAAGCCCCCCCCCTCCCCTGACAGCAGAAGCCCCCCCCCCTCCCCTGACAGCAGAAGCCCCCCCCCTGGCAGCAGAAGCCCCCCCCCCTCCCCTGACAGCAGAAGCCCCCCCCCTCCCCTGACAGCAGAAGCCCCCCCCTCCCCTGACAGCAGAAGCCCCCCCCCTCTCCTGACAGCAGAAGCCCCCCCCCCCTCCCCTGACAGCAGAAGCCCCCCCCCCTCCCCTGACAGCAGAAGCCCCCCCCCCTCCCCTGACAGCAGAAGCCCCCCCCCCTCCCCTGACAGCAGAAGCCCCCCCCCTCCCCTGACAGCAGAAGCCCCCCCCCCCTCCCCTGACAGCAGAAGCCCCCCCCCTCCCCTGACAGCAGAAGCCCCCCCCCTCCCCTGACAGCAGAAGCCCCCCCCCCCTCCCCTGACAGCAGAAGCCCCCCCCCCCTCCCCTGACAGCAGAAGCCCCCCCCCCTCCCCTGACAGCAGAAGCCCCCCCCCCTCCCCTGACAGCAGAAGCCCCCCCCCTCCCCTGACAGCAGAAGCCCCCCCCCCCTCCCCTGACAGCAGAAGCCCCCCCCTCCCCTGACAGCAGAAGCCCCCCCCCCTCCCCTGACAGCAGAAGCCCCCCCCCCTCCCCTGACAGCAGAAGCCCCCCCCCCTCCCCTGACAGCAGAAGCCCCCCCCCCTCCCCTGACAGCAGAAGCCCCCCCCCTCCCCTGACAGCAGAAGCCCCCCCCCCTCCCCTGACAGCAGAAGCCCCCCCCCTCCCCTGACAGCAGAAGCCCCCCCCCCTCCCCTGACAGCAGAAGCCCCCCCCCCTCCCCTGACAGCAGAAGCCCCCCCCCCCTCCCCTGACAGCAGAAGCCCCCCCCTCCCCTGACAGCAGAAGCCCTCCCCCCCTCCCCTGACAGCAGAAGCCCCCCCCCTCCCCTGACAGCAGAAGCCCCCCCCCCTCCCCTGACAGCAGAAGCCCCCCCCCCTCCCCTGACAGCAGAAGCCCCCCCCCTCCCCTGACAGCAGAAGCCCCCCCCCCTCCCCTGACAGCAGAAGCCCCCCCCCTCCCCTGACAGCAGAAGCCCCCCCCTCCCCTGACAGCAGAAGCCCCCCCCCTCCCCTGACAGCAGAAGCCCCCCCCTCCCCTGACAGCAGAAGCCCCCCCCTCCCCTGACAGCAGAAGCCCCCCCCCCCTCCCCTGACAGCAGAAGCCCCCCCCTCCCCTGACAGCAAAAGCCCCCCCCCCTCCCCTGACAGCAAAAGCCCCCCCCCCTCCCCTGACAGCAGAAGCCCCCCCCCTCCCCTGACAGCAGAAGCCCCCCCCCTCCCCTGACAGCAGAAGCCCCCCCCCTCCCCTGACAGCAGAAGCCCCCCCCTCCCCTGACAGCAGAAGCCCCCCCCTCCCCTGACAGCAGAAGCCCCCCCCCTCCCCTGACAGCAGAAGCCCCCCCCCTCCCCTGACAGCAAAAGCCCCCCCCCTCCCCTGACAGCAGAAGCCCCCCCCCCCTCCCCTGACAGCAGAAGCCCCCCCCCCTCCCCTGACAGCAGAAGCCCCCCCCCCCTCCCCTGACAGCAGAAGCCCCCCCCCTCCCCTGACAGCAGAAGCCCCCCCCTCCCCTGACAGCAGAAGCCCCCCCCCGACAGCAGAAGCCCCCCCCTCCCCTGACAGCAGAAGCCCCCCCCTCCCCTGACAGCAGAAGCCCCCCCCTCCCCTGACAGCAGAAGCCCCCCCTCCCCTGACAGCAGAAGCCCCCCCTCCCCTGACAGCAGAAGCCCCCCCTCCCCTGACAGCAGAAGCCCCCCCTCCCCTGACAGCAGAAGCCCCCCCTCCCCTGACAGCAGAAGCCCCCCCTCCCCTGACAGCAGAAGCCCCCCCTCCCCTGACAGCAGAAGCCCCCCCTCCCCTGACAGCAGAAGCCCCCCCTCCCCTGACAGCAGAAGCCCCCCCCTGACAGCAGAAGCCCCCCCTGACAGCAGAAGCCCCCCCCTCCCCTGACAGCAGAAGCCCCCCCCTCCCCTGACAGCAGAAGCCCCCCCCCTGACAGCAGAAGCCCCCCCCCTGACAGCAGAAGCCCCCCCCTGACAGCAGAAGCCCCCCCCCTGACAGCAGAAGCCCCCCCTGACAGCAGAAGCCCCCCCCTCCCCTGACAGCAGAAGCCCCCCCCCTCCCCTGACAGCAGAAGCCCCCTCCCCCCTCCCCTGACAGCAGAAGCCCCCTCCCCTGACAGCAGAAGCCCCCTCCCCTGACAGCAGAAGCCCCCTCCCCTGACAGCAGAAGCCCCCCTCCCCTCCCCTGACAGCAGAAGCCCCCCTCCCCTCCCCTGACAGCAGAAGCCCCCCTCCCCTCCCCTGACAGCAGAAGCCCCCCTCCCCTCCCCTGACAGCAGAAGCCCCCCTCCCCTCCCCTGACAGCAGAAGCCCCCCTCCCCTCCCCTGACAGCAGAAGCCCCCCTCCCCTCCCCTGACAGCAGAAGCCCCCCTCCCCTCCCCTGACAGCAGAAGCCCCCCTCCCCTGACAGCAGAAGCCCCCCTCCCCTGACAGCAGAAGCCCCCCTCCCCTGACAGCAGAAGCCCCCCTCCCCTCCCCTGACAGCAGAAGCCCCCCCCCTCCCCTGACAGCAGAAGGCCCCCCCCCCTCCCCTGACAGCAGAAGGCCCCCCCCCCCCCTCCCCTGACAGTGGAGCCAGGACCAGCCGGTGTGGGGGGTACACGGAGAGCTTTGGCCCCGGGGTCCAGTGGTGTTGGGGGTCACTTACAGGGTTGTAAACTTCTGTATTGCGGGGTCTCCAGATTCCTTCCCTCCCTGTGACCTGTTTGTCCCCATCCCCCACCGCAGGGTCCCTGAGACAAGAGCTGCTGCTGAAGGTGTCTGATAAACTCAACCTGAGCAAAGGTACCGCAGCATGTTCCACCCCACAGTACATGGTGCCACCCGTGACGCCTCCACGGTGCATGGCGCCACCCGTGTCACCTCTACTGCGCATGGCTCCGCCCGCCACCCGAGTCACCTCCACGGCGCATGGCTCCGCCCGCCACCCGTGTCACCTTCACGGCGCATGGCTCCGCCCGCCACCCAAGTCACCTCCACGGCACATGCCGCCACCCGAGTCACCTCCACGGCGCATGGCTCCGCCCGCCACCCGTGTCACCTCCACGGCGCATGGCTCCGCCCGCCACCCGTGTCACCTCCACGGCGCATGGCTCCGCCCGCCACCCGTGTCACCTCCACGGCGCATGGCTCCGCCCGCCACCCGAGTCACCTCCACGGCGCATGGCTCCGCCCGCCACCCGAGTCACCTCCACGGCGCATGGCTCCGCCCGCCACCCGAGTCACCTCCACGGCGCATGGCTCCGCCCGCCACCCGTGTCACCTCCACGGCGCATGGCTCCGCCCGCCACCCGAGTCACCTCCACGGCGCATGGCTCCGCCCGCCACCCGAGTCACCTCCACGGCGCATGGCTCCGCCCGCCACCCGAGTCACCTCCACGGCGCATGGCTCCGCCCGCCACCCGAGTCACCTCCACGGCGCATGGCTCCGCCCGCCACCCGTGTCACCTCCACGGCGGCACCCGAGTCACCTCCACGGCGCATGGCGGCACCCGTGTCACCTCCAGGGCGCCACCCGTGTCACCTCCACGGCGCCACCCGTGTCACCTCCACGGCGCATGGCGGCACCCGTGTCACCTCCACGGCCCATGTTGCCGCCCTCCAACCGCCTCCTTTCCCTGCATGGCGCACACTGTATCCGCTCCGCGCGTCGTCAGGCCATGGTCACATTATGTATGGCAGCCATGTCAGCGTTGTTTCCTCATCCCCCAGATTCCTTGGCTGCCGTCTGTGGGGGGCTGAGGGAGCTGCCGTCTGTGTGTGTGGGGGGGGGGGCTACCGACACAAGTTTCCTTCCCTGCACCATGATGTAGAGGGGTGCGGGGCGGCGCTGCCCGAGGGTCTTTCCCGTCCGCTGTATATAATCACCAAATAATGACATCTTTGCAGATTTTTAATACATTTTGGGGAGACGATATTCGGATTGGAGTCGGAGGCGGCAGATTTCACCCGTTGCGCACATCGGGGGTGAACGGACGCAGCCGGCGCGGTGATCTCCCCAGTTATAGCCATAAGTACAATACATCCGTCAGGCGGATGGTGGCCACGCCCCTTCCAGTTAACCCCACCCACTTTTCAGAAATGGCGCAAAGAAAAATAAATTCCACCTATTGTGTTTTACTCCATCTAAGATCTCTGCTTACTGTCAGTGAGTTGTCTGCAGGCTAAAAATCTCTCCCGACCTCATCCTGCTCACAGCTGCGGGTTTGTTACTATGTATCATTGTAGATGAGAGAGATTTGTAGAGCATAGTCCACAATGATACATTGTAACAACCCCTCAGCTGTGTGAGCAGGACCGGAATGTTCCCATTCACCGGCTGTGAGAGGGGCGCAGACTTTTTGCTCTGCATTGTGCGGGACGTCGTGGCGCTGCTGCCTCTCACTTATTCCCCAGCACTGCACACATGACTCTGCAGGGTTCCTGCGTACGCCTGCACACACACAACGCATGTGATGTTCGGATCCCCGCAGTGCGGGCGCGGCCGTGCTTCCAGAATAACCACCTGCTATAATGGGAAGGCCTCGGTGGCCTCCGCTCGGGTTGTGGGCTGCTGTAGAGGGGTCACGCAGTTCATGTGACGCCTGCAGGCCCCGGGCTGATCGAGTCCAAACAGAGAATTTAAAGGAACAGTGCACCTGAAATTCCAGGGCAGCGCTGTAGTGTGCGCTCCCCCTGTGCGTCTCCTCCGCGTTCACTGTTCGCACATCAGCCCTGATACATTTTCTGATTTCAGGGTCTCGGGCTGGCACGCGGGCGGACTCGGAGGCCAGCGAGGATGAAGGTGCCAGTGATGTCCTCAGTCACTGCAGCAGCGCCAGTGAGAGTGTCAGTGTGGCCGAGGAGGGCTCAGGTGAGTGGCCGCGCGGCGTGGCGTCACCGTGTACACGGGCTGAAATATGACGGATTATAACCCCCATCAGGCAGTGACGCGCAGGATTTGCTGTCGGCTCAGGAGCAGCGAGAAGACAAGCTGAAGGAAGATATCGACAATCTGTCTGATAAGAGGTGAGGTGTCGGGACTGTGGCGCAGGCAGGTTTCTGGATCTTGTGTCTTCTAATCATTGTTACTTACAGCACAAAAACCCGAGTGACGGCGCTGAGCAGCGTGCGGCTCGCTCTGTCCTCGCAGGTCCTCGGCGATTTCCTGGCAGAGAGAAGAGTCACCCTGACCGACGCCCTGGAGCGCTGCCTGAAAAAAGGTAACGAGGTCTCAGAGATCGGCCGGGGCTGGGGGGCCCACCGTCAGAGATCGGCCGGGGCTGGGGGGCCCACCGTCAGAGATCGGCCGGGGCTGGGGGCCCCACCGTCAGAGATCGGCCGGGGCTGGGGGGCCCCACCGTCAGAGATCGGCCGGGGCTGGGGGCCCCACCGTCAGAGATCGGCCGGGGCTGGGGGGCCCCACCGTCAGAGATCGGCCGGGGCTGGGGGGCCCCACCGTCAGAGATCGGCCGGGGCTGGGGGGCCCCACCGTCAGAGATCGGCCGGGGCTGGGGGGCCCCACCGTCAGAGATCGGCCGGGGCTGGGGGGCCCCACCGTCAGAGATCGGCCGGGGCTGGGGGGCCCCACCGTCAGAGATCGGCCGGGGCTGGGGGGCCCCACCGTCAGAGATCGGCCGGGGCTGGGGGGCCCCACCGTCAGAGATCGGCCGGGGCTGGGGGGCCCCACCGTCAGAGATCGGCCGGGGCTGGGGGCCCACCGGCCATGAAGTAACCCTTTCCTGTCTGTCCGCTTTCTAGGGAAGGATGAGGAGCAGTCTCTGGCGGCCGCTGTCCTCTCTCTTCTCTGTGTACAGCTGGGTTCTGGTTCGGAGGGTGAAGATGTCTTCCACTGTCTGAGGCCGATCCTCGTCAGCATCCTGACTGACTGCAGCGCTGGCGTGGCGGCTCGGCAGGGTGTAAGTAGGGGATGGGTGATGGTGAACGTTCCTCATCCTGTCTCCTCATCCTCCCTTCTCCTTGCAGTGCGCCTCCGCCCTTGGCCTGTGCTGCTTTATCGCTGCTGCGGATGTGGAGGTACGACGCTCGCTTTTTTATATTGTGCCTTGCTGCAGGGAGGAAGGGGTTAAATAACATTGGTGCGGGGTCCTGGGGATGGCTCCTTTGGATACAGGGCAGAGTGTTAGCCCAGCGCCCAGGCCACCTCTTCATGCTGAGGTTCGGTGGGCTCTGCCATGACGGTGATATTTGGGCCTAAGCGGCGCTGGCGTGCGGTCAGTGTAATGAGGGTGTGACGGGCGATCTGCGTCTCTTCCAGGATCTGGTCTCCTGTCTCTGCGTCCTGGAGGGAATATTAACTGTACTGTACGCCGAGAACAATGGCACCCCGCCAACACAGCAGGGCCTGGTCTGTGCTGCCATGCAGTCCTGGGCATTGCTGCTGACCATCTGTCCTGCCAGCCGGATCCAGAAGACCCTGGAGAGGTGAGCGCCAACAGCGGGCAGAGACAGCGGGCCTTATACATCCCGTGTAGTGATATGGAGCATGGTATAACCTGGGCATCTCCTGTATATAATTATATATGTACAGCTGGTATAACCCGGGCATCTCCTGTATATAACTGTATATGTACAGCTGGTATAACCCGGGCATCTCATGTATATAACAATATATGTACAGCTGGTATAACCCGGGCATCTCCTGTATATAACTATATATGTACAGCTGGTATAACCTGGGCATCTCCTGTATATAACTATATATGTACAGCTGGTATAACCTGGGCATCTCCTGTATATAACTGTATATGTACAGCTGGTATAACCTGGGCATCTCCTGTATATAACTATATATGTATAGCTGGTATAACCTGGGCATCTCCTGTATATAACAATATATGTACAGCTGGTATAACCCGGGCATCTCCTGTATATAACTATATATGTACAGCTGGTATAACCCGGGCATCTCCTGTATATAACTATATATGTACAGCTGGTATAACCTGGGCATCTCCTGTATATAACTATATATGTACAGCTGGTATAACCTGGGCATCTCCTGTATATAACTGTATATGTACAGCTGGTATAACCTGGGCATCTCCTGTATATAACTATATATGTATAGCTGGTATAACCTGGGCATCTCCTGTATATAACTGTATATGTACAGCTGGTATAACCCGGGTATCTCCTGTATATAATTATATATGTATAGCTGGTATAACCTGGGCATCTCCTGTATATAACTATATATGTACAGCTGGTATAACCTGGGCATCTCCTGTATATAACTGTATATGTACAGCTGGTATAACCCGGGTATCTCCTGTATATAATTATATATGTATAGCTGGTATAACCTGGGCATCTACTGTATATAACTATATATGTACAGCTGGTATAACCCGGGCATCTCCTGTATATAACTATATATGTACAGCTGGTATAACCTGGGCATCTCCTGTATATAACTGTATATGTACAGCTGGTATAACCCGGGCATCTCATGTATATAACAATATATGTACAGCTGGTATAACCCGGGCATCTCCTGTATATAACTGTATATGTACAGCTGGTATAACCCGGGTATCTCCTGTATATAATTATATATGTACAGCTGGTATAACCCGGGTATCTCCTGTATATAATTATATATGTACAGCTGGTGTAACCTGGGCATCTCCTGTATATAATTATATATGTACAGCTGGTATAACCCGGGCATCTCCTGTATATAACTATATATGTATAGCTGGTATAACCTGGGCATCTCCTGTATATAACTGTATATGTACAGCTGGTATAACCCGGGTATCTCCTGTATATAATTGTATATGTATAGCTGGTATAACCTGGGCATCTCCTGTATATAACTATATATGTACAGCTGGTATAACCCGGGCATCTCCTGTATATAACTATATATGTACAGCTGGTATAACCTGGGCATCTCCTGTATATAACTGTATATGTACAGCTGGTATAACCCGGGTATCTCCTGTATATAATTATATATGTATAGCTGGTATAACCTGGGCATCTACTGTATATAACTATATATGTACAGCTGGTATAACCCGGGCATCTCCTGTATATAACTATATATGTACAGCTGGTATAACCTGGGCATCTCCTGTATATAACTGTATATGTACAGCTGGTATAACCCGGGCATCTCATGTATATAACAATATATGTACAGCTGGTATAACCTGGGCATCTCCTGTATATAACTGTATATGTACAGCTGGTATAACCCGGGTATCTCCTGTATATAATTATATATGTACAGCTGGTATAACCCGGGTATCTCCTGTATATAATTATATATGTACAGCTGGTATAACCCGGGCATCTCCTGTATATAATTATATATGTACAGCTGGTATAACCCGGGTATCTCCTGTATATAATTATATATGTACAGCTGGTATAACCCGGGTATCTCCTGTATATAATTATATATGTACAGCTGGTATAACCCGGGTATCTCCTGTATATAATTATATATGTACAGCTGGTATAACCTGGGCATCTCCTGTATATAATTATATATGTACAGCTGGTATAACCTGGGCATATACAGTATATAATTATATATGTACAGCTGGTATAACCTGGGCATATACAGTATATAATTATATATGTACAGCTGGTATAACCTGGGCATCTCCTGTATATATCTGTAGAGGGTATAACCTGGGCATGTGATACTAATGTGCTCTCCTCCTGTCTCGCAGCCATCTTCCCCGCCTGTCTGCCGTCCTGTCCTGTGAGAGCGTCAGTCTTCGTATCGCGGCCGGCGAGTTGCTGGCTCTCCTGTACGAGGTGGCCCGTGACCTGGATGTAGGTCGCGCCTGGTGGTCGTGTACACGGCAGAACATGTCGGACCCGTGTCTCATCGTCGCCCTGTATTCCCGCAGGAGGATTTCTACTCTGAGGACACGGACGCGCTGTGTGTGACGCTGAAGCAGCTGGCCACCGACAGCAACAAATACCGAGCCAAGACCGACCGCAGGAAGCAGCGCTCCGTCTTCAGGGACGTCCTGCACTACATAGAGGTACCGCGTATGAGATGAGCGCCCACGCCTTGTACCGCCGGCAATGCCCGTGCAGATTACCGGATGCACCTAGATTGCAGGACATGGCATCACCCCTTTAATGGAATTTGCAGATTATTGGGCGCTGGATTATTGGCCTTCTAATAGAATGATTGGAAACGTTTCTCCCTCCACAGAACAACGAATACCAAGCGGAGACCATAAAGTTTGGTCTGGAAGTGATGTTTGTGGACAGCTGGGCGCGCCGGAGGACGTACGGCTTGTTTAAAGAGGCGCTCGGCTCGGGGGTGCGCCACCACCTGCAGGTAAGTGGCTGACCGCTGCGAGGTGGCGCCTCCTGCAGCCCACACACTGACACTGCTGTTATGTGTCTCCACCCAGTACAACGAGGTTCTGAGGGACATCTTCTCTCTGGGGCCCCCGCTGGTCCTGGACGCCGCAGCAATCAAAGCCAGTAAAATCTCAAGAGTGGAGAAGGTGACACCCGGGGGTCTCGCGTGATGGTGGGGTGGGGGGGTTGTAATGCCCGTGGGGGCGGCATGTAACTCGTCGTCTCGCCCAGTGAAAGCTCCGTGGTTCATACAGTACAAACCAAAAGTTTGGACACACCTTCCCATTTAAAGATTTTTCTGTATGGCGTAGCCCCCCATCACTCTCCTTCTTGGTCAAATAGCCCTTACACAGCCTGGAGGTGTTTGGGGTCATTGTCCTGTTGAAAAATAAATGATGGTCCAACTAAACGCAAACCGGATGGAATAGCATGCCGCTGCAAGAAGCTGTGGTAGCCATGCTGGTTCAGTATGCCTTCAATTTTGAATAAATCCCCAACAGTGTCACCAGCAAAGCCCCCCCACACCATCACACCTCCCCCTCCATGCTTCACGGTGGGAACCAGGCATGTAGAGTCCATCCGTTCACCTTTTCTGCGTTGCACAAAGACACGGTGGTTGGAACCAAAGATCTCAAATTTGGACTCATCAGACCAAAGCACAGATTTCCACTGGTCTAATGTCCATTCCTTGTGTTCTTTAGCCCAAACAAGTCTCTTCTGCTTGTTGCCGGTCCTTAGCAGTGGTTTCCTAGCAGCTATTTTACCATGAAGGCCTGCTGCACAAAGTCTCCTCTTAACAGTTGTTGTAGAGATGTGTCTGCTGCTAGAACTCTGTGTGGCATTGACCTGGTCTCTAATCTGAGCTGCTGTTAACCTGCGATTTCTGAGGCTGGTGACTCGGATAAACTTATCCTCAGAAGCAGAGGTGACTCTTGGTCTTCCTTTCCTGGGGCGGTCCTCATGTGAGCCAGTTTCTTTGTAGCGCTTGATGGTTTTTGCAACTGCACTTGAGGACACTTTCAAAGTTTTCCCAATTTTTCGGACTGACTGACCTTCATTTCTTAAAGTAATGATGGCCACTCGTTTTTCTTTACTTAGCTGCTTTTTTCTTGCCATAATACAAATTCTAACAGTCTATTCAGTAGGACTATCAGCTGTGTATCCACCAGACTTCTGCACAACACAACTGATGGTCCCAACCCCATTTATAAGGCAAGAAATCCCACTTATTAATCCTGACAGGGCACACCTGTGAAGTGAAAACCATTTCTGGTGACGACCTCTTGAAGCTCATCAAGAGAATGCCAAGAGTGTGCAAAGCAGTCATCAAAGCAAAAGGTGGCTACTGTGAAGACCCTAGAATATAAGACATATTTTCAGTGGTTTCACACTTTTTTGTTAAGTATATAATTCCACATGTGGTAATTCATAGTTTTGATGCCTTCAGTGTGAATGTACAATTTTCATAGTCATGAAAATACAGAAAAATATTTAAATGAGAAGGTGTGTCCAAACTTTTGCTCTGTACTGTATATGTTGTCACACTCCTTGCTGTCAGTAAGTTGAAACTATTGTGCACAGCTAGAAGCCAAATTCAGTCTGGACAGTCAGCTGGGAGTTTGTTACAATGTATCAGTGCTGGTACAGGATCATTGCCCATTGCATGACACCTATACATTGTACCAAACCCGCAGCTGTGAGCAGAATTGGTCAAGAGGCGTTTTCACTCCTGCGTCTGTGTAATGACATTTCCATTCAATATCGGTAAGCAGAAATCGTATAAGGCTGTGTGCCCACGATGCGTTTTTTTAAGTGTTTCCGCAGCGGCAATTCCGCTGCAGAAACGCTTAAAAAACGCTTGGTAGAAGGTCTGCCATGTTCCCCAATGATAATCCGCTGTGCTGTGCACGTGCTACAGAAATTTCCGCTGCGGATTATCATTGCGGAAAAATCCGCAGCACTACCAATTATTTTGCGGAATCGCGACTTTCATTGGAACGCATGTAATCCGCATCACTGCATCTGTACATGCGGATAACATGCATTTCAATGTGCGGATGGTACCCGGGTGTGGAGGACAGGAGACTCTCCTCCAGACCCGGGTACCATAGTACCTGTAAAAAAAAAAAAGAATAAAATAAAAAATATACATTATACTTACCTTCTGATGGCCCCCGATGTCTTTATCCGATGCGTCCTGGCTTGCCGGCAGCTCGCGATGGTCTAAAAGGACCTTCCATGACGTCATTTAGTCATGTGACGGGTCACGCGACCGCCAACGTCAGCGGTCGCGTGACCCGTCACATGACTAAATGACGTCATGGAAGGTCCTTTTAGACCACCGCGAGACATCAGGGACACCGGACGGATTGGATAAGGACACTGGGGGCCATCAGAAGGTAAGTATAGATTTATTTTTTACCATTCTCTCGGGTCACACTATATATGCCGGTTGCATGGATTTATATAGTGTGACCAAGTTGTCAAGCACTTTCCAAGTGATGCTAAAATCACAACCCGCATGCGGAAATGCAAGTGAAAAACGCTTCACATCCACATGTCCCTGGCAGGAAAACGCATGCGCAATCCGCATGCACAATCCACATGCGTTTTTTCTGCCAGGGAGATGCAGAAACGCTCAGGAAAAATCCGGAGCATTTCTGCATCGTGGGCACATAGCCTTAATGTTGAGGAATTGAGAACCAGGCGATGAGATCTGCAGAACGTCTCATTTATCTGATCTAGTGATCCTTGCAGCAGATCTCCCTTTACATGCACAATCGCAGATTCCTGGATTAATCACTGATCCGTGAGATGTTGTGTACTCTGTTCACACCCAGAGCTGCACTCTTAATTCTGCTAGTTCATCTCTGGCCCTGAGCCCTTACATCTCCATGCTGCCCCCTGCTGGTTCAGTGTTCTGCCTGATCTGCCCTCTTGCGTCTGGATATTTGGCCTCATTTCTCCTTTTTCTCCCCTCAGCATTTGGTGAATTCTGCCGCCTTCAAAGCCAGAACTAAAGCGCGGAGCCGGGTGCGGGACAAGCGGGCGGACGTCTTATAAGCAGCCGCTGTGGCTCCAGGAGTCGGCCGCGTCCTACTGACCGCTTTATCTATGTAATATCCTCTCGTGGCCGGAGTAATGATCTGCAGCCCAGAGCGTTGCTCCTTTTCTGGGTGAGAGAAGAGGACGATGGCCGCTGTTCTGGTGACGGCCGGATGGTTTTATGAAGACTCGTGTTTTTAGATTGATGGCCGGAGCCACGTCCGTCCGGAGCGCCCCTCACCAACGTGCTTTATCCACCCCCAGCCGCCGCCGCAGGAATATGTCTGACACCGGCTTGTCTGTGCCGCCGCCGCGGGAATGGACGATTAATGAAGTTTTAGCAGTTGATTTTAGCCAAAAATCTGTGGATCTGGGGCCGAGGGGAGAGGGGTGAAAGCCACCGAGACCCCCGATATCTGAGCTGCAGGCAAGGATAAGGCGGCTCCGCTTCTTCCAGGAAGAGAAGGAGCTGCACTCACCAAGCAACGAGGGGTTAAAGAGCAATCCCATCTGCCCTCGCCCACCCACAAAGTGATCGCAGAGGGGACGGCTCCAATGTTTACTACTCCTGTAGCCCAACACTATACAGCGCCCCCCGGAGGGAACGGGAAAAGCCAAACTTACCCAAAGTCTAAAAGAAAATGTCATGTCACAACTGCAATCTAATATATATGCAGATTGTATCCTAGAGAGACGCTGTGGCAGGAACGTGTTATCCTCCGGAGCTGCACTCACTATTCTTCTGGTGCAGTCACTGTGTACATACATTACTGATCCTGAGTTACATCCTGTATTATACTTCAGAGCTGCACTCACTATTCTGCTGGTGCAGTCACTGTGTACATAGATTACATTACTGATCCTGAGTTACATCCTGTATTATACTCCAGAGCTGCACTCACTATTCTGCTGGTGCAGTCACTGTGTACATAGATTACATTACTGATCCTGAGTTACATCCTGTATTATACTCCAGAGCTGCACTCACTATTCTGCTGGTGCAGTCACTGTGTACATAGATTACATTACTGATCCTGAGTTACATCCTGTATTATACTCCAGAGCTGCACTCACTATTCTGCTGGTGCAGTCACTGTGTACATACATTACATTACTGATCCTGAGTTACATCCTGTATTATACTCCAGAGCTGCACTCACTATTCTGCTGGTGCAGTCACTGTGTACATACATTACTGATCCTGAGTTACATCCTGTATTATACTCCAGAGCTGCACTCACTATTCTGCTGGTGCAGTCACTGTGTACATACATTACTGATCCTGAATTACATCCTGTATTATACTCCAGAGCTGCACTCACTATTCTGCTGGTGCAGTCACTGTATACATACATTACATTACTGATCCTGAGTTACATCCTGTATTATACTCCAGAGCTGCACTCACTATTCTGCTGGTGCAGTCACTGTGTACATACATTACATTACTGATCCTGAGTTACATCCTGTATTATACTCCAGAGCAGCACTCACTATTCTGCTGGTGCAGTCACTGTGTACATACATTACATTACTGATCCTGAGTTACATCCTGTATTATCCTCCAGAGCTGCACTCACTATTCTGCTGGTGCAGTCACTGTGTACATACATTACATTACTGATCCTGAGTTACTGCCTGTATTATACTCCAGAGCTGCACTCACTATTCTGCTGGTGCAGTCACTGTGTACATACATTACATTGCTGATCCTGAGTTACAGCCTGTATTCTACACAGTGACTGCACCAGCAGAATAGTGAGTGCAGCTCTGGAGTATAACACAGGAGGTAACTCAGGATCAGTAATGTAATGTATGTACACAGTGACTCCACCAGCAGAATAGTGAGTGCAGCTCTGGAGTATAGTACAGGATGTAACTCAGGATCAGTAATGTAATGTATGTACACAGTGACTGCACCAGCAGAATAGTGAGTGCAGCTCTGGGGTATAGTAGAGGCTTAGATTATAGCCTTACATGTGGTGCTGTCAGGCGCCCGTTCCCTCCTGCGCTCTCGGTGCTGGTGGTCACCGGCAGTATGGTGTTTCGGACTTACCAGACGCCTCTATGAATCTTTTTACAGATGCATTCGCCCTCAGCTTTGTATTATTGCAGCTGCCGGTGACGTTTTTATCGTATAATTATTTTTGTACACCTCAGGGGCCTTTGTTCTGTGAGTTTCTGCCTCTGGAGCGGTCGATCGCGCACAATGGCCGCTCTGCCCGCTCATTTCGGGGATGATTTCTTGGTATATACGCGGATCCTTCTCGCCCGGCCTCCGCCTGCTCAGTCTGGATTTTGGACATGGAATATTCTCTTAAAACAAAATCTTGCTCGTTTATATTGAGCAATAATTGACAACCAATATGGCCGCCATCCTGCACGTTCTGCATCCATCTTTCCCAGGGTCCTGACAGGTCAGTTTCCATCTTTTTCTAGTAACAACTAGCTAGGTAAGGGGTTAATTTCAGGATTCAAGGTCCGCTGGATGTCTGCTCTGAAGTCGGCCATATTTGTTGTCACCCAGCTTTCCCAGGAGCAGAAATGATGAATATTCTTATGTCCTGGGTACTTGAAGGGTGAATCCTCTGCTCTTCCGTCACCCGCCTCTAGGTGGTGTCCTGCACCTCCCCCGCTCCGTATATCATGGCTGCCTTATCACATTAATTTATCTGCAGATTTTTATAGTCAGTTTTAATAATATTTTTGGCCACAGATGTCTGATAATAAAGATTAAAAAATTAAAATCTTGTCGTCTTCTGGGGGAGGAACCATAAGATCAGAAATGTCACTGAGAGGGGGAACTACGTGTCCCAGCAGGGGTCTCGCTGACAATTCACCGCGGATCCCACGCTATTTAATAAGGACAAAAGATCCATAGTGCATCAGCCACGTGTGCACACCCTGGTAGTAGGCTTCTCCGGGATTACAGAAAGAGCGCCGCCCCTGGGAGCTGTGTGGTATTGCAGCGCTGCACCATTGGCTTCCATGGGGCTGCGTTGCATTAGCAGATACAGTTCATGAGCAGCAGGTGGCGCTGTTTCTGAAAGAGAACTTATGTTTAATAATAATAATCTTTATATGGCGCCAACATATTCCGCAGCGCTTTACAATTCAGAGGTTCATATACAACAGTCATCAGTAACAGCTAAAGATAATACAGTAATTAAAGTAATAATAATGATGACCCTGCTCGTAAGAGCTGACAATCTACAATGAGGGGGGTGACACAAAGTCCAGGGGCTTATCTCCAATGATGGTCCGGCCATCTGGAGGGGATGAGGGGTAGATAAAGGCTGTAGGAGCTCTCACCGGCCAGTCTCTGCAGTCACCGGCCAGTCTCGGCAGTAACCGGCCAGTCTCGGCAGTCACCGGCCAGTCTCTGCAGTCACCGGCCAGTCTCGGCAGTCACCGGCCAGTCTCTGCAGTCACCGGCCAGTCTCGGCAGTCACCGGCCAGTCTCGGCAGTCACCGGCCAGTCTCGGCAGTCACCGGCCAGTCTCGGCAGTCACCGGCCAGTCTCTGCAGTCACCGGCCAGTCTCTGCAGTCACCGGCCAGTATCTGTGGTGCTTTTGGATGCGGTGGAGACTTATCCTTGGAGAAATAATGAATGGGCTATAAGAATATAAAAGGACTTTGATTAGGGTAGCGATAGGCCGCCCTAAACAGGTGTTTTTAGGGAGCGCCTAAAACTGTGTAAGTTGTGGTTCATCCTAATTTCTTGGGGTAGAGCAGTTTGGCTGATCCTGATCAACCACCATAAGGGGGAAACATTGGCTCCATCTGCGCCACATCCTCAGGACCCGCTATAGAAGAGGCCCCGCCGGACACCGCTGCAGACGTCAGCCCACATATATGTTACAGGCTCTGCTGCCAGTGGTCAGGGCGGAGATCACCCAGCTTCCCCAGGCTCCTGTGTTGGATGTCACCCAGCTTCCCCAGGCTCCCGTGTGGCGGATGTCACCCAGCTTCCCCAGGCTCCCGTGTGGCGGATGTCACCCAGCTTCCCCAGGCTCCCGTGTGGCGGATGTCACCCAGCTTCCCCAGGCTCCCGTGTTTTGGATGCCACCCAGCTTTCCCGGGCTCCCGCGCGGCGGAGGTCACCCAGCTTTCCCAGGCTCCCGTGTGGCGGAGGTCACCCACCTTTCCCAGGCTCCCGTGTTTTGGATGCCACCCAGCTTTCCCGGGCTCCCGCGTGGTGGATGTCACCCACCTTTACCGGGCTCCCGCGCGGCGGAGGTCACCCAGCTTTCCCGGGCTCCCGTGTGGCGGACGTCACCCAGCTTTCCCAGATGCCGTCCCTGTAGACACTCAATGCCTCGGCATTGTGCGGCGGTCTCTGTGGTATGTATGCGGGGGGACGTTCCTGGGCTATTTATATCCTCCGTATTCCGGGCGGCGCTCCCCGGCCCTCTGCTCCTTGCCCTCCATCTTTCTACCACTAGTCGCCGGCCTCATGGCTAACGCGCCCATCTGTGCCCTGCGACCGCCGGCCAGTGCCACTAGGGGGAACGTGGGCCTGCTGGCCGTGGACTCCATCAGTGACCTGCACAGCGCCCCCCCAGACACGGAGACCCCACAAGAGGAAGGTAAGTGCCACCACAAACAGCGTGCAGCAGGACTACAACTCCCAGCAGGCCGGGTCATCATTTCCCCACAGACTGAGAGGTGCCTTAGTTACCCATAGCAACCAATCACAGCGCAGCTCTCATTTTAGCTCCGCAGTTCAGGAATGAGCGCTGTGCTCTGATTGGCTGCGTTTTCCTTACAGACCGCAGAGGTAACGCCGCCTCTTTCTTGCTGTCAGTGAATGGGAACATTCCTGTCTGCAAAGACCCCAGGTCCGACATTACAGCGGATCTGTCAACAGACTTCACACAACTGCATTAAATCGATCGCTTAGACCTGGTGATGCTGCTGTACTTATTATGGAAGTCTGTGCCAGAATGGCCGTATCATGCTATGTGAAGGTTCCCTGCCTAATCAATCCCGTTCATTGTAATGTGAGGACTACACAGCAGCAGTTATGACCTGCATTTCCACAGTAAGTACAACGGCCTCGTCAGGTCGGATATCCATTTAGTTTGTACTGTGACAGATTCATTTCTATCACTTCGGTGAGGTTCTCCGCTCCTTCTCATGTGCCGCCTCTTCATATTAGATGGACAAAGAGCGAAATCTCCATCCCCACCGAGCGCGGACCCCCCAGTCCCCAGGAGATGTGCAGCCCCCTGTACAGACGCGCTCCTCCTCCTCCTCATACTCATTTCCCTTGTGAACATGAGCCTCATCCTCTACATTCTGCACCGATATGGTGAGTAGTCTGGGCAGTGGGATTATGCTCTGCTCACAGCCAGAGCTGCATTCACAATTCTGCTCGTTTCCTGCTAGTTCTCAGCCAAAGCACCTCAGAGCTCCAACTGGTCCTGTACCTGCACAATGTGAGCCCAGGAGAGGAGCAGCGTGGGAGACGGAGGACGCGGTACCGATAGAGAGACCTCTCCAGCAATGGAAATCCGCAGAGCTAAACCTGGGCTGTGTCCATCTGCAGAAAGGAGACTGCAGCTCTGGGTGTGAACAGTGTAGAACATGATATAACAGCAGAATAGTGACTGCAACTCTGGAGGTGACGTGGAGAAGACATGATGTAACAGCAGAATGGTGAGTGCAGCTCTGGAGGTGACTGGAGGATAAGACATGATGTAACAGCAGAATAATTAGTGCAGCTCTAGAGGTGACTGGTGGATAAGACATGATGTAACAGCAGAATAGTGACTGCAGCTCTGGAGAATAAGACATGATGTAACAGCAGAATAGTGACTGCAGCTCTGGAGGTGACGTGGATAAGGCATGATGTAACAGCAGACTAGTGAGTGCAGCTCTGGAGGTGACTAGAGGATAAGACCTGATGTAACAGCAGAATAGTGAGTGCAGCTCTGGAGGTGACTGGAGGATAAGACCTGATGTAACAGCAGAATAGTGAGTGCAGCTCTGGAGGTGACGTGGATAAGACACGATGTAACAGCAGAATAGTGACTGCAGCTCTAGAGGATAAGACCTGATGTAACAGCAGAATAGTGAGTGCAGCTATGGAGGTGACTGGAGGATAAGACATGATGTAACAGCAGAATAGTGCCTGCAGCTCTGGAGGTGACTGGAGGATAAGACAATATAAGGGCAGAATAGTGACTGCAGCTCTGGAGGTGACAGGAGGATAAGACACGATGTAACATCAGAAGAGTGACTGCAGCTCTGGAGGTGACTGGAGGATAAGACACGATGTAACAGCAGAATAGTGACTGCAACTCTGGAGGTGAGGTGGATAAGACATGATGTAACAGCAGAATGAGTGCAGCTCTGGAGGTGACTAGAGGATAAGACAAGATGTAACAACAGAATAGTGACTGCAGCTCTGGAGGTGACTGGAGGATAAGACCTGATGTAACAGCAGAGTAGTGACTGCAGCTCTGGAGGTGACTGGAGGATAAGACCTGATGTAACAGCAGAATAGTGAGTGCAGCTCTGGAGGTGACGTGGATAAGACACGATGTAACAGCAGAATAGTGACTGCAGCTCTAGAGGATAAGACCTGATGTAACAGCAGAATAGTGAGTGCAGCTCTGGAGGATAAGACAGGATGTAACAGCAGAATAGTGACTGCAGCTCTGGAGGATAAGACGGGATGTAACAGCAGAATAGTGACTGCAGCTCTGGAGGATAAGACATGATGTAACAGCAGAATAGTGACTGCAGCTCTGGAGAATAAGACCTGATGTAACAGCAGAATAGTGACTGCAGCTCTGGAGGATAAGACGGGATGTAACAGCAGAATAGTGACTGCAGCTCTGGAGGATAAGACACGATGTAACAGCAGAATAGTGACTGCAGCTCTGGAGGATAAGACATGATGTAACAGCAGAATAGTGACTGCAGCTCTGGAGGTGACGTGGATAAGGCATGATGTAACAGCAGACTAGTGAGTGCAGCTCTGGAGGTGACTAGAGGATAAGACCTGATGTAACAGCAGAATAGTGACTGCAGCTCTGGAGGTGACGTGGATAAGACACGATATAACAGCAGAATAGTGACTGCAGCTCTAGAGGATAAGACCTGATGTAACAGCAGAATAGTGAGTGCAGCTCTGGAGGTGACTGGAGGATAAGACATGATGTAACAGCAGAATAGTGAGTGCAGCTCTGGAGGTGACGTGGATAAGACACGATGTAACAGCAGAATAGTGACTGCAGCTCTAGAGGATAAGACCTGATGTAACAGCAGAATAGTGAGTGCAGCTCTGGAGGATAAGACAGGATGTAACAGCAGAATAGTGACTGCAGCTCTGGAGGATAAGACGGGATGTAACAGCAGAATAGTGACTGCAGCTCTGGAGGATAAGACATGATGTAACAGCAGAATAGTGACTGCAGCTCTGGAGAATAAGACCTGATGTAACAGCAGAATAGTGACTGCAGCTCTGGAGGATAAGACGGGATGTAACAGCAGAATAGTGACTGCAGCTCTGGAGGATAAGACACGATGTAACAGCAGAATAGTGACTGCAGCTCTGGAGGATAAGACATGATGTAACAGCAGAATAGTGACTGCAGCTCTGGAGGTGACGTGGATAAGGCATGATGTAACAGCAGACTAGTGAGTGCAGCTCTGGAGGTGACTAGAGGATAAGACCTGATGTAACAGCAGAATAGTGAGTGCAGCTCTGGAGGTGACGTGGATAAGACACGATATAACAGCAGAATAGTGACTGCAGCTCTAGAGGATAAGACCTGATGTAACAGCAGAATAGTGAGTGCAGCTCTGGAGGTGACTGGAGGATAAGACATGATGTAACAGCAGAATAGTGACTGCAACTCTGGAGGTGACGTGGATAAGACATGATGTAACAGCAGAATAGTGACTGCAGCTCTGGAGGATAAGACACGATGTAACAGCAGAATAGTGAGTGCATCTCTGGAGGTGACGTGGATAAGACAAGATGTAACAGCAGAATAGTGACTGCAGCTCTGGAGGTGACTGGAGGATAAGACCTGATGTAACAGCAGAATAATGAGTGCAGCTCTGGAGGTGACTGGAGAATAAGACATGATGTAATAGCAGAATAGTGACTGCAGCTATAGAGGATAAGACACGATGTAACAGCAGAATAGTGACTGCAGCTCTGGAGGTGACTGAAGGATAAGACATGATGTAACAGCAGAATAGTGATTGCAACTCTGGAGGTGACGTGGATAAGACATGATGTAACAGCAGAATGAGTGCAGCTCTGGAGGTGACTGGAGGATAAGACACGATGTAACAGCAGAATAGTGACTGCAGCTCTGGAGGTGACTGGAGGATAAGACCTGATTTAACAGCAGAATAGTGACTGCAGCTCTGGAGGTGACTGGAGGATAAGACCTGATGTAACAGCAGAATAGTGAGTACAGCTCTGGAGGTGACGTGGATAAGACACGATGTAACAGCAGAATAGTGACTGCAGCTCTAGAGGATAAGACCTGATGTAACAGCAGAATAGTGAGTGCATCTCTGGAGGTGACGTGGATAAGACAAGATGTAACAGCAGAATAGTGACTGCAGCTCTGGAGGTGACTGGAGGATAAGACCTGATGTAACAGCAGAATAGTGACTGCAGCTCTGGAGGTGACTGGAGGATAAGACCTGATGTAACAGCAGAATAATGAGTGCAGCTCTGGAGGTGACTGGAGAATAAGACATGATGTAACAGCAGACTAGTGAGTGCAGCTCTGGAGGTGACTGGAGAATAAGACATGATGTAACAACAGAATGAGTGCAGCTCTGGAGGTGACTAGAGGATAAGACCTGATGTAACAGCAGAATAGTGACTGCAGCTCTGGAGGTGACGTAGATAAGACACGATGTAACAGCAGAATAGTGACTGCAGCTCTAGAGGATAAGACCTGATGTAACAGCAGAATAGTGAGTGCAGCTCTGGAGGTGACCTGGATAAGACATGATGTAACAGCAGAATGAGTGCAGCTCTGGAGGTGACTAGAGGATAAGACAAGATGTAACAGCAGAATAGTGACTGCAGCTCTGGAGGTGACTGGAGGATAAGACCTGATGTAACAGCAGAATAGTGAGTGCAGCTCTGGAGGTGACTGGAGGATAAGACATGATGTAACAGCAGAATAGTGACTGCAGCTCTAGAGGATAAGACACTATGTAACAGCAGAATAGTGACTGCAGCTCTGGAGGTGACTGGAGGATAAGACCTGATGTAACAGCAGAATAATGAGTGCAGCTCTGGAGGTGACTGGAGAATAAGACATGATGTAACAGCAGAATAGTGAGTGCAGCTCTGGAGGTGACTGGAGGATAAGACCTGATGTAACAGCAGAATAATGAGTGCAGCTCTGGAGGTGACTGGAGAATAAGACGATGTAACAGCAGAATAGTGACTGCAGCTCTGGAGGTGACTAGAGGATAAGACCTGATGTAACAGCAGAATAGTGAGTGCAGCTCTGGAGGTGACTGGAGGATAAGACACGATGTAACAGCAGAATAGTGATTGCAGCTCTGGAGGATAAGACCTGATTTAACAGCAGAATAATGAGTGCAAGCTCTGGAGGTGACTGGAGGATAAGACATGATGTAACAGCAGAATAGTGAGTGCAGCTCTGGAGGATAAGACATGATGCAACAGCAGAATAGTGAGTGCAGCTCTGGAGGTGACTGGAGGATAAAACATGAAGATCTCTATTCTGTGCCATTTTCAGGCCAACAGGACTTTCTGCTTCGTGCCCTCAGTGAAAGGTTTGGCTCGGATTCTGGGCATCACAAATTTAAGGGACAAGAGTCCCAATAAATCCGGGGCTCGTCACGGTGCAGGGACACTGCAGAGCGATGGATGAATGAAGGATCTGATGAGCGACCACCACCCTTCCCCCGGACCCAGAATGACAGCCGTGGTGAGATCTCGGCCATTGTTCTCTCTCCACAGGTTCGATGCACATTCCCTATTACCTCCTCCAACCAGCAGGTGACAGGAGCGTCCTGGAGCCCAGCGCATTACCTCCTCCAACCAGCAGGTGACAGGAGCGTCCTGGAGCCCAGCGCATTACCTCCTCCAACCAGCAGGTGACAGGAGCGTCCTGCAGCCCAGCGCATTACCTCCTCCAACCAGCAGGTGGCAGGAGTGTCCTGGAGCCCAGCGCCATCCTAAGTCTCGCACACATTCACACCACGCAGACCGCTGAAAAGGGAAAGGAGTAAAACGCTTCCTCGCCCGATGTAACGAGCTGCGAGGACATCGCACATTCCCATTATCGTGATTTTACACTTATGTTTGAGGACTTTTTTTTTTTTTGCAAAATTATCGTTTTGTAACAAGATGACCGGGCGTGGTCTTCAGTCATGAAACTACAGGGTCTTCATTAATTTGAGCTGCGGGTGGGTTCTGTCATCTTGCTGCCCGGTGTCAAAACTACGCGCCCGATTCATCTGCAGTTTCCGTGAAGTCACTTTTTCTTTTTTGTCTTTTGTTGTTTGTTCAATTTTTGCACCAAATTCTTCATAATGTCGCTGGTGATTCATGAATTTTACGCAAAATAAAAAATGCTTTTTACGTTTTCTTGTGACTTTTTAGCACAAAAAAAAGTTGCACAATTTGACCAAAAAAATATGGAAACTCCAAAGCCCGCTCACAATGACGAAGATGAAAAAACCAAAGAAACAGGCGAACACACAAAAGAGACATAACAAAAGGCGCACGATAGAAGAAGGGACTGGCGCAAAGAAAAAAGACCAAAAAAAATGGGCGCGAATGCAAAAATTAATCGGGCCGTCCATCTTTCAGAATGCAGAGAGCAGCAAAGCTCTGTCCAAACCCTGAACCCCTAGGGGGCAGCACACCAATGTCAGTCCTGCAACCCAAGAGCTCACCATAAACCAGCAGAAGTGTGATTGCTGCTCTGGATGTGTAAGATAAGCTATGAGGTTAGCTAAGGATTCACAAAATCATGTCCGGACCCTCCCCACTATCAATCCTCCCCCAGCTCCGATTGTGCAGTTAGGACAAATCAAGACGTAGTTTTAATCCTTAGTGAGACACAAAGCAGCAAATTTATTATTAAGAGGACGTCTCTACTGTAACAGAGGATGCAGACAATTTTGGGGGCATATTGGTAACGTTTTAGACCCTTTTTTAGGTTTATAACTGTTCTGCACTCGACGGGGGGACGTGATACGGTGCACAGAGATGCAGCACTGTGAGAAATGTTGTGCATTTTCATCCTTTGCAGTCTAAGCTGACACCATCTGTATAACGGGCAGGATGCCCCCTGTATCTCCAGGAGCGTTGGGTAAGGCACACAGGGGTCTGCAGAATACTCACGTCCTGCAGGGTCCTCCCCGCTCCTACAGACACACATCACATACACTTTTTCATCCAAAATATTGGATCCCCACGGAAGTCCCGGTAAGGAGTCTGCAAGGAAAATCCAATTCTTCCCTGATCTGCTGGTGGAAGAGATAGATGTGATGTGGGTCTAGATAGAGGAGGAGGAGGAGGAGGAGGTGGTGGAGGCACAAAGCAGGGTCCAGGAGGAGGCGGTGAAGACATGGAGGAGGGTCCAGGAGGAGACGGCAGCATGGAGGAGGGTCCAGGAGGAGGCGGAAGCATGGAGGAGGGTCCAGGAGGAGGCGGCAGCATGGAGGAGGGTCCAGGAGGAGGCGGCAGCATGGAGGAGGGTCCAGGAGGAGGCGGCAGCATGGAGGAGGGTCCAGGAGGAGGCGGCAGCATGGAGGAGGGTCCAGGAGGAGGCGGCAGCATGGAGGAGGGTCCAGGAGGAGGCGGAAGCATGGAGGAGGGTCCAGGAGGAGGCGGCAGCATGGAGGAGGGTCCAGGAGGAGGCGGCAGCACGGAGGAGGGTCCAGGAGGAGGAAGCAGCACGGAGGAGGGTCCAGGAGGAGGAAGCAGCACGGAGGAGGGTCCAGGAGGAGGAAGCAGCACGGAGGAGGGTCCAGGAGGAGGAAGCAGCACGGAGGAGGGTCCAGGAGGAGGAAGCAGCACGGAGGAGGGTCCAGGAGGAGGCGACAGCACGGAGGAGGGTCCAGGAGGAGGCGACAGCACGGAGGAGGGTCCAGGAGGAGGCGACAGCACGGAGGAGGGTCCAGGAGGAGGCGACAGCACGGAGGAGGGTCCAGGAGGAGGCGGCAGCACGGAGGAGGGTCCAGGAGGAGGCGGCAGCACGGAGGAGGGTCCAGGAGGAGGCAGCGGCGGCAGCATGGAGGAGGGTCCAGGAGGAAGCGATAGTGCTAGCATGGAGCAGGGTCCAGAAGAAGGTGATGGAGACATAGAGCAGGGTCCAGGAGGAGGCGGTGGCATGGAGGAGGGTCCAGGAGGAGGCGGTGGCATGGAGGAGGGTCCAGGAGGAGGCGGTGGCATGGAGGAGGGTCCAGGAGGAGGCGGTGGCATGGAGGAGGGTCCAAGAGGAGGCGGTGGCATGGAGGAGGGTCCAGGAGGAGGCGGTGGCATGGAGGAGGGTCCAGGAGGAGGCGGTGGCATGGAGGAGGGTCCAGGAGGAGGCGGTGGCATGGAGGAGGGTCCAGGAGGAGGCGTCAGCAGCATGGAGGAGGGTCCAGGAGGAGGCATCAGCAGCATGGAGGAGGGTCCAGGAGGAAGCGATGGTGGTAGCATGGAGCAGGGTCCAGAAGAAGGTGATGGAGACATAGAGCAGGGTCCAGGAGGAGGCGGTGGCATGGAGGAAGTTCCAGGAGCCAGTGGACGAGGTGTAGAGCAGAGATCAGGAAGCAGTGATTTTGGAGACTTAAAGCAGAGGTAATGAGCAGGTGACTGTGGTGATGTTGGAGGAGAGAAGCACAGGTCAGGAGGAGGTGTGGACCAGGTTCCAGAAGCAGGTGGTGGAGGTGGCAGAGATGCAGTGCAGAGGTTAGAGGCAGGAAGTAGTGGAAAAGTGGAGCAGAGGTCAGGAGCCAGTGTTGGTGGTGAAGTGGAGCAGAGGTCAGGAGGTGGTGGAGACATAGAGCAAAGGCCAGAAGCAGGTGCTGGTGAAGTGGAGCAGAGGTCAGGAGGAGGAGGAGGGGGTGGATATGTACAGCAGAGGTCAGGAGGAAGTGGTGGGGACATGGAGCAGAGGTCAGGAGGAGGTGGCAGTGGTGGAGACGAGGAGCAGAGGTCAGGAGGTAATGGTGGAAACATGGAGCACAAATCAGGGGGAGGAGTTGGAGACGTGGAGTAGAAGTCAGGAGGAGGTGGCAGAGGTGGAGACATGGAGCAAAGGTCAGGAGCAGGTGGAAGTGTTGACGTGGAGCACAGGTCAGGTGCAGAGCAGGGTGCAGGAGAAGGTGGTGGTGGAGACATGGGGCTGAGGTCAGGAGCAAGTGATGTTGGAAGCATGGGGCAGAGATCAGGAGCTGGAGTTGAGCGTGGAGGAGGTGGAGATGCAGGTGAGGAGGCAGGGCAGTGGTGTGAGCTTGGGCTTGTGTTAGAGGCCGCCATCCTCTGCATCATGGCGGCAGGCAGCAGGCTGTTCAGACTCCCCATGTTGTGCACAGGCTCTGACAAGCGGTACCCCAGGTGCTGGTAGAAGTCCTGCTTGTCGTGGGTGGTCAGATACATGTTTCGGAAACCCTTTCCTCTTGCGTACCTCTCAGTGGCCTCCATTAGCTTCCGTCCATAGCCTTTACCACGTAGTTCAGCGTGGACCACAACCGACTCCACAAACAGGCTGTCTGGGAGACCCACCACCCTACAAAGTCTGGCGTGGCCCAGGACAGGGCCCTCCAGGGCTCCGATAAGCACCAGACAGACAGGGAACTCCTCTGAGGACTGCTCTAGGGAGTGCATACGAGCCCCCAGACTCCGCCTCCATGTTTGGTTCAGGAGCTCGGCACAGGATGCCGTGAGGTCCGGACGACGGTGAAGGGGCACAAGCACAACATGGCCGGGAGTGGCCGCCCTGTCAGTGATAGGAAAGAGGAGCGAGACATGAAGAATGCAGAATAACCACAGCTGTCAGGAGCAGAGAGGCCCCAATACTGACCCTGGGGGAGAGGGGAGGAAGGGGACGCCCAGTACTGGGTCCTCAAATAGAATAGCTGTATGGGGGTCCTGTACATGTGTTACACATGGGGGGGGTCCCGTGTACGTGTTACACATGGGGGGGGGTCCCGTGTACGTGTTACACATGGGGGGGGTCCCGTGTACGTGTTACACATGGGGGGGGGGTCCCGTGTACGTGTTACACATGGGGGGGGGGGTCCCGTGTACGTGTTACACATGGGGGGGGGGTCCCGTGTACGTGTTACACATGGGGGGGGGGTCCCGTGTACGTGTTACACATGGGGGGGGGGTCCCGTGTACGTGTTACACATGGGGGGGTCCCGTGTACGTGTTACACATGGGGGGGGTCCCGTGCAAGTGTCACACATGGGGGGGGGGGTCCCGTGCAAGTGTCACACATGGGGGGGGGGGTCCCGTGCAAGTGTCACACATGGGGGGGGGGTCCCGTGCAAGTGTCACACATGGGGGGGGGGGGGTCCCGTGCAAGTGTCACACATGGGGGGGGGGGGGTCCCGTGCAAGTGTCACACATGGGGCGTGGGTCCCGTGCAAGTGTCACACATGGGGCGTGGGTCCCGTGCAAGTGTCACACATGGGGCGTGGGTCCCGTGCAAGTGTCACACATGGGGCGTGGGTCCCGTGCAAGTGTCACACATGGGGCGTGGGTCCCGTGCAAGTGTCACACATGGGGCGTGGGTCCCGTGCAAGTGTCACACATGGGGCGTGGGTCCCGTGCAAGTGTCACACATGGGGCGTGGGTCCCGTGCAAGTGTCACACATGGGGCGTGGGTCCCGTGCAAGTGTCACACATGGGGCGTGGGTCCCGTGCAAGTGTCACACATGGGGCGTGGGTCCCGTGCAAGTGTCACACATGGGGCGTGGGTCCCGTGCAAGTGTCACACATGGGGCGTGGGTCCCGTGCAAGTGTCACACATGGGGGGTGGGTCCCGTGCAAGTGTCACACATGGGGGGTGGGTCCCGTGCAAGTGTCACACATGGGGGGTGGGTCCCGTGCAAGTGTCACACATGGGGGGTGGGTCCCGTGCAAGTGTCACACATGGGGGGTGGGTCCCGTGCAAGTGTCACACATGGGGGGTGGGTCCCGTGTAAGTGTCACACATGGGGGGTGGGTCCCGTGCAAGTGTCACACATGGGGGGTGGGTCCCGTGCAAGTGTCACACATGGGGGGTGGGTCCCGTGTAAGTGTCACACATGGGGGGGTGGGTCCCGTGTAAGTGTCACACATGGGGGGTGGGTCCCGTGTAAGTGTCACACATGGGGGGTGGGTCCCGTGTAAGTGTCACACATGGGGGGGTGGGTCCCGTGTAAGTGTCACACATGGGGGGTGGGTCCCGTGTAAGTGTCACACATGGGGGGGTGGGTCCCGTGTAAGTGTCACACATGGGGGGGTGGGTCCCGTGTAAGTGTCACACATGGGGGGGTGGGTCCCGTGTAAGTGTCACACATGGGGGGGTGGGTCCCGTGTAAGTGTCACACATGGGGGGTGGGTCCCGTGTAAGTGTCACACATGGGGGGTGGGTCCCGTGTAAGTGTCACACATGGGGGGTGGGTCCCGTGTAAGTGTCACACATGGGGGTTGGGTCCCGTGTAAGTGTCACACATGGGGGGTGGGTCCCGTGTAAGTGTCACACATGGGGGGTGGGTCCCGTGTAAGTGTCACACATGGGGGGTGGGTCCCGTGTAAGTGTCACACATGGGGGGTGGGTCCCGTGTAAGTGTCACACATGGGGGGTGGGTCCCGTGTAAGTGTCACACATGGGGGGTGGGTCCCGTGTAAGTGTCACACATGGGGGGTGGGTCCCGTGTAAGTGTCACACATGGGGGGTGGGTCCCGTGTAAGTGTCACACATGGGGGGTGGGTCCCGTGTAAGTGTCACACATGGGGGGTGGGTCCCGTGTAAGTGTCACACATGGGGGGGGTCCCGCGTACGCGTTACACATGGGGGGGTCCCGCGTACGCGTTACACATGGGGGGGGTCCCGTGTACGTGTTACACATGGGGGGGGTCCCGTGTTCGTGTTGCATATGGGGGGGGGTCCCGTGTTACACATGGGGGGGGTCCCCGTGTTCGTGTTACACATGGGGGGGTCCTGTGTTCGTGTTACACATGGGGGGGGTCCCGTGTTCGTGTTACACATGGGGGGTCCCGTGTTCGTGTTACACATGGGGGGGTCCCGTGTTCGTGTTACACATGGGGGGGGTCCCGTGTTCGTGTTACACATGGGGGGGGTCCCGTGTTCGTGTTACACATGGGGGGGGTCCCCGTGTTCGTGTTACACATGGGGGGGGTCCTGTGTTCGTGTTACACATGGGGGGGGTCCCGTGTTCGTGTTACACATGGGGGGTCCCGTGTTCGTGTTACACATGGGGGGGGTCCCGTGTTCGTGTTGCATATGGGGGGGGTCCCGTGTTACACATGGGGGGGGTCCCCGTGTTTGTGTTACACATGGGGGGTTCCCGTGTTCGTGTTACACATGGGGGGTCCCGTGTTCGTGTTACACATGGGGGGGTCCCGTGTTCGTGTTACACATGGGGGGGGTCCCGTGTACGTATCACACAAGGGGGGGTTCAGTGCACGTGTCATAAGTGGCGGTGGTCCCGTGTACGTGTTACATACGGGGGAGTCCCGTGTTCGTGTTGCATATGGGGGGTCCCGTGCACGTGTCACACATGGGGGGTCTCTCTCCTCTCACTGTTGCACATTTTACCCTACTTGGACTCACCCGGCTTCTTCGCTTTCCTTCATGCGCGTCCAGATTTTCTGACCAATCACATGTCGCCACGTCACAGGGTCAGCTGGGAGGAGCGCGAGGAATGCCGGGAGCTGTGGGGGTTTTCTTCAGTGCAACAACCTGTGCGGCCACAAGAGGGAGCAGCGCGGAGCGGCGGGGCCGGGGCTGCAGCGTCTATACCTCCCTGCTCCGGTCTCCACCGCCCCCTGATAACGGGCTGAGATTTTCCCCTCATTGGTCGGTGGCTGATGACTGAGAGCCGCACTGTGACCGGCGCCGCCTGACCTGTACCGGGAGCGGACGGGGCGGGTCTGAGGCCGGGATGGAGACGAGGATCTTTACAGGTTTAATTACAAAAATAAAAAAAGTACAATAATAAAACGCACTGCAGCGAGGAGCCTGGTGTGAATATAGGGAAAAGTCGCTACAAAAGTCAGAAAACTTCAGAGAACTGGCACAAAAATGGGGGAGGTACAAAAAAGAACGAACATAATAACTTATAGGGCCAGAAATATGGAGACCTATTCTAGATTTCTTGTGCATCTTGGACATGGACTATATGTAGTTAATAGGGGAATGGGCACATATCCCATATAAACAGGCGTATATCATAATCCATGTGCTTGACAGGTGGGGAATGAATGTCAGTGATGACACCGGGGAGATCACACAATATCCCATCACTGCCGTCACCAATTACTCACTATCGGCAAGAGAGCATATGGCGTCACACCTCTGGATTCCAACGCATGGAATATGTGTATACGCCCCAGTACGGTCACCGCCAGCTTTACGATAGCCTACTTAATATTATTCGCTGCCACCACCGACCAGATTTGAAATATAATACAGGCCTGATCGGACTTCTTTCTGGTAGCGTATATGGCTTCGGGGGAGGGAACGATTACAGAGCAAAAGAAACGGAACTATTACATTTTATATTTAATCCAAAGCGGGAGGCAGTGTTTATGAAAAATCTACAATAAAAAGAATATACAGTTACACAAAATAAAATGGGATTAAAGAAGAACTTACTATACAGATCGCAGAGACGATTCAGTTTAGCTGGAGGGGAGGCACTCCAATTCTGGCTGTTATCAAACTGGACCCCTGCTATAAAATATATTCTCCCGGAATGAGTATGGACCCATCTTCAGCAGGATCTTTTATACCGAAGGGGAGACCTGCCCACACAATCCGCTGTGATGAGCTCATGTGGGTTGGTCTCCGCCCTTCATGGTTTTATTAAAATCTCTAATTGCGATAAATTCTTGCTGGTTGATCGCAGAAGTTCGCAAGTGATGCCATATTTTTTATTGCGAATTTACCTTTCTGTAGAGACCAGACACGACACGGCTGCTGTATGTTATTTTGGTAGTTTTGTGCCATAGCTCACCGGAAGGGCTCACAGATCCGGAAAATTATGCGTATTGTTCCTTAGCTGACCCTGCCGCTAAAAATATGTGTCCCATTATTATCGGAAGTATAGAACTTCCAATATTCCATATTTTGTGTCGGTGCCTGCAAGACTGCAGATGGCACACATGTGCAATTGAGAATGTCCTGGCTATTGTGGGGAGTGAGATACAGTTTCTTTGATTCTTAAGGAGCGGCTTCCTATTTAGCCAGGTGTCTACTCATCACAGGTCTATGCTACTACAAGGTACATTTGTATGTTAATTAGCCTGGAGAATTGAGTTTGCCACCTCTTCTGTGTACTGCAATTCGCATAGGAGCACTGGTTAGAGTGTTAAGGCCCCGTCACACTTAGCGACGCTGCAACGATCCCGACAACGATACGACCTGTCAGGGATCGTTGCTGCGTCGCTGTGTGGTTGCTGGTGAGCTGTCAAACAGGCAGGCTCACCAACGATCAGGGGAGCAGCGACATCGTGGAAAGAATCTTTCCACGATGTCCTACTCCTGGTTACCAGCCTGCTGAAGCAGGAGAAGGCTGGTAACCAAGGTAAACATCGGGTTACTAGGGGCACACGCGCACCTAGTAACCCGTTGTTTATCATGGTTACCACTCTGCTACAGTGAGCGGGAGGTTACCGCTAACTTTAGCAGGCTCGTAACCATGATAAACAACGGGTTACTAGGTGCGCGTGTGCCCCTAGTAACCCGATGTTTACCATAGTTACCAGCCTGATCGCTGCTCCCGCTGGTCACACACAGCGATGTGTGCTGACCAGCGGGAGAGCAACGACCAAAAAATGGTCCAGGACACTTTGCAGCGATCAGCGACCTCACAGCAGGGGCCTGATCGCTGCAAAGTGTCTCACATAGCGACATCGCTGGTGAGGTCGCTGTTGCGTCACCAAAACCGTGACACAGCAGCGATCTCGCTATGTGAGACGGGGGCTTTAGCTCTTGCTCCTTCGACAAATAGTATAGGGAAGGGGGTTGGGGGAGGCTTGGAGGGAGATTTTTAATATTTTCTATGACAGAATATAATATACACCTGTTTATATGGGATATGTATTCATTCCCCTATTATCTACATATACCGTACAGACCAAAAGTTTGGACACACCTTCTCATTTAAAGATTTTTCTGTACTTTCCTGACTATGAAAATTGTACATTCACACTGAAGGCGTCAAAACTATGAATTAACACATGTGGAATTATATACTTAACAAAGAAGTGTGAAACAACTGAAAATATGTCTTATATTCTAGGGTCTTCACAGTAGCCACCTTTTGCTTTGATGACTGCTTTGCACACTCTTGGCATTCTCTTGATGAGCTTCAAGAGGTAGTCATAGAAATATGGAAACCTTCTCTTCTCCCCTGTCATACAGTGGATACGGAAAGTATTCAGACCCCTTTAAATTTTTCACTCTTTTTTTCATTGCAGCCATTTGGTAAATTCATTTTTTTCTCATTAAAGTACACTCTGCCCCATCTGGACTGAAAAAAACAGGAATGTAAAATTTTTGCAAATTTATTAAAAAAGAAAAACTGAAATATCACATGGTCATAAGTATTCAGCCCCTTTGCTCAGTATTGAGTAGAAGCCCCCTTTTGAGCTAGTACAGCCATGAGTATTCTTGGGAATGATACAACAAGTTCTTCACCCCTGGATTTGGGGATCCTCTGCCATTCTTCCTTGCAGATCCTCTCCAGTTCCGTCAGGTTGGATGGTGAACGTTGGTGGACAGCCATTTTCAGGTCTCTCCAGAGAGGCTCAATTGGGTTTAGGTCAGGGCTCTGGCTGGGCCAGTCAAGAATGGTCACAGAGTTGTTCTGAAGCCACTCCTTTGTTATTTTAGCTGTGTGCTTAAGGTCATTGTCTTGTTGGAAGGTGAACCTTCGGCCAAGTCTGAGGTCCGGAGCACTCTGGAAGAGGTTTTCATCCAGGATATCTCTGTACTTGGCCGCATTCATGTTTCCTTCAATTGCAACCAGTCGTCCTGTCCCTGCAGCTGAAACCCCCCCCATAGCATGATGCTGCCACCACCATGTTTCACTGTTGGGATTGCATTGGGCAGGTGATGAGCAGTGCCTGGTTTTCTCCACACATACCGCTTAGAATTATCACCAAAAAGTTCTATCTTCATCTCATCCGACCAGAGAATCTTATTTATCATAGTCTGGGAGTCCTTCATGTGTTTTTGAGCAAACTGTATGCTGGCTTTCATATGTCTTGCACTGAGGAGAGGCTTCCGTCGGGCCACTCTGCCATAAAGGCCCGACTGGTGGATGGCTGCAGTGATAGTTGACTTTGTGGAACTTTCCCCCATCTCCCTACTGCATCTCTGGAGCTCAGCCACAGTGATCTTGGGCTTCTTCTTTTCCTCTCTCACCAAGGCTCTTCTCCCACGATTGATCAGTTTGGCTGGACGTCCAGGTCTAGGAAGACTTCTGGTGGTCCCAAACTTCTTCCATTTAAGGATTATGGAGGCCACTGTTCTCTCGGGAACATTGAGTAATGCAGAAATTCTTTTGTAACCTTGGCCAGATCTGTGCCTTGTCACAATTCAGTCTCTGAGCTCCTTGGGCAGTTCCTTTGAGCTGATGATTCTCATTTGGTCTGACATGCCCTGTGAGCTGTGAGGTCTTATATAGACAGGTGTGTGTCTTTCCAAATCAAGTCCTATCAGTTTAATTAAACACAGCTGGACTCCAATAAAGGAGTAGAACCATCTCAAGGAGGATCACAAGGAAATGGACAGCATGTGACTTAAATATGAGTGTCTGAGCAAAGGGTCTGAATATTTATGACCATGTGAGATTTCAGTTTTTCTTTTTTAATAAATTTGCAAAAATTTCTACATTTCTGTTTTTTTTCAGCCAAGATGGGGAGCAGAGTGGACTATAATGAGAAAAAATGTACTTTATAGAATTTACCAAATGGCTGCAATGAAACAAAGAGTGAAAAATGTAAAGGGGTCTGAATACTTTCCGTACCCATTGAAGATATTAAGAAGCCTCTCTCCCAGTGCCCTCTTCATCCCCCCTCCCCTATAGTATTTGTCGAAAGAGAAGAGCTTACACTTTGGCCAGTGGCATCTATGCAAATTAACACACACATGAGAAGTGCCTTGTAAGCAAATGCTAGCACCAAGGGTGCTGCCAACCCAATTAAAATGCGAGGGTAGTTTCCACTGACGCAGGCCTGCGATAATTTACACCTGGGTGAGGAGGAAAGCTTGTTTAGGCTTCAAACACACTCACAATTCCCAGCTGAAATCTGCAGACGGGCCGGAACCGATACGAAATATGGAATAACTAAAGTTCCATACGTCCGATAATAATGGGGCCTATATTTTTAGTGGCAGGGTCAGCCAAGGAACAACATGCTTATTTTCCCATAGCTGTGAGCCCCTTCGGTGATCTGTGGTGCAAAAGTACCAGAATAATGGACTGCAGCTATATCGTGTGTGGTCTCTGGAGAAAGGTAAAATTATAATAGAAAATACGGTTTCACTTTCGGGCCTCTGCGACCAACCGGTGATAAGTTATTGCAAAAGCCAGATATTCTAATAAAAATATGAAGGCTGCAGCCCAGCCCACGTGATGACATCCATGGGGGTGTATCTGCAGGTCTCCCCTTCGGCATAAAGAACACAGCCGAAGGGGGAGTAGTATTCAGTTATAGGAAGTTTCGCCCCCAGAAGTTCGCCCCCAGCAATTTGCCCCCAGCAGTTCGCCCCCATCAGTTCGCCCCCAGGTACATTTCGCCCCTATCATTTCGATGCTGGGGACGAAATGTGCGGGGGCGAAATATACCCAGGGGCGAACTGCTGGGGGCAAAACATCCAATTCCCGTAGTATTCATTGCCGGGAGTATATATTTATTATAGCAAAGGATCACGTTCGATAACAGTCAAATTTGGATTGCCTCCCCTCCACCTATACCGAATTGTCTCAGCGATCTTTATAGTAAGTTTCTTCTTTAATCCTGTTTTATTTGTGTAACTGTATCTTCTGTACTGTAAATGTCCCCTTTGTAAAATCCTTGTATATTTTTCATAACACTGCCTCCCTTTTGGATTAAATATAACATTTAATAGTTCTGTTTCTTTTGTCCTGTAATCGTTCCTCCCCCGAAGCCATATACGCTACCAGAAAACAGGCGCCAGGCCCGTATTATAGTTCAAACTCGGTCAGTGGTGGCACCGAATAATAATAATTGGGCTATCGTGAAGCTGGCAGTAACCGTACGGGGCGTATACACATATTCCATGCGTTGGAATCCGGAGGTGTGACGCCATACGCTCACTGGTCGCTTGCTGATAGCTACGTAGTGAGTGTTCGGGGTCGTGTGCGCACAGTTTCCTGACGAAATCCTGACAGAGTGATGGCAATGGTGAGATACTGAGTGATCTCCCCGGTGACGTCCCTGACATTCATTCCCCACCTATCAAGCACAGTGAATATAATATACACCTGTTTATATGGGATATGTGTTAATTTCCCTGAAATCTACATGTATTTCATGTTCATTCCCCACCTGTCAAGCACATGGATTATGATATACGCCTGTTTATATGGGATATGTGTTCATTCCCTTATTATCTACATATACACTGCTCAAAAAAATAAAGGGAACAGTGAAATCCCCCCTCCTAGATGTGAATGAATGAAATCTTCTCATTGAATACTTTGTTCTGTAGAAAGCTGAATGTGCTGACAACAAAATCACCCAAAAATCATCAATGGAAATCACATTTATTAACCAATGGAGGCCTGGATGTGGAGTCACCCCCAAAATTACAGTGGAAAAACCCACTACAGGCTGATCCAACTGATGTAATGTCCTTAAAACAAGTCACAATGAGGCTGAGTATTGTGTGTGGCCTCCACGTGCCTGTATGACCTCCCTACAACACCTGGGCATGTTCCTGATGAGGCTGAGTATTGTGTGTGGCGTCCACGTGCCTGTATGACCTCCCTACAACACCTGGGCATGCTCCTGATGAGGCTGAGTATTGTGTGTGGCCTCCATGTGCCTGTTTGACCTCCCTACAACACCTGGGCATGCTCCTGATGAGGCTGAGTATTGTGTGTGGCCTCCACATGCCTGTATGACCTCCCTACAACGCCTGGGCATGCTCCTGATGAGGCTAAGTATTGTGTGTGGCCTCCACGTGCCTGTATGACCTCCCTACAACGCCTGGGCATGCTCCTGATGAGGCTGAGTATTGTGTGTGGCCTCCACGTGCCTGTATGACCTCCCTACAACGCCTGGGCATGCTCCTGATGAGGCTGAGTATTGTGTGTGGCCTCCACGTGCCTGTATGACCTCCCTACAACGCCTGGGCATGCTCCTGATGAGTCTAAGTATTGTGTGTGGCCTCCACGTGCCTGTATGACCTCCCTACAACGCCTGGGCATGCTCCTGATGAGGCTCAGTATTGTGTGTGGCCTCCGCGTGCCTGTATGACCTCCCTACAACGCCTGGGCATGCTCCAGATGAGGCTGAGTATTGTGTGCGGCCTCCACGTGCCTGTATGACCTCCCTACAACGCCTGGGCATGCTCCTGATGAGTCTCAGTATTGTGTGCGGCCTCCACGTGCCTGTATGACCTCCCTACAACGCCTGGGCGTGCTCCTGATGAGGCTGAGTATTGAGTGTGGCCTCCACGTGCCTGTATGACCTCCCTACAACGCCTGGGCATGCTCCTGATGAGGCTGAGTATTGTGTGCGGCCTCCACGTGCCTGTATGACCTCCCTACAACGCCTGGGCATGCTCCTGATGAGGCTGAGTATTGTGTGTGGCCTCCACGTGCCTGTATGACCTCCCTACAACGCCTGGGCATGCTCCTGATGAGGCTGAGTATTGTGTGTGGCCTCCCCGTGCATGTATGACCTCCCTACAACGCCTGGGCATGCTCCTGATGAGGCCGAGTGTAACGGGTCCGGGAGGCGGAACCTCTGAGCTACTATACAAGGGGGCGGCCCTTGTAAGGGAGCGGGTGGCAGTCTCTGGGTGAACGGACAGGGAGTTACGGCAAGTGATCAGGGCAGTCTCTGGGTAAGGGGTAGGTACGACCTGTGATGGCAGAGCCTCCGGGTAGGCTAGCAGGCAGGTGGTAGATGTGTGCTCCCAGGTGAGCAAGCGAGAGTCTCTGGAATAGCTGATGGTCACCGCACGTGACAACGGGACCTCCGGGCTGGCAAGCAGGCAGGTAACGGAGATGCGCTCCCAGGTGAGCGGGCAAGAGTCTCTGGAATAGCTGATGGTCACCGCACGTGACAACGGGACCTCCGGGCTGGCAAGCAGGCAGGTAACGGAGATGCGCTCCCAGGTGAGCGGGCAAGAGTCTCTGAGATAGCTGGTGGTCACAGCACGTGACAACGGAGCCTCCGGGCTGGCAAGCAGGCAGATAACGGAGAAGCGCTCCCAGGTGAGCGGGCAAGCTGGTCCATAGACAGACTGACCGGAGTAGTAAGGCAGACCGTCGGACCTCAGGCAAGCAGGCAGGTAGCTGACATGCGCTCCCAGGTGAGCGGGCAGGCTGGTCCTTAGACAGACTGACAGGAGAAGTAAGGCAGACCGTCGGACCTCAGACTGGCAGACAGGTAACAAGTATTCAGGCAGGAATCAGGCAGGTAACTGGCAGGTACTGGCAGGTAACTAGCAGGAAACTGGCAGGTAACTGGCAACGGGACCTGAGGGCTGAAGCACAGGTGAGACACAGGTGCAAACAACATTGCTCGGGCACCTCCATTTTGGAGGAGGTGCCTTATATATGATGAAGTCCTCCGGCCATTGGCCGGGGACTCTTTAGGGCGGCGCGCGCGGCCCCTTTAAGAGGAGGGGAGCGCGCGCGCGCGCGCCCTAAGCACAGGGGCCGGGAAGGAGCGCGCGCTGAGAGCAGAGCAGGAGGAGGACGCCGGGACGGAGCGCGCGCTGACAGCAGAGCGGGGGAAGGAAGCCGGGCACGGAGCAGAGCGGTGAGAGGAGCAGCGTCCCTGCCTAGCAGAGGGCAGGGACGCCGGCACTACAGTACCCCCCCCTTTAGGCCCCCCCTTTTTTAGGCCAGACAGAAATTTAGCTAGGATGAGAGGGGCATGGATGTTCTCCCGGGGCTCCCACGTTCTCTCCTCAGGACCAAACCCCTTCCAATCTACCAGGAAAAAGGTCTTTCCTCTTACCCTTTTGGTGGCAAGAATGTTCTCTACCTCAAACTCGTCCACAGCAGAAACCGGAGCAGGAGGCGTACCTGTAGACTTGGAAAAAGAGTTAAGTACCACAGGTTTGAGGAGAGACACATGGAAGGAGTTAGGGATCCGTAAGTTGGCCGGGAGTTTCAATTTATAGGCCACCGGGTTGATCTGACTGATGACCTCCAGTGGGCCGATGAACCGAGGCCCTAACTTATAGGAAGGGATCTTGAGCCGGACATATTTGGACGAGAGCCAGACTTTATCCCCAGGGCGGAATTGAGGAGGGTCCAGACGTTTTTTGTCAGCGTGTCTTTTCATACGCTCGGATGACAGAAGAAGTGCGGACCGGGTACTCTCCCATATGGAGGAAAATTTGTTAACAAGAGATTCCGCAGCCGGATTGTCCGCCGAGGTGGAGACGGGAAACGGGATCCGAGGATGCTGACCGTAGACTACAAAAAACGGGGATTTGGAGGAAGACTCGCTCTCGTGATTGTTGTACGAGAATTCGGCCCATGGCAGGAGATCCACCCAGTCAGAATGGTGGGCATTAACGAAGTGCCGAAGGTAACTGGTCAGGTTCTGATTGATCCGCTCCACTTGACCATTAGACTGTGGGTGGTAAGCGGAGGAGAAGTCCAGGGTGACGTCCAGCAATTTACAAGTGGCTCTCCAGAAACGGGAAGTGAACTGTACCCCACGATCCGACACGATGTGACGGGGCAGGCCATGAAGACGGAAGATGTGGCGGATAAAGTCTTTAGCCAGCTCGGGTGCAGACGGAAGACCTGGCAGTGGAATGAAGTGAGCCATCTTGGAGAAGCGGTCAGCGACCACCCAAATGACCGTACAACCGGCAGAGACAGGCAGATCAGTAATGAAGTCCATCGCTATATGCTGCCAGGGGGCAGCAGGTACTGGCAGAGGTAGGAGGCGGCCGGCCGGCAGGTGTCTCGGAACTTTGTTGCGGGCGCAGGACACACAGGCAGAAACAAAGTCTATTACATCCTTGTGCAGGTTAGGCCACCAGTAGTGCCGGGTAATAAGCTGGAGGGTCTTTTTCTGACCGGCGTGGCCAGCTAATTTAGACGAATGACCCCAGTGTAGAATCTTCTCCCGATCAGGTACTGGTACGAACGTCTTACCAGGAGGAAGACGATTTAGACTCACGGGAGCCACCTGCATTACTCTGGCGGGATCGATGATATGTTTCGGATCCTCCTCGAGATCAGACACCAGAAAGGATCGAGACAAGGCATCCGCCTTGACGTTTTTGTCAGCCGGGCGAAAATGAAGGACAAAATCAAAACGAGCAAAAAACAAGGACCACCGGGCTTGGCGCGGGTTAAGTCTCTGGGCATGCTGGAGGTAAGCCAAGTTCTTGTGGTCAGTGTAAATTATTACCGGGTGAAGAGCCCCCTCGAGCAGGTAACGCCACTCCTCCAATGCCAGTTTGATGGCCAATAACTCTCGGTCTCCTATGGAATAGTTGCGCTCAGAGGAGGAGAAGAGTTTAGAGAAGAAGCCACAAGTTACCATCCTCCCGGAAGATGATTTTTGAGTAAGTACCGCTCCGGCTCCAGAGGAGGAGGCGTCAACTTCCAGGAAGAACTGCTTGTTGCCATCTGGGCGATGCAGCACCGGGGCGGAAGAGAAGGCCTGTTTAAGGGAAAGAAAGGCCTCCTCTGCTTTGGGTGGCCACTCTTTGGGATTAGTACCTTTACGGGTGAGCGCAGAAATTGGGGCCGTCCGGGAAGAGAAGTGTGGTATGAAGAGGCGGTAGTAGTTGGCGAAGCCCAGGAAACGCTGAATGGCCTTCAACCCCTCCGGTCGGGGCCATTTCTCGATGGCAGACAGTTTCTCAGGATCCATTTGAAGGCCGGTCTGAGAGATAATGTAGCCCAGAAACGGAAGCGAGGTCTGCTCAAAGAGGCACTTCTCAAATTTAGCGTAGAGATGGTTCTGCCTTAGCCTGAGCAGGACCTGACGAACGTCCCTCCGGTGAGTCTGGAGATCCGGAGAGAAGACCAAGATGTCGTCCAGGTACACCACTACGCAGGAGTAGAGAAGGTCCCGGAAGATGTCATTGACCAACTCTTGAAAGACGGCAGGAGCGTTACAGAGACCAAAGGGCATTACCAGGTATTCATAGTGGCCGTCCCGGGTGTTGAATGCCGTCTTCCATTCATCCCCCTGACGAATACGAACCAGGTTGTACGCCCCACGAAGGTCCAGTTTGGTGAAGATCCTAGCCCCCCTCAGACGATCAAATAATTCTGGAATGAGCGGAAGGGGGTACTTATTCTTCACCGTGATCAGGTTTAGGCCTCTATAGTCTATACAGGGACGGAGAGAGCCGTCCTTCTTTTTGACGAAAAAGAAGCCTGCTCCCGCCGGGGAGGTAGATTTCCGGATGAATCCTCTGGCCAGATTCTCCTCAATATATTCGGACATTGACCGGGTCTCAGCAGCGGATAAAGGATAGATACGCCCACGGGGAGGAGTAGTACCGGGTAGCAGATCGATGGGACAGTCGTATGGTCTATGTGGTGGTAATGTCTCTGCCTCCTTTTTATTAAAGACATCTGCATAAGACCAATAAGGAATCGGAAGTCCAGGTAGATTAGCTGGGGTAGGAGAGGGACGAACGGGATGGACGGGAACCAGGCAGGTCTTATGACAGTCTTGTCCCCAGCGAAGGACCTCTCCGGTTTGCCAGTCTAGCACGGGTGCATGTCTCTGGAGCCAGGGCAGACCTAGCAAGAGGGCGTGAGAGAGTCCAGGCAGAACATGAAAGGAGATACTTTCAGAATGCAGCATTCCCACCTGCAGGGTAATGGATTCGGTGATGAGTTGAATGGGGCGAGGTAAGAGGCCCCCATCCACGGCAGCGACAGACAAGGGTACAGCCAGAGGTTTGGTGGGGATGCGGTATTTCTCAACCAGGGACTGTGAAATAAGGTTCCCGGCTGCTCCAGAGTCAAGTTGGGCTAGTTCGAAATAACGGTTCTCCCCGTAGATGATCGAAACTGACAACAGCAGGGATGGAGAGGATTTATTCTTGTCTAGGTGGACCTCTCTGAGCGAACCTAGACACAGGCGTTTCCCGACCTCTCCGGGCAGGCACGGATCCGGTGCTCCTTACTGCCACAGTAGAAGCAGCTCCCCTCGGCACGGCGTGAGTCCTGACGGGTTTTGACCATCTTGGTCTGGTCGACCTGCATAGGCTCAGGAGAGTGTACCTGGGGAGAGATGGAGGGAATGACGGGTTTCTGGAAAGTAGGAGCTAAACGTGGAATCCTTCTCTCACGGGTGACCTCTTTGGCACGCTCCTGAAACCGTAGGTCAATTCGGGTGGCAAGAGTTATTAAGTCATCGAGAGTGGTAGGAATGTCCCGACCGGCAAGTTCATCTTTAATACGGCCGGACAGACCCTCCCAGAAGACGGAAACCAGAGCGTCGTTATCCCAGGCCAGCTCCGAGGCAAGGGTACGGAACCGTATGGCATATTGGCCCACGGTGAGACTCCCCTGACGGAGGCGTAGCAACGATGATGCAGATGAGGTCTTCCGTCCGGGTTCGTCGAAGACTTTCCGGAAAGCCGTGAGAAAAGCAGGCAAGTTGGACACCAGGGGGTCTCCTCTCTCCCATAGAGGATTCAGCCAGGCCAGGGCCTCCCCGGTGAGATGGGACATGATGAAGGCAATTTTGGCCCGGTCGGAGTTAAACTGGTAGGACAAAAGTTCAAAATGCAGGGTGCACTGATTCAAGAAGCCCCGAGCCTGGACGGGGTCGCCTCCGAAGCGAGGAGGTGCAGAAAGCCGGGGTCCGGGGTAGGATACCATAGTATTAGTGAGCAGCGGAGCCGCCGGATTGCAAGATATGGCACTAGCGGAGGTTGTTGGTGGATCAGACAGAGTGTTCAGGCGAGTATTAACATTCCGCAGATGACCCAGGATGGCCTCCTGTTGGGACCTCTGACGGGACAGTTCAAGAGCGAGGTCCGAGAGCGAGGGAGCTTGGGTGCCACCGGGTTCCATGGCCCGAGCAAACTGTAACGGGTCCGGGAGGCGGAACCTCTGAGCTACTATACAAGGGGGCGGCCCTTGTAAGGGAGCGGGTGGCAGTCTCTGGGTGAACGGACAGGGAGTTACGGCAAGTGATCAGGGCAGTCTCTGGGTAAGGGGTAGGTACGACCTGTGATGGCAGAGCCTCCGGGTAGGCTAGCAGGCAGGTGGTAGATGTGTGCTCCCAGGTGAGCAAGCGAGAGTCTCTGGAATAGCTGATGGTCACCGCACGTGACAACGGGACCTCCGGGCTGGCAAGCAGGCAGGTAACGGAGATGCGCTCCCAGGTGAGCGGGCAAGAGTCTCTGGAATAGCTGATGGTCACCGCACGTGACAACGGGACCTCCGGGCTGGCAAGCAGGCAGGTAACGGAGATGCGCTCCCAGGTGAGCGGGCAAGAGTCTCTGAGATAGCTGGTGGTCACAGCACGTGACAACGGAGCCTCCGGGCTGGCAAGCAGGCAGATAACGGAGAAGCGCTCCCAGGTGAGCGGGCAAGCTGGTCCATAGACAGACTGACCGGAGTAGTAAGGCAGACCGTCGGACCTCAGGCAAGCAGGCAGGTAGCTGACATGCGCTCCCAGGTGAGCGGGCAGGCTGGTCCTTAGACAGACTGACAGGAGAAGTAAGGCAGACCGTCGGACCTCAGACTGGCAGACAGGTAACAAGTATTCAGGCAGGAATCAGGCAGGTAACTGGCAGGTACTGGCAGGTAACTAGCAGGAAACTGGCAGGTAACTGGCAACGGGACCTGAGGGCTGAAGCACAGGTGAGACACAGGTGCAAACAACATTGCTCGGGCACCTCCATTTTGGAGGAGGTGCCTTATATATGATGAAGTCCTCCGGCCATTGGCCGGGGACTCTTTAGGGCGGCGCGCGCGGCCCCTTTAAGAGGAGGGGAGCGCGCGCGCGCGCGCCCTAAGCACAGGGGCCGGGAAGGAGCGCGCGCTGAGAGCAGAGCAGGAGGAGGACGCCGGGACGGAGCGCGCGCTGACAGCAGAGCGGGGGAAGGAAGCCGGGCACGGAGCAGAGCGGTGAGAGGAGCAGCGTCCCTGCCTAGCAGAGGGCAGGGACGCCGGCACTACACCGAGTATTGTGTGTGGCCTCCACGTGCCTGTATGACCCCCCTACAACGCCTGGACATGCTCCTGATGAGGCTGAGTATTGTGTGTGGCCTCCACGTGCCTGTATGACCTCCCTACAACGCGTGGGCATGCTCCTGATGAGGCTGAGTATTGTGTGTGGCCTCCACGTGCCTGTGTGACCTCCCTACAACGCCTGGGCATGCTCCTGATGAGGCTGAATATTGTGTGTGGCCTCCACGTGCCTGTATGACCTCCCTACAACGCCTGGGCATGCTCCTGATGAGGCTGAGTATTGTGTGTGTGGCCTCCACGTGCCTGTATGACCTCCCTACAACACCTGGGCATGCTCCTGATGAGGCTGAGTATTGTGTGTGGCGTCCACGTGCCTGTATGACCTCCCTACAACACCTGGGCATGCTCCTGATGAGGCTGAGTATTGTGTGTGGCCTCCATGTGCCTGTTTGACCTCCCTACAACACCTGGGCATGCTCCTGATGAGGCTAAGTATTGTGTGTGGCCTCCACGTGCCTGTATGACCTCCCTACAACGCCTGGGCATGCTCCTGATGAGGCTGAGTATTGTGTGTGGCCTCCACGTGCCTGTATGACCTCCCTACAACGCCTGGGCATGCTCCTGATGAGGCTGAGTATTGTGTGTGGCCTCCACGTGCCTGTATGACCTCCCTACAACGCCTGGGCATGCTCCTGATAAGGCTAAGTATTGTGTGTGGCCTCCAGGTGCCTGTATGACCTCCCTACAACGCCTGGGCATGCTCCTGATGAGGCTGAGTATTGTGTGTGGCCTCCACGTGCCTGTATGACCTCCCTACAACGCCTGGGCATGCTCCTGATGAGGCTGAGTATTGTGTGTGGCCTCCACGTGCCTGTATGACCCCCCTACAACGCCTGGGCATGCTCCTGATGAGGGTGAGTATTGTGTGTGGCCTCCACGTGCCTGTATGACCTCCCTACAACGCCTGGGCATGCTACTGATGAGGCTGAGTATTGTGTGTGGCCTCCACGTGCCTGTATGACCTCCCTACAACGCCTGGGCATGCTCCTGATGAGGCTCAGTATTGTGTGTGGCCTCCACGTGCCTGTATGACCTCCCTACAACACCTGGGCATGCTCCTGATGAGGCTGAGTATTGTGTGTGGCCTCCACGTGCCTGTATGACCTCCCTACAACGCCTGGGCATGCTCCTGATGAGGCTGAGTATTGTGTGTGGCCTCCACGTGCCTGTATGACCTCCCTACAACGCCTGGGCATGCTCCTGATGAGGCTGAGTATTGTGTGTGGCCTCCACGTGCCTGTATGACCTCCCTACACCGCCTGGGCATGCTCCTGATGAGGCTCAGTATTGTGTGTGGCCTCCATGTGCCTGTATGACCTCCCTACAACGCCTGGGCATGCTCCTGATGAGGCTGAGTATTGTGTGTGGCCTCCACGTGCCTGTATGACCTCCCTACAACGCCTGGGCATGCTCCTGATGAGGCTGAGTATTGTGTGTGGCCTCCACGTGCCTGTATGACCTCCCTACAACGCCTGGGCATGCTCCTGATGAGGCTGAGTATTGTGTGTGGCCTCCACGTGCCTGTATGACCCCCCTACAACGCATGGGCATGCTCCTGATGAGGGTGAGTATTGTGTGTGGCCTCCACGTGCCTGTATGACCTCCCTACAACGCCTGGGCATGCTACTGATGAGGCTGAGTATTGTGTGTGGCCTCCACGTGCCTGTATGACCTCCCTACAATGCCTGGGCATGCTCCTGATGAGGCTCAGTATTGTGTGTGGCCTCCACGTGCCTGTATGACCTCCCTACAACACCTGGGCATGCTCCTGATGAGGCTGAGTATTGTGTGTGGCCTCCACGTGCCTGTATGACCTCCCTACAACGCCTGGGCATGCTCCTGATGAGGCTGAGTATTGTGTGTGGCCTCCACGTGCCTGTATGACCTCCCTACAACGCCTGGGCATGCTCCTGATGAGGCTCAGTATTGTGTGTGGCCTCCACGTGCCTGTATGACCTCCCTACAACGCCTGGGCATGCTCCTGATGAGGCTGAGTATTGTGTGTGGCCTCCACGTGCCTGTATGACCTCCCTACAACGCCTGGGCATGCTCCTGATGAGGCTGAGTATTGTGTGTGGCCTCCACGTGCCTGTATGACCTCCCTACAACGCCTGGGCATGCTCCTGATGAGGCTGAGTATTGTGTGTGGCCTCCACGTGCCTGTATGACCTCCCTACAACGCCTGGGCATGCTCCTGATGAGGCTGAGTATTGTGTGTGGCCTCCACGTGCCTGTATGACCCCCCTACAACGCCTGGGCATGCTCCTGATGAGGCTGAGTATTGTGTGTGGCCTCCACGTGCCTGTATGACCCCCCTACAACGCCTGGGTATGCGCCTGATGAGGGTGAGTATTGTGTGTGGCCTCCACGTGCCTGTATGACCTCCCTACAACGCCTGGGCATGCTACTGATGAGGCTGAGTATTGTGTGTGGCCTCCACGTGCCTGTATGACCTCCCTACAACGCCTGGGCATGCTCCTGATGAGGCTCAGTATTGTGTGTGGCCTCCACGTGCCTGTATGACCTCCCTACAACACCTGGGCATGCTCCTGATGAGGCTGAGTATTGTGTGTGGCCTCCACGTGCCTGTATGACCTCCCTACAACGCCTGGGCATGCTCCTGATGAGGCTGAGTATTGTGTGTGGCCTCCACGTGCCTGTATGACCTCCCTACACCGCCTGGGCATGCTCCTGATGAGGCTCAGTATTGTGTGTGGCCTCCATGTGCCTGTATGACCTCCCTACAACGCCTGGGCATGCTCCTGATGAGGCTGAGTATTGTGTGTGGCCTCCACGTGCCTGTATGACCTCACTACAACGCCTGGGCATGCTCCTGATGAGGCTGAGTATTGTGTGGCTTCCACGTGCCTGTATGACCTCCCTACAACGCCTGGGCATGCTCCTGATGAGGCTGAGTATTGTGTGTGGCCTCCACGTGCCTGTATGACCTCCCTACAATGCCTGGGCATGCTCCTGATGAGGCTGAGTATTGTGTGTGGCCTCCATGTGCCTGTATGACCTCCCTACAATGCCTGGGCATGCTCCTGATGAGGCTGAGTATTGTGTGTGGCCTCCACGTGCCTGTATGACCTCCCTACAATGCCTGGGCATGCTCCTGATGAGGCTGAGTATTGTGTGTGCCCTCCACGTGCCTGTATGACCTCCCTACAACGCCTGGGCATGCTCCTGATGAGGCTGAGTATTGTGTGTGGCCTCCACGTGCCTGTATGACCTCACTACAACGCCTGGGCATGCTCCTGATGAGGCTGAGTATTGTATGTGGCCTCCACGTGCCTGTATGACCTCCCTACAACGCCTGGGCATGCTCCTGATGAGGCTGAGTATTGTGTGTGGCCTCCACGTGCCTGTATGACCTCCCTACAACGCCTGGGCATGCTCCTGATGAGGCTGAGTATTGTGTGTGGCCTCCACATGCCTGTATGACCCCCCTACATTGCCTGGGCATGCTCCTGATGAGGGTGAGTATTGTGTGTGGCCTCCACGTGCCTGTATGACCCCCCTACAACGCCTGGGCATGCTCCTGATGAGGCTGAGTATTGTGTGTGGCCTCCACGTGCCTGTATGACCTCCCTACAACGCCTGGGCATGCTCCTGATGAGGCTCAGTATTGTGTGTGGCCTCCACGTGCCTGTATGACCTCCCTACAACGCCTGGGCATGCTCCTGATGAGGCTGAGTATTGTGTGTGGCCTCCACGTGCCTGTATGACCTCCCTACAACGCCTGGGCATGCTCCTGATGAGGCTGAGTATTGTGTGTGGCCTCCACGTGCCTGTATGACCTCCCTACAACGCCTGGGTATGCTCCTGATGAGGCTGAGTATTGTGTGTGGCCTCCACGTGCCTATATGACCTCCCTACACCGCCTGGGCATGCTCCTGATGAGGCTCAGTATTGTGTGTGGCCTCCACGTGCCTGTATGACCTCCCTACAATGCCTGGGCATGCTCCTGATGAGGCTGAGTATTGTGTGTGGCCTCCACGTGCCTGTATGACCTCACTACAATGCCTGGGCATGCTCCTGATGAGGCTGAGTATTGTGTGTGGCCTCCACGTGCCTGTATGACCTCCCTACAACGCCTGGGCATGCTCCTGATGAGGCTCAGTATTGTGTGTGGCCTCCATGTGCCTGTATGACCTCCCTACAACGCCTGGGCATGCTCCTGATGAGGCTGAGTATTGTGTGTGGCCTCCACGTGCCTGTATGACCTCCCTACAACGCCTGTGTAGCACCCTGAGGATTCGGCTGCTACAGGGGTATTGCACCTCAACCCAGAGGTGTGATATTCCACTCCCGGGTAAGGAAGGAGTGTGGAACTGAGCTCAGATAGACTGCATGCACTACATACATCCCATTCCAGAGGAGCAGGCCGACGGTACTCCCACTTAGAAATGTGCAGGTACAACCGAGCCTGTTCCTGGCTGGAGTGGGAGGGGGGTTGGTACATCCCATGTAGTGTAGGGGCAGATAGGGGGAGCAGTCTGGGTAGTGATAGGAGCTCATTGGGTGCTGGTCACCTGAGCTCACACATAGAGGGATATATAAGGAGGGCACCAACTAGAATCAGGGTCAGACGCTGAGAACAAGTCAGTTGGAGAGGAGAGAGAAGGAAACAGCAGCCCTGGAGAGAGAGAGAGTGGAGCAGAGAAAGACCCAGAGGGGGAAGACTGAAGGGACCCAAGAACCCAAATTAGAGCACCGGGTGAGGAGTCAGCAAGAGGGTACCGGAACCCAAGCTGGTGGGGGTAAAGACATTCCCCAGCCAGAGACCGGAGACCGTGGGCAGTGTCTGTCACGGTCACCCACCACATTCACCCCGAAGGCACACCACATGAAGGGTCAGGGAACCCAGGGCCAAGGGTGTCCCAAAAGAAGGCCCGAGGGAGCTGGACCTAGGTGAATCACTGGTGGGGACGGCTGAAGAAAGGACAGAGGGAGAGCTCAGGGCCACGCTCTGGACTTGTTTGGGGGTTGGCCGGATCCAGGACCTGGTGGACGCAGCACGGCTCGGGTGGTCACTAACAGCTGGAGTGACCGAAACATCAGCAGTAAGTAAACTCCCTTAACTGCACAACCCGAGTCTGTCTTCATTGCCGGCTGCACCGCACCACCACAACCCCCATCCTCTGCGCCTGTCCCCTCTGAGGCTATACCCCTCCCGTTGGGGGTTATCCCACCAAGCTGCACATCCACCATCAGCCTCAGCGGACCCTGCTGCAGCGGCGGCCACAGTGACCGCATTACAACGGGTGGCGTAGTCGACACAAAAGAACTCTTATAACATCAGTAAGGACTGCCACATAACACATAGCTTGACGCCCTGGGCACGGGACCGGGTCTCAGCCGCTCGGAGACTACAACCCCCCATCTGATCCGGTGCCGGGTATTCCCCTCAAAAAGGAATATGTCCCAGGGGGCGCGTCAACTTTGGCGTAGTCGGCAGGATTACGTGCCCGCAACACCCGGGTACTGCGTGCCTGAAGAAAAGTGCAAGTTTACCTCAGAAAGAAGTCTCCCGCCGGTTCCGGAGGGTCCACGCCATCGGACTCCATCACCAGTCGTTTCCCGCCGATTGTCCGCCATTTCCAGCTTGTTCCCGCCATCTGCAGAGTTTCCCGCCACTGGGCGACGCTTCCCGCCAAAACCGCAGATTTCCCGCCTTGGAAGAGCAGCGGACGCCATTATGGGCGTGCCAAAGGAGGGCAAGAGGCCACATCCCATCGTGGGCCGGGACAGAAAATGGCGCCAAAAGTGGAAACCGCCCCCACCAACGGAGACTGTGATGCTGGAGGTGTCTGTCAGCGTGAAAGAACTCCCCCTGGAGCTGACAGTCACCGAGTTGCCCCGGGACCGCCCTCGAAGTGGGAGGAGACGAAAGAGAAGAGAAAAGATGGGTGTCGCTTGGAGCAGTCTAGAACGAGCGCACCCGGAGGCAAGGTGTCCAGAGCGAGAGCACCCGGAGTCGAGGAGAGGAAGAATAGACCCGGGAATGGAGCGGCAGCAGCGCAGCACCGGCCCGCTGGCCAGGAGCCTGCAAAAGGAAGAAAGAGGAGAGCAGAGCAGCACCGACCCGATGGTCAGGAGCCTGCTGGAGTCAACAACCCCGCTAGGCTTAGCGGAGATCCTGGCGCAGCTTCCCCGAGATCGGGAGTGCGCGCGGAGTGCCCTGGAGGGCCTCGCGGGAAGGATGGCCCGAGTGCAGAGGGAGATCCTGGCGGAGTGGGGCCGGGAGATGGCCCAGCAAGCTGGAACCCGTCCACGGAACCCGCTCCCTTGGAAGAAGACACCGACTGCCTCTGCGGATGACGCGGGAGGACCCAAGGCCGGAGACGGCGCAGAAGAGGGAGCGAGACGCATGGCAGCAGGTAAGGGGGACGCCTATACCCCATACCGGAAGACCGCTTATCTGCCCCAGCTCCCCGTCGCAGAGCCCGAAGGTCCCCCGGCCGTACCCGAGACCGCCATGACACCGCCACCGACTAGGCCCCGACCGGAAGCCGCCGTCGCGACCCCGGTGACGTCACGCGTCGTGACCCGGAGCGTGGCGAAGGAAGAGGAGCCTCCGGCCTGGTCGCAGGGCCTAGCGTTTCCGGGCGCCGCATCCCCAGCAGAGCCATCTACCTCCGCGGAGCCTCCGGCCTGGTCGCAAGGCCAGGTAGCCCAGGGCGCCGCCGTGTTAACAGTTCCATTTACCTTCCAGATGCCCCCGGCCTGGCCGCAAGGCCTGGGTAACCTGGGCGCCCCCACCATCGCGCCCGCACCCGAAACACCAAGGGTGCCATATCTGGGAGAGGACCCCTTCAGCCAGCTAGCGTGGCCGGACGGGCGGCCTTTCATCTGGCCCGAAGAATTCTTGGAACTGGAGCGACAAAAGAAGTTAGGTCCCCTGTGTGAGCCCCTGATTCCGGCTCCAAAGCCCGTGACTCGGGTCTCGCCTCCACTAGAAGAAGCCCAATTCGTGTGGGACCCCACGGGAGAAGATTTGATGGGGTTCACCGGAGAGACTCGGGCAGCTGCAGCTGAACGCACAGAGTGTTGCCGTCAACAGCTGGCAGAGTTTAAGAGAGAACGGGAGGAGAGGCGGGTCAGAGAGCAATGGGCCCAGACCCGCAGCGCGGAGCAAAAGAGTCGGACCAGAAGGGACCCCTGTGCAGCAAATCGTCCCCGTACCATCGGGACGGTAATAAAGTTTAATGCGCAGCATGGGTGGGGCTTCATAAAGGACCGGAACACCATGGGTGACGTCTTCGTTACCCGACGGGACGTCGAGTCCCACCTGCCAGAGGGTCACAAAGGCCGTGACCTCTACGTCGGAGACGAAGTCACTTTCACCCGGCACAAGTGTGCCAAAGGACCTTACGCCCTCCACGTGCATCGCCTGACAGAGGAGGAGTTGCGGTGTAGGGAGGAGGAGCCAGAAGACCCGAACGGGTTCAAGGCTAGAAGGTACTATGACTGAGATAGTACAAAGGACTGTATATAGTTACCTGTCGGGGTACCCAAGTAACCGTGGCTGCTTTAAAGTTTAGTCCCCGTTGGGACCAGTGAACAGTTTAACCCGTGTGTCCCCTACCCAAACCAGGCTGAGGACTGTGAGCAGCCATCCCTTTCCCTTTACTTGGCCGGGGACTGAGAGCGGCCAACTTTCAACTTTCCCTGTAAATAGTTGCGCGTCCTAAAGCGCCCCCTACCGGTTTTATAGGAGAAACCATTTTTCTAGAAAGACTGTCGCACTTTTCCCGGACACACGTTGCACAGTGTCCGGAGGAGGAACCTGAAACCAGAGACCAGAGAAGTCTACGAGAATGTTTTATATGAAAAGTTTTATATGATGTTTTATATGTTTATGTTTATAAAAATATGTATGTTTTGGTGTTTTATGTCTTACAGCCCGAGGACGTGCTGTGATTTACCAGGGGGGAATGTAGCACCCTGAGGATTCGGCTGCTACAGGGGTATTGCACCTCAACCCAGAGGTGTGATATTCCACTCCCGGGTAAGGAAGGAGTGTGGAACTGAGCTCAGATAGACTGCATGCACTACATACATCCCATTCCAGAGGAGCAGGCCGACGGTACTCCCACTTAGAAATGTGCAGGTACAACCGAGCCTGTTCCTGGCTGGAGTGGGAGGGGGGTTGGTACATCCCATGTAGTGTAGGGGCAGATAGGGGGAGCAGTCTGGGTAGTGATAGGAGCTCATTGGGTGCTGGTCACCTGAGCTCACACATAGAGGGATATATAAGGAGGGCACCAACTAGAATCAGGGTCAGACGCTGAGAACAAGTCAGTTGGAGAGGAGAGAGAAGGAAACAGCAGCCCTGGAGAGAGAGAGAGTGGAGCAGAGAAAGACCCAGAGGGGGAAGACTGAAGGGACCCAAGAACCCAAATTAGAGCACCGGGTGAGGAGTCAGCAAGAGGGTACCGGAACCCAAGCTGGTGGGGGTAAAGACATTCCCCAGCCAGAGACCGGAGACCGTGGGCAGTGTCTGTCACGGTCACCCACCACATTCACCCCGAAGGCACACCACATGAAGGGTCAGGGAACCCAGGGCCAAGGGTGTCCCAAAAGAAGGCCCGAGGGAGCTGGACCTAGGTGAATCACTGGTGGGGACGGCTGAAGAAAGGACAGAGGGAGAGCTCAGGGCCACGCTCTGGACTTGTTTGGGGGTTGGCCGGATACAGGACCTGGTGGACGCAGCACGGCTCGGGTGGTCACTAACAGCTGGAGTGACCGAAACATCAGCAGTAAGTAAACTCCCTTAACTGCACAACCCGAGTCTGTCTTCATTGCCGGCTGCACCGCACCACCACAACCCCCATCCTCTGCGCCTGTCCCCTCTGAGGCTATACCCCTCCCGTTGGGGGTTATCCCACCAAGCTGCACATCTACCATCAGCCTCAGCGGACCCTGCTGCAGCGGCGGCCACAGTGACCGCATTACAACGGGTGGCGTAGTCGACACAAAAGAACTCTTATAACATCAGTAAGGACTGCCACATAACACATAGCTTGACGCCCTGGGCACGGGACCGGGTCTCAGCCGCTCGGAGACTACAACCCCCCATCTGATCCGGTGCCGGGTATTCCCCTCAAAAAGGAATATGTCCCAGGGGGCGCGTCACCTGGGCATGCTCCTGATGAGGCTGAGTATTGTGTGTGGCCTCCACGTGCCTGTATGACCTCCCTACAACGCCTGGGCATGCTCCTGATTAGGCTGAGTATTGTGTGTGGCCTCCACGTGCCTGTATGACCCCCCTACAACGCCTGGGCATGCTCCTGATGAGGGTGAGTATTGTGTGTGGCCTCCACGTGCCTGTATGACCTCCCTAGAACGCCTGGGCATGCTACTGATGAGGCTGAGTATTGTGTGTGGCCTCCACGTGCCTGTATGACCTCCCTACAACGCCTGGGCATGCTCCTGATGAGGCTCAGTATTGTGTGTGGCCTCCACGTGCCTGTATGACCTCCCTACAACACCTGGGCATGCTCCTGATGAGGCTGAGTATTGTGTGTGGCCTCCACGTGCCTGTATGACCTCCCTACAACGCCTGGGCATGCTCCTGATGAGGCTGAGTATTGTGTGTGGCCTCCACGTGCCTGTATGACCTCCCTACAACGCCTGGGCATGCTCCTGATGACGCTCAGTATTGTGTGTGGCCTCCACGTGCCTGTATGACCTCCCTACAACGCCTGGGCATGCTCCTGATGAGGCTGAGTATTGTGTGTGGCCTCCACATGCCTGTATGACCCCCCTACAATGCCTGGGCATGCTCCTGATGAGGGTGAGTATTGTGTGTGGCCAACACGTGCCTGTATGACCCCCCTACAACGCCTGGGCATGCTCCTGATGAGGGTGAGTATTGTGTGTGGCCTCCACGTGCCTGTATGACCTCCCTACAACGCCTGGGCATGCTCCTGATGAGGCTGAGTATTGTGTGTGGCCTCCACGTGCCTGTATGACCTCCCTACAACGCCTGGGCATGCTCCTGATGAGGCTCAGTATTGTGTGTGGCCTCCACGTGCCTGTATGACCTCCCTACAACGCCTGGGCATGCTCCTGATGAGGCTGAGTATTGTGTGTGGCCTCCACGTGCCTGTATGACCTCCCTACAACGCCTGGGCATGCTCCTGATGAGGCTGAGTATTGTGTGTGGCCTCCACGTGCCTGTATGACCTCCCTACAACGCCTGGGTATGCTCCTGATGAGGCTGAGTATTGTGTGTGGCCTCCACGTGCCTATATGACCTCCCTACACCGCCTGGGCATGCTCCTGATGAGGCTCAGTATTGTGTGTGGCCTCCACGTGCCTGTATGACCTCCCTACAGTGCCTGGGCATGCTCCTGATGAGGCTGAGTATTGTGTGTGGCCTCCACGTGCCTGTATGACCTCACTACAATGCCTGGGCATGCTCCTGATGAGGCTGAGTATTGTGTGTGGCCTCCACGTGCCTGTATGACCTCCCTACAACGCCTGGGCATGCTCCTGATGAGGCTCAGTATTGTGTGTGGCCTCCATGTGCCTGTATGACCTCCCTACAACGCCTGGGCATGCTCCTGATGAGGCTGAGTATTGTGTGTGGCCTCCGCGTGCCTGTATGACCTCCCTACAACGCCTGGGCATGCTCCTGATGAGGCTGAGTATTGTGTGTGGCCTCCACGTGCCTGTATGACCTCCCTACAACGCCTGGGCATGCTCCTGATTAGGCTGAGTATTGTGTGTGGCCTCCACGTGCCTGTATGACCCCCCTACAACGCCTGGGCATGCTCCTGATGAGGGTGAGTATTGTGTGTGGCCTCCACGTACCTGTATGACCTCCCTACAACGCCTGGGCATGCTACTGATGAGGCTGAGTATTGTGTGTGGCCTCCACGTGCCTGTATGACCTCCCTACAACGCCTGGGCATGCTCCTGATGAGGCTCAGTATTGTGTGTGGCCTCCACGTGCCTGTATGACCTCCCTACAACACCTGGGCATGCTCCTGATGAGGCTGAGTATTGTGTGTGGCCTCCACGTGCCTGTATGACCTCCCTACAACGCCTGGGCATGCTCCTGATGAGGCTGAGTATTGTGTGTGGCCTCCACTTGCCTGTATGACCTTCCTACAACGCCTGGGCATGCTCCTGATGAGGCTCAGTATTGTGTGTGGCCTCCACGTGCCTGTATGACCTCCCTACAACGCCTGGGCATGCTCCTGATGAGGCTGAGTATTGTGTGTGGCCTCCACGTGCCTGTATGACCTCCCTACAACGCCTGGGCATGCTCCTGATGAGGCTGAGTATTGTGTGTGGCCTCCACGTGCCTGTATGACCTCCCTACAACGCCTGGGCATGCAACTGATGAGGCTGAGTATTGTGTGTGGCCTCCACGTGCCTGTATGACCTCCCTACAACGCCTGGGCATGCTCCTGATGAGGCTGAGTATTGTGTGTGGCCTCCACGTGCCTGTATGACCCCCCTACAACGCCTGGGCATGCTCCTGATGAGGCTGAGTATTGTGTGTGGCCTCCACGTGCCTGTATGACCCCCCTACAACGCCTGGGTATGCTCCTGATGAGGGTGAGTATTGTGTGTGGCCTCCACGTGCCTGTATGACCTCCCTACAACGCCTGGGCATGCTACTGATGAGGCTGAGTATTGTGTGTGGCCTCCACGTGCCTGTATGACCTCCCTACAACGCCTGGGCATGCTCCTGATGAGGCTCAGTATTGTGTGTGGCCTCCACGTGCCTGTATGACCTCCCTACAACACCTGGGCATGCTCCTGATGAGGCTGAGTATTGTGTGTGGCCTCCACGTGCCTGTATGACCTCCCTACAACGCCTGGGCATGCTCCTGATGAGGCTGAGTATTGTGTGTGGCCTCCACGTGCCTGTATGACCTCCCTACACCGCCTGGGCATGCTCCTGATGAGGCTCAGTATTGTGTGTGGCCTCCATGTGCCTGTATGACCTCCTTACAATGCCTGGGCATGCTCCTGATGAGGCTGAGTATTGTGTGTGGCCTCCACGTGCCTGTATGACCTCACTACAACGCCTGGGCATGCTCCTGATGAGGCTGAGTATTGTGTGTGGCCTCCACGTGCCTGTATGACCTCCCTACAACGCCTGGGCATGCTCCTGATGAGGCTGAGTATTGTGTGTGGCCTCCACGTGCCTGTATGACCTCCCTACAATGCCTGGGCATGCTCCTGATGAGGCTGAGTATTGTGTGTGGCCTCCATGTGCCTGTATGACCTCCCTACAATGCCTGGGCATGCTCCTGATGAGGCTGAGTATTGTGTGTGGCCTCCACGTGCCTGTATGACCTCCCTACAATGCCTGGGCATGCTCCTGATGAGGCTGAGTATTGTGTGTGCCCTCCACGTGCCTGTATGACCTCCCTACAACGCCTGGGCATGCTCCTGATGAGGCTGAGTATTGTGTGTGGCCTCCACGTGCCTGTATGACCTCACTACAACGCCTGGGCATGCTCCTGATGAGGCTGAGTATTGTATGTGGCCTCCACGTGCCTGTATGACCTCCCTACAACGCCTGGGCATGCTCCTGATGAGGCTGAGTATTGTGTGTGGCCTCTACATGTCTGTATGACCCCCCTACAATGCCTGGGCATGCTCCTGATGAGGGTGAGTATTGTGTGTGGCCTCCACGTGCCTGTATGACCCCCCTACAACGCCTGGGCATGCTCCTGATGAGGGTGAGTATTGTGTGTGGCCTCCACGTGCCTGTATGACCTCCCTACAACGCCTGGGCATGCTCCTGATGAGGCTGAGTATTGTGTGTGGCCTCCACGTGCCTGTATGACCTCCCTACAACGCCTGGGCATGCTCCTGATGAGGCTCAGTATTGTGTGTGGCCTCCACGTGCCTGTATGACCTCCCTACAACGCCTGGGCATGCTCCTGATGAGGCTGAGTATTGTGTGTGGCCTCCACGTGCCTGTATGACCTCCCTACAACGCCTGGGCATGCTCCTGATAAGGCTGAGTATTGTGTGTGGCCTCCACGTGCCTGTATGACCTCCCTACAACGCCTGGATATGCTCCTGATGAGGCTGAGTATTGTGTGTGGCCTCCACGTGCCTGTATGACCTCCCTACACCGCCTGGGCATGCTCCTGATGAGGCTCAGTATTGTGTGTGGCCTCCACGTGCCTGTATGACCTCCCTACAATGCCTGGGCATGCTCCTGATGAGGCTGAGTATTGTGTGTGGCCTCCACATGCCTGTATGACCTCACTACAATGCCTGGGCATGCTCCTGATGAGGCTGAGTATTGTGTGTGGCCTCCACGTGCCTGTATGACCTCCCTACAACGCCTGGGCATGCTCCTGATGAGGCTGAGTATTGTGTGTGGCCTCCACGTGCCTGTATGACCTCCCTACACCGCCTGGGCATGCTCCTGATGAGACTCAGTATTGTGTGTGGCCTCCACGTGCCTGTATGACCTCCCTACAACGCCTGGGCATGCTCCTGATGAGGCTGAGTATTGTGTTTGGCCTCCACGTGCCTGTATGACCTCACTACAATGCCTGGGCATGCTCCTGATGAGGCTGAGTATTGTGTGTGGCCTCCACGTGCCTGTATGACCTCCCTACAACGCCTGGGCATGCTCCTGATGAGGCTTAGTATTGTGTGTGGCCTCCATGTGCCTGTATGACCTCCCTACAACGCCTGGGCATGCTTCTGATGAGGCTGAGTATTGTGTGTGGCCTCCACGTGCCTGTATGACCTCCCTACAACGCCTGGGCATGCTCCTGATGAGGCTGAGTATTGTGTGTGGCCTCCACGTGCCTGTGTGACCTCCCTGCAACGCCTGGGCATGCTCCTGATGAGGCTCAGTATTGTGTGTGGCCTCCACGTGCCTGTGTGACCTCCCTACAACACCTGGGCATGCTCCTGATGAGGCTAAGTATTGTGTGTGGCCTCCACGTGCCTGTATGACCTCCCTACAACGCTTGGGCATGCTCCTGATGAGGCTGAGTATTGTGTGTGGCCTCCACGTGCCTGTATGATCTCCCTACAACGCCTGGGCATGCTCCTGATGAGGCTAAGTATTGTGTGCGGCCTCCACATGCCTGTATGACCTCCCTACAACGCCTGGGCATGCTCCTGATGAGGCTGAGTATTGTGTGTGGCCTCCACGTGCCTGTATGACCTCCCTACAACGCCTGGGCATGCTCCTGATGAGGCTGAGTATTGTGTGTGGCCTCCACGTACCTGTATGACCTCCCTACAACGCCTGGGCATGCTCCTGATGAGGCTGAGTATTGTGTGTGGCCTCCACGTGCCTGTATGACCTCCCTACAACGCCCGGGCATGCTCCTGATGAGGTTGCGGATGGTCTCCTGTGAGATCTCCTCCCAGACCTAGACTAAAGCATCCGCCAACTCCTGGACAGTCTGTGGTGCAACTTGACGTTGGTGGATGGAGCGAGACATGATGTCCCAGATGTGCTCAATCGGATTCAGGTCTGGGGAACGGACGTCCAGTCCATAGCTTCAATGCCTTCATCTTGCAGGAACTGCTGACACACTCCAGCCACATGAGGTCTGGCATTGTCCTGCATTAGGAGGAACGCAGGGCCAACCGAACCAGCATATGGTCTCACAAGGGGTCTGAGGATCTCATCTCGGTACCTAATGGCAGTCAGGCTACCTCTGGCGAGCACATGGAGGGCTGTGCGGCCCTCCAAAGAAATGCCACCCCACACCATTACTGACCCACTGCCAAACCGGTCATGCTGAAGGATGTTGCAGGCAGCAGATCGCTCTCCACGGCGTCTCCAGACTCTGTCACGTCTGTCACATGTGCTCAGTGTGAACCTGCTTTCATCTGTGAAGAGCACAGGGCGCCAGTGGCCACGTTGCCAATCCTGGTGTTCTGTGGCAAATGCCAAGCGTCCTGCACGGTGTTGGGCTGTGAGCACAACCCCCATCTGTGGACGTCGGGCCCTCATACCACCCTCATGGAGTCGGTTTCTAACCGTTTGTGCAGACACATGCACATTTGTGGCCTGATGGAGGTCATTTTGCAGGGCTCTGGCAGTGCTCCTCCTGTTCCTCCTTGCACAAAGGCGGAGGTAGCGGTCCTGCTGCTGGGTTGTTGCCCTCCTAAGGCCCCCTCCACGTCTCCTGGTGTACTGGCCTGTCTCCTGGTAGCGCCTCCAGCCTCTGGACACTATGCTGACAGACACGGCAAACCTTCTTGCCACAGCTCGCATTGATGTGCCATCCTGGATGAGCTGCACTACCTGAGCAACTTCTGTGGGTTGTAGAGTCCGTCTCATCCTACCACGAGTGTGAAAGCACAACCAACATTCAAAAGTGACCAAAACATCAGCCAGAAAGCATTGGTACTGAGATGTGGTCTGTGGTCCCCACCTGCAGAACCGCTCCTTTATTGAGGGGGTCTTGATAATTGCCAATAATTTCCATCTATTGTCTATTCCATTTGCACAACAGCATGTGAAATTGATTGTCAATCAGTGTTGCTTCCTAAGTGGACAGTTTGATTTCACAGGAGTTTGATTTACTTGGAGTTATATTCTGTTGTTTAAGTGTTCCCTTTATTTTTTTGAGCAGTGTATTTCATGTTCATTCCCTACCTACCAAGCACATGGAATATAATATATACCTTTTTTATGGGATATACAGTGGGGAAAAAAAGTATTTAGTCAGCCCCCAATTGTGCAAGTTCTCCCACTTACAAAGATGAGGTCGGCCTGTAATTGACATCATAGGTCGACCTCAACTAAGAGATCAAAATGAGAAAACAAACCCTGAAAATCACATTGTCTGATTTGGAAAGAAATTTTTTTTCAAATTTTGGTGGAAAATAAGTATTTGGTCAATTACAAAATTTCATCTCGATACTTTGTTATTTATCCTTTGTTGGCAATGACAGAGGTGAAACGTTTTCTGTAAGTCTTCACCAGGTTGGCACACACTGCTGCTGGTATGTCGGCCCATTCCTCCATGCAGATCTCCTCTAGAGAGGTGATGTTTCGGGGCTGTCGCTGGGCAACACGGACTTTCAACTCCCTCCTAAGGTTTTCTATAGGGTTTAGATCTGGAGACTGGCTAGGCCACTCCAGGACCTTGAAATGCTTCTCACTCTTTCGTTGCCCTGGCGGTGTGCTTGGGATCATTGTCATGAAAGACACAGCCACGTTTCATCTTCAATGCCCTTGTTGATGGAAGGAGGTTTGCACTCAAAATCTCACGATACATGGCCGCATTCATTCTTTCATGTGCATGGATTAGTCGTCCTCGTCCCTTGGCAGAGAAACAGCCTCAAAGCATGATGTTGCCACCCCCATGCTTCACAGTAGGTATGGTGTTCTTTGGATGCAACTCGGCATTCTTTCTCCTCCAAGTACGACGAGTTGTGTTTCTACCAAACAGTTCTACTTTGGTTTCATCTGACCATATGACATTCTCCCAATACTCTTCTGGATCATCCAATTGCTCTCTAGCAAACTTCAGACAGACCCGGACATGTAATGGCTTAAGCAGGGGGACACATCTGGCACTGCAGGATCTGAGTCCCTGGCGGCGTAGTGTGCTACTGATGGAAGCCTGTGTAACGTTGGTCCCAGCTCTCTGCAGGTCATTCACTAGGTCCCCCGTGTGGTTCTGGGATTTTTGCTCACCGTTCTTGAGATCATTTTGACCCCACGGGGTGAGATCTTGTGTGAAGCCCCAGATCGAGGGAGATAATCAGTGGTCTTGTATGTCTTCCATTTTCTAATTATTGCTCCCACAGTCTTCACACCAAGCAGCTCGCCTATTGCAGATTCAGTCTTCCCAGCCTGGTGCAGGGCTACAATTTTGTTTCTGGTGTCCTTCGCCAGCTCTTTGGTCTTCACCATAGTGGAGTTTGGAGTGTGACTGTTTGAGGTTGTGGACAGGTGTCTTTTATACTGGTAACAAGTTCAAACAGACACCAGTACTACAGGTAATGAGTGGAGGACAGAGGAGCCAGTACTACAGGTAATGAGTGGAGGACAGAGGAGCCAGCACTACAGGTAATGACTATAGAAATTCATAGACCACAATAGTGCATATATCCCAACTGGGATCTATTATACTCAATATTAATCAGATGTATACTTATACAAAAGCACTATCCTAAACGGACTAGTTAAATCCCATCGTTTAATTAACACCAAAAAACAAAAACATACAACGAAAGAGGGACTACCATAAAGGTTTTCTTTAGAAAAATGTATAAAGTTTATTATTTAGAAAAGCTTTTAATATAAAAGGCACAAAAAATGGGGGAAAAGTGAACCAGAGAAAAGTGGTAATTAAAACAGCCTCTCACCAAAGCGATGTCCCCACCCCAGGGGGCCCCGTTAATTTAATGTAATCGTATTACTCAAGCAAAGACACTGCATAAATCTACTATAGTCATAATAACAATAAATGGCAGTCAAGGTCAATAAATACTCATATTACACAATTAGTATACCTATATGAACCATCTGGAGAAGTGAAGGGGGTAATAAATCTAGAGCCCCCTTCAACATCCTATTCCCATACTAATTATCGGTACATACCAGGGACACAGACGTGGTTCTATTCAGGAAGCCTGAGACCAGGGGACCCGTGAGGGGGGGCACACAGGTAAGGTGAAGTGCCCCGACGCGCGTTTCGAACTCCCTTCTTCAGGGGGCATGAAGATGAGGAGAGGTAATAGGTTTATATAGGCGCCATCCGGCGCTCGATTCCGGAAATGGCGCTACTGTCGCCATAGCGACCAGACAACGCCATCCCGCACCTTCCCGGAGCCGGAAGTGACGCATGCATCACCACGGAGACCAAGACGCCGGCCCGCCTCCGCGTCACATGACCCCCGGCAAGGAAGTGCCGGACGTCATTGAAGATACAGAAAGCCGGCGGGCGTCCAGGGCACCGTGACGCGCATGCGTACATGGCTCCGACAAGTCCCAAAAAGATATATACATAGACATTCTCAAGACAGAGTAGAAAATAGATGTGGAACACCAATAAGAAAAGAAAGAAGATGGAAAGGAGAAAAGATTCTTTTAGAAGATAAGACAGATAATGGGCGGACATCTGGAACCATGTCACTAGGGGGAAGAGACATCTCAAATATCCTGGCATGAAATCCCCGATAATACTATAGAAGTGATCAAAGGTTAGTATCTAAAAGAGAGCTCCCTAGATAATTAGCAGAAAGCTAAGCAGCCGTTTATCGAGTATCTTAATGCTCCCAAAGTGACATATCAACAACATAATGACAGATATAACAATGAATGACGCTGATGTCCAAATCCAATTCTTCCTTTCCACAGTTCATTCTGAGAGGTGATCTTTAATCATTTCAGGAGATGTCAACATATATTCTGAAACAGGTGTCCACAATAGCAATAAAGCGTAAGCTCACGGAGATGACACAAAAAATCTATAAGAATAAAAATCAGAATAAGTGCCATCGTAAAAACATATATAAATGATATTTAAAACTCAAAGTGAATCCACTAAATCCCATGTAAGCGCGCCCGGGCATCCCTGGGCGAATGCGTAAAAAGCGCACTCGCGCAAAGATATCCAGGCGCGTCATGGGCGGTCAGAGAAAGGGGGAATAGCTGATGCCTTCATTGAGCCCATTTGGGTGTAGAGTATTCAGAGTCCAGATCCATCTGGACTCCATCTGGGCCAATCTACGACCCAATTTGCCACCTCGTATACCTGGTACTATACAGTCAATACCTCTTACCTTAAATAATGAGGCATCACCATTATGGTAGGCCTTAAAATGGCGTGGAATGGTTTTCAGAGAGGACGTGTCCGTGTGGTCGACCGCGGCCAATATGCCCAACACGTGTTCCCGGACCCGTACCTTCAATTGGCGAGTGGTCATGCCCACATAAATCAAGTTGCACGGGCAAGTCGCAAAATAGATTACATATTTAGTGGTGCATGTTATGGATTTATTAATCTTATAACTCTTTGATCCGTCTGCTTTGAAGAACGAATCACTACGTTCTACGTTCGGGCATGCCACACATCGGCCACACGGTACACATCCACTCCTCCTAGGATGTCCATCCAAAAAAGTAGTACTTGTCACATCCTCATAGTGTGAATGCACCAAGTAGTCCCGAATATTCCTAGACCGTCTAATGGAAATAGACGGTCTATCCGAAACAAAATGTGATAATATTGAGTCAGCTTTGAGGATATGCCAGGAGCGGGCCAAAATACTCCTCAAGCGGGTAAACTGGCAGTTAAAATTGGTGACAAATCGTACTTTTACCCCGTTATCTCTATTAGTTTGGCTCCCATAGATTAAGTCATGTCTTGAAGAGAATTTAGCCCTTCTATATGCCCTCTTGATCATCCGCCGGCTATACCCTCTAGCATAAAATCTCCCCTTAAGTTCCGCAGCCTGCCTCTCAAATTCCGCATCCGTGGAGCAGATCCTCCGAATGCGGAGGAACTGCCCCACAGGTACGGCCCGAATCATGTGTCGGGGATGGGAAGAATGGGCATGCAAAAGCATGTTTGTAGACGTAGGCTTGCGGAACAGGGAGGTCTGTAAACAATTGGATGTATCCCTCCTCAAGGAGACATCCAAAAATTCCACTTGATGTGGATCAAATTGATACGTAAGATGGATGTTATAGTCATTGGAGTTTAATCTCTTAACAAAATTTTTGAGGGATATAGATGAACCCTGCCAGATCATGAGGACGTCATCGATGTAACGAGTCCAAAAAAGGACTCGGCACATCTCGTCCTCACGATCTGACAGGCAGAGGTCCCTTTCCCACAGCCCCAGGAACAGATTAGCATAGGCCGGCGCAAAGGCCGCGCCCATGGCTGTCCCTTGGAGCTGCAGAAAGAAGGACCCCTTAAACGTAAAAAAATTATGATTTAAAGTAAATTCCAGTAGTTCAAGGATAAGGCCCCTTAATGCTACAGGTAATGGTGAAGTACCCAGAAAGAACTCGACTGCGGAGAGACCATCAGAGTGCCGTATATTTGTATATAATGACTCAACATCTGCAGTCACTAAGATCGCATCCTCCTCAACATAGAGACCCTCTACCCTCCTCAACAGGTCCCCAGTATCCTTAAGAAAAGAGGGCAAACATTCGACCAGTGGCTGCAGATGTGAGTCAATCCACTTATTAACATGTTCAAGGAAGTTTCCCACTCCTGAGACAATAGGACGTCCCGGAGGATTCCTAACGTCTTTGTGGATCTTAGGTAGAATATAGAACGTCGGGATGGTTGGTTCAGCCACCAAAAGTGCAGAGGCCAATTCCTGAGTAATCGTGTGATTGGTTACTGCCCGATTAATAATGGTTTTAAGTTCCACCAGAAAGGAATTAAGGGGGTTGTAGGTTAGCTTTTTATAACAGGTCTTGTTGTTTAATTGCCGAAAAACCTCTTTTTCGTACATAGACCTAGGCCAAATAACTACATTCCCCCCTTTATCCGCAGGCTTTATTACAATATCTGGGAGCCCCTGTAGTACTGTTAGCCTCTCTCGTTCCTCCTTTGACAAGTTGTCACGTGAAATAAAACGGGGAACCTTCAACAACTCATCCTCGACAATCTTAACAAAAAGATCCACATTAGCAGATGATGTCAGAGGGGGAAACTTCCTTGAACGTGGACGTATAGAATCTGGGATCTTACCTCCAGCCGGAGTATTGTGTTCGATGGACAACTCCTCTAAAGCCCTCACCGCAGTCTGTTCCTCCTCTGTGGGAAATAAAGAGTGAAGACCACCATCAAAAAAGTGTCTCTTAAAAATAAGGGCCCTTGCAAAAATATGTAAGTCTTTAATGGCCGTAAAGGCATCAAATTGGGCCACTGGCGCAAATGATAGTCCCTTATTGAGAAGGGACATATCAGCTTCTGTCAAACCATAATTACTCAAATTGATTACCTTATAATCATTCTTTTTACGGTCCGGAGATGAGTGATCTTGTCTTTTATATGGATGAAACGTGGCCTCACGTATCCGTTTATTAGATGTCCCAGACCTAGTCACTATCGATGAGGTGGAGGCCTCTGAATAATCGCTTAGTGATGTAACTGAGGTGTTAGATAATTTACGTTTAGAATCAAGGTTTGACATAGCTGGTTTGCGCCAAAGGTAGACCCTCTTTAGATGGTAGTCTTTCATGTCACGGTTGAATTTGAATAATTGTGTATCCTGAATTTTCTTGACTGTGGAGTCCAATATTTTATCAATTTGTATTTCAAAATCAGGGAGTTTTTCGGATGGACACATCGTCTTAAATTCCACTTGCGCCATATCAATTTGGCCATCTAGTTCCTGGATAGTGTGGGAATTGAGATCCACTAGGAGTTGCATCAATGCTAATGAGCAGCCAGTGCATGTCTCCTCCCACTTTTTAATGAATGTCTCATCCTCTACCAAAAAGGTGGGTATGACCCGCACACGTAGTCCCCGTGGTACCATTTGGCGGGTCATGTATTTTCCCAGGAAGGCTCTATTCCACCATATCTTAGTACGTTTCACCAGTAATTTTTGAATGATTGATGCTTTCTCTTCCCAGCCCCGGTCCGCAACTGTAGAGACGTCCGTCACATTGCCCCCAAATGCCTGATCGATCTGTGATAGCCAGGATTTTTCCCTGGCTTTATAATCCATAATGCCTAGGAATACAAAAGCTGTGCAGAACACAGTATAAATACTATAGCTATAGAAATTCATAGACCACAATAGTGCATATATCCCAACTGGGATCTATTATACTCAATATTAATCAGATGTATACTTATACAAAAGCACTATCCTAAACGGACTAGTTAAATCCCATCGTTTAATTAACACCAAAAAACAAAAACATACAACGAAAGAGGGACTACCATAAAGGTTTTCTTTAGAAAAATGTATAAAGTTTATTATTTAGAAAAGCTTTTAATATAAAAGGCACAAAAAATGGGGGAAAAGTGAACCAGAGAAAAGTGGTAATTAAAACAGCCTCTCACCAAAGCGATGTCCCCACCCCAGGGGGCCCCGTTAATTTAATGTAATCGTATTACTCAAGCAAAGACACTGCATAAATCTACTATAGTCATAATAACAATAAATGGCAGTCAAGGTCAATAAATACTCATATTACACAATTAGTATACCTATATGAACCATCTGGAGAAGTGAAGGGGGTAATAAATCTAGAGCCCCCTTCAACATCCTATTCCCATACTAATTATCGGTACATACCAGGGACACAGACGTGGTTCTATTCAGGAAGCCTGAGACCAGGGGACCCGTGAGGGGGGGCACACAGGTAAGGTGAAGTGCCCCGACGCGCGTTTCGAACTCCCTTCTTCAGGGGGCATGAAGATGAGGAGAGGTAATAGGTTTATATAGGCGCCATCCGGCGCTCGATTCCGGAAATGGCGCTACTGTCGCCATAGCGACCAGACAACGCCATCCCGCACCTTCCCGGAGCCGGAAGTGACGCATGCATCACCACGGAGACCAAGACGCCGGCCCGCCTCCGCGTCACATGACCCCCGGCAAGGAAGTGCCGGACGTCATTGAAGATACAGAAAGCCGGCGGGCGTCCAGGGCACCGTGACGCGCATGCGTACATGGCTCCGACAAGTCCCAAAAAGATATATACATAGACATTCTCAAGACAGAGTAGAAAATAGATGTGGAACACCAATAAGAAAAGAAAGAAGATGGAAAGGAGAAAAGAGATTAAACTCCAATGACTATAACATCCATCTTACGTATCAATTTGATCCACATCAAGTGGAATTTTTGGATGTCTCCTTGAGGAGGGATACATCCAATTGTTTACAGACCTCCCTGTTCCGCAAGCCTACGTCTACAAACATGCTTTTGCATGCCCATTCTTCCCATCCCCGACACATGATTCGGGCCGTACCTGTGGGGCAGTTCCTCCGCATTCGGAGGATCTGCTCCACGGATGCGGAATTTGAGAGGCAGGCTGCGGAACTTAAGGGGAGATTTTATGCTAGAGGGTATAGCCGGCGGATGATCAAGAGGGCATATAGAAGGGCTAAATTCTCTTCAAGACATGACTTAATCTATGGGAGCCAAACTAATAGAGATAACGGGGTAAAAGTACGATTTGTCACCAATTTTAACTGCCAGTTTACCCGCTTGAGGAGTATTTTGGCCCGCTCCTGGCATATCCTCAAAGCTGACTCAATATTATCACATTTTGTTTCGGATAGACCGTCTATTTCCATTAGACGGTCTAGGAATATTCGGGACTACTTGGTGCATTCACACTATGAGGATGTGACAAGTACTACTTTTTTGGATGGACATCCTAGGAGGAGTGGATGTGTACCGTGTGGCCGATGTGTGGCATGCCCGAACGTAGAACGTAGTGATTCGTTCTTCAAAGCAGACGGATCAAAGAGTTATAAGATTAATAAATCCATAACATGCACCACTAAATATGTAATCTATTTTGCGACTTGCCCGTGCAACTTGATTTATGTGGGCATGACCACTCGCCAATTGAAGGTACGGGTCCGGGAACACGTGTTGGGCATATTGGCCGCGGTCGACCACACGGACACGTCCTCTCTGAAAACCATTCCACGCCATTTTAAGGCCTACCATAATGGTGATGCCTCATTATTTAAGGTAAGAGGTATTGACTGTATAGTACCAGGTATACGAGGTGGCAAATTGGGTCGTAGATTGGCCCAGATGGAGTCCAGATGGATCTGGACTCTGAATACTCTACACCCAAATGGGCTCAATGAAGGCATCAGCTATTCCCCCTTTCTCTGACCGCCCATGACGCGCCTGGATATCTTTGCGCGAGTGCGCTTTTTACGCATTCGCCCAGGGATGCCCGGGCGCGCTTACATGGGATTTAGTGGATTCACTTTGAGTTTTAAATATCATTTATATATGTTTTTACGATGGCACTTATTCTGATTTTTATTCTTATAGATTTTTTGTGTCATCTCCGTGAGCTTACGCTTTATTGCTATTGTGGACACCTGTTTCAGAATATATGTTGACATCTCCTGAAATGATTAAAGATCACCTCTCAGAATGAACTGTGGAAAGGAAGAATTGGATTTGGACATCAGCGTCATTCATTGTTATATCTGTCATTATGTTGTTGATATGTCACTTTGGGAGCATTAAGATACTCGATAAACGGCTGCTTAGCTTTCTGCTAATTATCTAGGGAGCTCTCTTTTAGATACTAACCTTTGATCACTTCTATAGTATTATCGGGGATTTCATGCCAGGATATTTGAGATGTCTCTTCCCCCTAGTGACATGGTTCCAGATGTCCGCCCATTATCTGTCTTATCTTCTAAATGAATCTTTTCTCCTTTCCATCTTCTTTCTTTTCTTATTGGTGTTCCACATCTATTTTCTACTCTGTCTTGAGAATGTCTATGTATATATCTTTTTGGGACTTGTCGGAGCCATGTACGCATGCGCGTCACGGTGCCCTGGACGCCCGCCGGCTTTCTGTATCTTCAATGACGTCCGGCACTTCCTTGCCGGGGGTCATGTGACGCGGAGGCGGGCCGGCGTCTTGGTCTCCGTGGTGATGCATGCGTCACTTCCGGCTCCGGGAAGGTGCGGGATGGCGTTGTCTGGTCGCTATGGCGACAGTAGCGCCATTTCCGGAATCGAGCGCCGGATGGCGCCTATATAAACCTATTACCTCTCCTCATCTTCATGCCCCCTGAAGAAGGGAGTTCGAAACGCGCGTCGGGGCACTTCACCTTACCTGTGTGCCCCCCCTCACGGGTCCCCTGGTCTCAGGCTTCCTGAATAGAACCACGTCTGTGTCCCTGGTATGTACCGATAATTAGTATGGGAATAGGATGTTGAAGGGGGCTCTAGATTTATTACCCCCTTCACTTCTCCAGATGGTTCATATAGGTATACTAATTGTGTAATATGAGTATTTATTGACCTTGACTGCCATTTATTGTTATTATGACTATAGTAGATTTATGCAGTGTCTTTGCTTGAGTAATACGATTACATTAAATTAACGGGGCCCCCTGGGGTGGGGACATCGCTTTGGTGAGAGGCTGTTTTAATTACCACTTTTCTCTGGTTCACTTTTCCCCCATTTTTTGTGCCTTTTATATTAAAAGCTTTTCTAAATAATAAACTTTATACATTTTTCTAAAGAAAACCTTTATGGTAGTCCCTCTTTCGTTGTATGTTTTTGTTTTTTGGTGTTAATTAAACGATGGGATTTAACTAGTCCGTTTAGGATAGTGCTTTTGTATAAGTATACATCTGATTAATATTGAGTATAATAGATCCCAGTTGGGATATATGCACTATTGTGGTCTATGAATTTCTATAGCTATAGTATTTATACTGTGTTCTGCACAGCTTTTGTATTCCTAGGCATTATGGATTATAAAGCCAGGGAAAAATCCTGGCTATCACAGATCGATCAGGCATTTGGGGGCAATGTGACGGACGTCTCTACAGTTGCGGACCGGGGCTGGGAAGAGAAAGCATCAATCATTCAAAAATTACTGGTGAAACGTACTAAGATATGGTGGAATAGAGCCTTCCTGGGAAAATACATGACCCGCCAAATGGTACCACGGGGACTACGTGTGCGGGTCATACCCACCTCTTTGGTAGAGGATGAGACATTCATTAAAAAGTGGGAGGAGACATGCACTGGCTGCTCATTAGCATTGATGCAACTCCTAGTGGATCTCAATTCCCACACTATCCAGGAACTAGATGGCCAAATTGATATGGCGCAAGTGGAATTTAAGACGATGTGTCCATCCGAAAAACTCCCTGATTTTGAAATACAAATTGATAAAATATTGGACTCCACAGTCAAGAAAATTCAGGATACACAATTATTCAAATTCAACCGTGACATGAAAGACTACCATCTAAAGAGGGTCTACCTTTGGCGCAAACCAGCTATGTCAAACCTTGATTCTAAACGTAAATTATCTAACACCTCAGTTACATCACTAAGCGATTATTCAGAGGCCTCCACCTCATCGATAGTGACTAGGTCTGGGACATCTAATAAACGGATACGTGAGGCCACGTTTCATCCATATAAAAGACAAGATCACTCATCTCCGGACCGTAAAAAGAATGATTATAAGGTAATCAATTTGAGTAATTATGGTTTGACAGAAGCTGATATGTCCCTTCTCAATAAGGGACTATCATTTGCGCCAGTGGCCCAATTTGATGCCTTTACGGCCATTAAAGACTTACATATTTTTGCAAGGGCCCTTATTTTTAAGAGACACTTTTTTGATGGTGGTCTTCACTCTTTATTTCCCACAGAGGAGGAACAGACTGCGGTGAGGGCTTTAGAGGAGTTGTCCATCGAACACAATACTCCGGCTGGAGGTAAGATCCCAGATTCTATACGTCCACGTTCAAGGAAGTTTCCCCCTCTGACATCATCTGCTAATGTGGATCTTTTTGTTAAGATTGTCGAGGATGAGTTGTTGAAGGTTCCCCGTTTTATTTCACGTGACAACTTGTCAAAGGAGGAACGAGAGAGGCTAACAGTACTACAGGGGCTCCCAGATATTGTAATAAAGCCTGCGGATAAAGGGGGGAATGTAGTTATTTGGCCTAGGTCTATGTACGAAAAAGAGGTTTTTCGGCAATTAAACAACAAGACCTGTTATAAAAAGCTAACCTACAACCCCCTTAATTCCTTTCTGGTGGAACTTAAAACCATTATTAATCGGGCAGTAACCAATCACACGATTACTCAGGAATTGGCCTCTGCACTTTTGGTGGCTGAACCAACCATCCCGACGTTCTATATTCTACCTAAGATCCACAAAGACGTTAGGAATCCTCCGGGACGTCCTATTGTCTCAGGAGTGGGAAACTTCCTTGAACATGTTAATAAGTGGATTGACTCACATCTGCAGCCACTGGTCGAATGTTTGCCCTCTTTTCTTAAGGATACTGGGGACCTGTTGAGGAGGGTAGAGGGTCTCTATGTTGAGGAGGATGCGATCTTAGTGACTGCAGATGTTGAGTCATTATATACAAATATACGGCACTCTGATGGTCTCTCCGCAGTCGAGTTCTTTCTGGGTACTTCACCATTACCTGTAGCATTAAGGGGCCTTATCCTTGAACTACTGGAATTTACTTTAAATCATAATTTTTTTACGTTTAAGGGGTCCTTCTTTCTGCAGCTCCAAGGGACAGCCATGGGCGCGGCCTTTGCGCCGGCCTATGCTAATCTGTTCCTGGGGCTGTGGGAAAGGGACCTCTGCCTGTCAGATCGTGAGGACGAGATGTGCCGAGTCCTTTTTTGGACTCGTTACATCGATGACGTCCTCATGATCTGGCAGGGTTCATCTATATCCCTCAAAAATTTTGTTAAGAGATTAAACTCCAATGACTATAACATCCATCTTACGTATCAATTTGATCCACATCAAGTGGAATTTTTGGATGTCTCCTTGAGGAGGGATACATCCAATTGTTTACAGACCTCCCTGTTCCGCAAGCCTACGTCTACAAACATGCTTTTGCATGCCCATTCTTCCCATCCCCGACACATGATTCGGGCCGTACCTGTGGGGCAGTTCCTCCGCATTCGGAGGATCTGCTCCACGGATGCGGAATTTGAGAGGCAGGCTGCGGAACTTAAGGGGAGATTTTATGCTAGAGGGTATAGCCGGCGGATGATCAAGAGGGCATATAGAAGGGCTAAATTCTCTTCAAGACATGACTTAATCTATGGGAGCCAAACTAATAGAGATAACGGGGTAAAAGTACGATTTGTCACCAATTTTAACTGCCAGTTTACCCGCTTGAGGAGTATTTTGGCCCGCTCCTGGCATATCCTCAAAGCTGACTCAATATTATCACATTTTGTTTCGGATAGACCGTCTATTTCCATTAGACGGTCTAGGAATATTCGGGACTACTTGGTGCATTCACACTATGAGGATGTGACAAGTACTACTTTTTTGGATGGACATCCTAGGAGGAGTGGATGTGTACCGTGTGGCCGATGTGTGGCATGCCCGAACGTAGAACGTAGTGATTCGTTCTTCAAAGCAGACGGATCAAAGAGTTATAAGATTAATAAATCCATAACATGCACCACTAAATATGTAATCTATTTTGCGACTTGCCCGTGCAACTTGATTTATGTGGGCATGACCACTCGCCAATTGAAGGTACGGGTCCGGGAACACGTGTTGGGCATATTGGCCGCGGTCGACCACACGGACACGTCCTCTCTGAAAACCATTCCACGCCATTTTAAGGCCTACCATAATGGTGATGCCTCATTATTTAAGGTAAGAGGTATTGACTGTATAGTACCAGGTATACGAGGTGGCAAATTGGGTCGTAGATTGGCCCAGATGGAGTCCAGATGGATCTGGACTCTGAATACTCTACACCCAAATGGGCTCAATGAAGGCATCAGCTATTCCCCCTTTCTCTGACCGCCCATGACGCGCCTGGATATCTTTGCGCGAGTGCGCTTTTTACGCATTCGCCCAGGGATGCCCGGGCGCGCTTACATGGGATTTAGTGGATTCACTTTGAGTTTTAAATATCATTTATATATGTTTTTACGATGGCACTTATTCTGATTTTTATTCTTATAGATTTTTTGTGTCATCTCCGTGAGCTTACGCTTTATTGCTATTGTGGACACCTGTTTCAGAATATATGTTGACATCTCCTGAAATGATTAAAGATCACCTCTCAGAATGAACTGTGGAAAGGAAGAATTGGATTTGGACATCAGCGTCATTCATTGTTATATCTGTCATTATGTTGTTGATATGTCACTTTGGGAGCATTAAGATACTCGATAAACGGCTGCTTAGCTTTCTGCTAATTATCTAGGGAGCTCTCTTTTAGATACTAACCTTTGATCACTTCTATAGTATTATCGGGGATTTCATGCCAGGATATTTGAGATGTCTCTTCCCCCTAGTGACATGGTTCCAGATGTCCGCCCATTATCTGTCTTATCTTCTAAAAGAATCTTTTCTCCTTTCCATCTTCTTTCTTTTCTTATTGGTGTTCCACATCTATTTTCTACTCTGTCTTGAGAATGTCTATGTATATATCTTTTTGGGACTTGTCGGAGCCATGTACGCATGCGCGTCACGGTGCCCTGGACGCCCGCCGGCTTTCTGTATCTTCAATGACGTCCGGCACTTCCTTGCCGGGGGTCATGTGACGCGGAGGCGGGCCGGCGTCTTGGTCTCCGTGGTGATGCATGCGTCACTTCCGGCTCCGGGAAGGTGCGGGATGGCGTTGTCTGGTCGCTATGGCGACAGTAGCGCCATTTCCGGAATCGAGCGCCGGATGGCGCCTATATAAACCTATTACCTCTCCTCATCTTCATGCCCCCTGAAGAAGGGAGTTCGAAACGCGCGTCGGGGCACTTCACCTTACCTGTGTGCCCCCCCTCACGGGTCCCCTGGTCTCAGGCTTCCTGAATAGAACCACGTCTGTGTCCCTGGTATGTACCGATAATTAGTATGGGAATAGGATGTTGAAGGGGGCTCTAGATTTATTACCCCCTTCACTTCTCCAGATGGTTCATATAGGTATACTAATTGTGTAATATGAGTATTTATTGACCTTGACTGCCATTTATTGTTATTATGACTATAGTAGATTTATGCAGTGTCTTTGCTTGAGTAATACGATTACATTAAATTAACGGGGCCCCCTGGGGTGGGGACATCGCTTTGGTGAGAGGCTGTTTTAATTACCACTTTTCTCTGGTTCACTTTTCCCCCATTTTTTGTGCCTTTTATATTAAAAGCTTTTCTAAATAATAAACTTTATACATTTTTCTAAAGAAAACCTTTATGGTAGTCCCTCTTTCGTTGTATGTTTTTGTTTTTTTACTACAGGTAATGAGCGGAGGACAGAGGAGCCAGTACTACAGGTAATGAGTGGAGGACAGAGGAGCCGGTACTACAGGTAATGAGCGGAGGACAGAGGAGCCAGTACTACAGGTAATGAGTGGAGGACAGAGGAGCCAGTACTACAGGTAATGAGTGGAGGACAGAGGAGCCGGTACTACAGGTAATGAGTGGAGGACAGAGGAGCCAGTACTACAGGTAATGAGTGGAGGACAGAGGAGCCGGTACTACAGGTAATGAGTGGAGGACAGAGGTGCCAGTACTACAGGTAATGAGTGGAGGACAGAGGAGCCAGTACTACAGGTAATGAGTGGAGGACAGAGGAGCCAGTACTACAGGCAATGAGTGGAGGACAGAGGAGCCAGTACTACAGGTAATGAGTGGAGGACAGAGGAGCCAGCACTACAGGTAATGAGTGGAGGACAGAGGAGCCAGTACTACAGGTAATGAGTGGAGGACAGAGGAGCCAGCACTACAGTTAATGAGTGGAGGACAGAGGAGCCAGTACTACAGGTAATGAGTGGAGGACAGAGGAGCCAGTACTACAGGTAATGAGTGGAGGACAGAGGAGCCAGTACTACAGGTAATGAGTGGAGGACAGAGGAGCCAGTACTACAGGTAATGAGTGGAGGACAGAGGAGCCAGTACTACAGGTAATGAGCGGAGGACAGAGGAGCCAGTACTACAGGTAATGAGCGGAGGACAGAGGAGCCAGTACTACAGGTAATGAGCGGAGGACAGAGGAGCCAGTACTACAGGTAATGAGCGGAGGACAGAGGAGCCAGTACTACAGGTAATGAGGGGAGGGCAGAGGAACCAGTACTACAGGTAATGAGTGGAGGACAGAGGAGCCAGCACTACAGGTAATGAGTGGAGGACAGAGAAGCCAGTACTACAGGTAATGAGTGGAGGACAGAGGAGCCAGCACTACAGGTAATGAGTGGAGGACAGAGGAGCCAGTACTACAGGTAATGAGTGGAGGACAGAGGAGCCAGTACTACTGGTAATGAGTGGAGGACAGAGGAGCCAGTACTACAGGTAGTGAGTGGAGGACAGAGGAGCCAGTACTACAGGTAATGAGTGGAGGACAGAGGAGCCAGTACTACAGGTAATGAGCGGAGGACAGAGGAGCCAGTACTACAGGTAATGAGCGGAGAACAGAGGAGCCAGTACTACAGGTAATGAGTGGAGGACAGAGGAGCCAGCACTACAGGTAATGAGTGGAGGACAGAGGAGCCAGTACTACAGGTAATGAGGGGAGGGCAAAGGAGCCAGCACTACAGGTAATGAGTGGAGGACAGAGGAGCCAGTACTACAGGTAATGAGCGGAGGACAGAGGAGCCAGTACTACAGGTAATGAGCGGAGGACAGAGGAGCCAGTACTACAGGTAATGAGCGGAGGACAGAGGAGCCAGTACTACAGGTAATGAGTGGAGGACAGAGGAGCCAGCACTACAGGTAATGAGTGGAGGACAGAGGAGCCAGTACTACAGGTAATGAGGGGAGGGCAAAGGAGCCAGCACTACAGGTAATGAGTGCAGGACAGAGGAGCCAGTACTACAGGTAATGAGTGGAGGACAGAGGAGCCGGTACTACAGGTAATGAGGGGAGGGCAGAGGAGCCAGTACTACAGGTAATGAGCGGAGGACAGAGGAGCCAGTACTACAGGTAATGAGTGGAGGACAGAGGAGCCAGCACTACAGGTAATGAGCGGAGGACAGAGGAGCCAGTACTACAGGTAATGAGTGGAGGACAGAGGAGCCAGTACTACAGGTAATGAGTGGAGGACAGAGGAGCCAGCACTACAGGTAATGAGTGGAGGACAGAGGAGCCAGTACTACAGGTAATGAGTGGAGGACAGAGGAGCCAGTACTACAGGTAATGAGTGGAGGACAGAGGAGCCAGTACTACAGGTAATGAGTGGAGGACAGAGGTGCCAGTACTACAGGTAATGAGTGGAGGACAGAGGAGCCAGTACTACAGGTAATGAGTGGAGGACAGAGGAGCCGGTACTACAGGTAATGAGCGGAGGACAGAGGAGCCAGTACTACAGGTAATGAGCGGAGGACAGAGGAGCCAGTACTACAGGTAATGAGTGGAGGACAGAGGAGCCAGCACTACAGGTAATGAGTGGAGGACAGAGGAGCCAGTACTACAGGTAATGAGGGGAGGGCAAAGGAGCCAGCACTACAGGTAATGAGTGGAGGACAGAGGAGCCAGCACTACAGGTAATGAGTGCAGGACAGAGGAGCCAGTACTACAGGTAATGAGTGGAGGACAGAGGAGCCAGTACTACAGGTAATGAGCGGAGGACAGAGGAGCCAGTACTACAGGTAATGAGTGGAGGACAGAGGAGCCAGTACTACAGGTAATGAGTGGAGGACAGAGGAGCCAGTACTACAGGTAATGAGTGGAGGACAGAGGAGCCAGTACTACAGGTAATGAGTGGAGGACAGAGGTGCCAGTACTACAGGTAATGAGTGGAGGACAGAGGAGCCAGTACTACAGGTAATGAGTGGAGGACAGAGGAGCCAGTACTACAGGTAATGAGTGGAGGACAGAGGAGCCAGTACTACAGGCAATGAGTGGAGGACAGAGGAGCCAGTACTACAGGTAATGAGTGGAGGACAGAGGAGCCAGCACTACAGGTAATGAGTGGAGGACAGAGGAGCCAGTACTACAGGTAATGAGTGGAGGACAGAGGAGCCAGCACTACAGGTAATGAGTGGAGGACAGAGGAGCCAGTACTACAGGTAATGAGTGGAGGACAGAGGAGCCAGTACTACAGGTAATGAGTGGAGGACAGAGGAGCCAGTACTACAGGTAATGAGTGGAGGACAGAGGAGCCAGTAATACAGGTAATGAGTGGAGGACAGAGGAGCCAGTACTACAGGTAATGAGCGGAGGACAGAGGAGCCAGTACTACAGGTAATGAGCGGAGGACAGAGGAGCCAGTACTACAGGTAATGAGCGGAGGACAGAGGAGCCAGTACTACAGGTAATGAGCGGAGGACAGAGGAGTCAGTACTACAGGTAATGAGCGGAGGACAGAGGAGCCAGTACTACAGGTAATGAGGGGAGGGCAGAGGAACCAGTACTACAGGTAATGAGTGGAGGACAGAGGAGCCAGCACTACAGGTAATGAGTGGAGGACAGAGAAGCCAGTACTACAGGTAATGAGTGGAGGACAGAGGAGCCAGCACTACAGGTAATGAGTGGAGGACAGAGGAGCCAGTACTACAGGTAATGAGTGGAGGACAGAGGAGCCAGTACTACTGGTAATGAGTGGAGGACAGAGGAGCCAGTACTACAGGTAATGAGTGGAGGACAGAGGAGCCAGTACTACAGGTAATGAGTGGAGGACAGAGGAGCCAGTACTACAGGTAATGAGCGGAGGACAGAGGAGCCAGTACTACAGGTAATGAGCGGAGGACAGAGGAGCCAGTACTACAGGTAATGAGTGGAGGACAGAGGAGCCAGCACTACAGGTAATGAGTGGAGGACAGAGGAGCCAGTACTACAGGTAATGAGGGGAGGGCAGAGGAGCCAGCACTGCAGGTAATGAGTGGAGGACAGAGGAGCCAGCACTACAGGTAATGAGTGGAGGACAGAGGAGCCAGTACTACAGGTAATGAGTGGAGGACAGAGGAGCCGGTACTACAGGTAATGAGGGGAGGACAGAGGAGCCAGTACTACAGGTAATGAGCGGAGGACAGAGGAGCCAGTACTACAGGTAATGAGTGGAGGACAGAGGAGCCAGCACTACAGGTAATGAGCGGAGGACAGAGGAGCCAGCACTACAGGTAATGAGCGGAGGACAGAGGAGCCAGTACTACAGGTAATGAGTGGAGGACAGAGGAGCCAGTACTACAGGCAATGAGTGGAGGACAGAGGAGCCAGTACTACAGGTAATGAGTGGAGGACAGAGGAGCCAGCGCTACAGGTAATGAGCGGAGGACAGAGGAGCCAGTACTACAGGTAATGAGTGGAGGACAGAGGAGCCAGTACTACAGGCAATGAGTGGAGGACAGAGGAGCCAGTACTACAGGTAATGAGTGGAGGACAGAGGAGCCAGTACTACAGGTAATGAGTGGAGGACAGAGGAGCCAGTACTACAGGTAATGAGTGGAGGACAGAGGAGCCAGTACTACAGGTAATGAGCGGAGGACAGAGGAGCCAGTACTACAGGTAATGAGTGGAGGACAGAGGAGCCAGTACTACAGGTGATGAGTGGAGGACAGAGGAGCCAGCACTACAGGTAATGAGCGGAGGACAGAGGAGCCAGTACTACAGGTAATGAGTGGAGGACAGAGGAGCCAGTACTACAGGTAATGAGTGGAGGACAGAGGAGCCAGTACTACAGGTAATGAGCGGAGGACAGAGGAGCCAGCACTACAGGTAATGAGTGGAGGACAGAGGAGCCAGTACTACAGGTAATGAGCGGAGGACAGAGGAGCCAGTACTACAGGTAATGAGTGGAGGACAGAGGAGCCAGTACTACAGGCAATGAGTGGAGGACAGAGGAGCCAGTACTACAGGTAATGAGTGGAGGACAGAGGAGCCAGCGCTACAGGTAATGAGCGGAGGACAGAGGAGCCAGTACTACAGGTAATGAGTGGAGGACAGAGGAGCCAGTACTACAGGCAATGAGTGGAGGACAGAGGAGCCAGTACTACAGGTAATGAGTGGAGGACAGAGGAGCCAGTACTACAGGTAATGAGTGGAGGACAGAGGAGCCAGTACTACAGGTAATGAGTGGAGGACAGAGGAGCCAGTACTACAGGTAATGAGTGGAGGACAGAGGAGCCAGCACTACAGGTAATGAGCGGAGGACAGAGGAGCCAGTACTACAGGTAATGAGTGGAGGACAGAGGAGCCAGTACTACAGGTAATGAGTGGAGGACAGAGGAGCCAGTACTACAGGTAATGAGCGGAGGACAGAGGAGCCAGTACTACAGGTAATGAGCGGAGGACAGAGGAGCCAGTACTACAGGTAATGAGTGGAGGACAGAGGAGCCAGTACTACAGGTAATGAGCGGAGGACAGAGGAGCCAGTACTACAGGTAATGAGTGGAGGACAGAGGAGCCAGTACTACAGGTAATGAGGGGAGGGCAGAGGAGCCAGCACTACAGGTAATGAGCGGAGGACAGAGGAGCCAGTACTACAGGCAATGAGTGGAGGACAGAGGAGCCTCTTAAAGAAAAAGTTACAGGTCTGTGAGAGACAGAAATCTTGATGGTTTGTAATTGACCAAATTCTTATTTTCCACCAAAATTTGATAAAAATTTCTTTCCAAATCAGACAATGTGATTTCCAGGATTTGTTTTCTCATTTTGTCTCTGATAGTCGAGGTCGACCTATGATGTCAATTACAGACTGACCTCATCTCTTAAAGTGGGAGAACTTGCACAATTGGGGGCTGACTAAATACTTTTTTTCCCCACTGTATGTTCATTCCATGTCTAAGATGCACAAGAAACATATTATATCTGTCCATATTTTTGGACCAATAAATTATTATGTTCAATCTTTTTATTTATTCCTTTTCTTCATTCTTTTTAGTACGTCCCCAAAAATGGGCATCAAAGTGCGCACTGAAGGGGGTTACTGAAAGGGTTAAATGACTTTGGGCCACTGATCTCACACCACTATCACAAGTGCATCTCACTAAATTAGAATATCATCAAAAGGTGAATTTATTTCAGTTCTTCAATGCAAAAAGTGACACTCCTATATTATATAGAGTCATTACACACAGAGGGATCTATTATATAGAGTCATTACACAAAGAGGGATCTATTATATAGAGTCATTACACGCAGAGGGATCTATTATATAGAGTCATTACACACAGAGGGATCTATTATATAGAGTCATTACACACAGAGCGATCTATTATATAGAGTCATTACACACAGAGGGATCTATTATATAGAGTCATTACACACAGAGCGATCTATTATATAGAGTCATTACACACAGAGGGATCTATTATATAGAGTCATTACACACAGAGGGATCTATTATATAGAGTCATTACACACAGAGGGATCTATTATATAGAGTCATTACACACAGAGCGATCTATTATATAGTCATTACACACAGAGGGATCTATTATATAGAGTCATTACACACAGAGCGATCTATTATATAGAGTCATTACACACAGAGGGATCTATTATATAGAGTCATTACACACAGAGCGATCTATTATATAGAGTCATTACACACAGAGGGATCTATTATATAGAGTCATTACACGCAGAGGGATCTATTATATAGAGTCATTACACACAGAGGGATCTATTATATAGAGTTGTTATCAATTATTCTAATTTACTGAGATAATGACTTTTGTGTTTTCATTGGCTGTAAGCCATAATCATCAACATTAACAGAAATAATCACTTGAAATAGATCTCTCTGTGTGTAATGACTCTATATAATAGATCCCTCTGTGTGTAATGACTCTATATAATAGATCCCTCTGTGTGTAATGACTCTATATAATAGATCCCTCTGCGTGTAATGACTCTATATAATAGATCCCTCTGTGTGTAATGACTCTATATAGCAGACCCCTCTGTGTGTAATCACTGTATATAATAGATCCCTCTGTGTCTAATGACTCTATATAATAGATCCCTCTGTGTGTAATGACTCTATAGAATAGATCCCTCTGTGTGTAATGACTCTATATAATAGATCCCTCTGTGTGTAATGACTCTATATAATAGATCCCTCTGCGTGTAATGACTCTATATAATAGATCCCTCTGCGTGTAATGACTCTATATAATAGATCCCTTTGTTTGTAATGACTATATAATAGATCCCTCTGCGTGTAATGACTCTATATAATAGATCCCTCTGCGTGTAATGACTCTATATAATAGATCCCTCTGCGTGTAATGACTCTATATAATAGATCGCTCTGCGTGTAATGACTCTATATAATAGATCCCTCTGCGTGTAATGACTCTATATAATAGATCCCTCTGCGTGTAATGACTCTATATAATAGATCCCTCTGCGTGTAATGACTCTATATAATAGATCCCTCTGCGTGTAATGACTCTATATAATAGATCGCTCTGCGTGTAATGACTCTATATAATAGATCCCTCTGCGTGTAATGACTCTATATAATAGATCCCTCTGCGTGTAATGACTCTATATAATAGATCCCTCTGCGTGTAATGACTCTATATAATAGATCCCTCTGCGTGTAATGACTCTATATAATAGATCGCTCTGCGTGTAATGACTCTATATAATAGATCCCTCTGCGTGTAATGACTCTATATAATAGATCCCTCTGCGTGTAATGACTCTATATAATAGATCCCTCTGCGTGTAATGACTCTATATAATAGATCGCTCTGCGTGTAATGACTCTATATAATAGATCCCTCTGCGTGTAATGACTCTATATAATAGATCCCTCTGCGTGTAATGACTCTATATAATAGATCACTCTGCGTGTAATGACTCTATATAATAGATCACTCTGTGTGTAATGACTATATAATAGATCCCTCTGCGTGTAATGACTCTATATAATAGATCCCTCTGTGTGTAATGACTCTATATAATAGATCCCTCTGCGTGTAATGACTATATAATAGATCCCTCTGTGTGTAATGACTCTATATATTAGATCCCTCTGTGTGTAATGACTATATAATAGATCACTCTGCGTGTAATGACTATATAATAGATCCCTCTGTGTGTAATGACTCTATATATTAGATCCCTCTGTGTGTAATGACTCTATATAATAGATCACTCTGCGTGTAATGACTATATAATAGATCCCTCTGTGTGTAATGACTCTATATAATAGATCCCTCTGTGTGTAATGACTCTATATAATAGATCACTCTGTGTGTAATGACTATATAATAGATCCCTCTGTGTGAAATGACTCTATATATTAGATCCCTCTGTGTGTAATGACTCTATATAATAGATCCCTCTGCGTGTAATGACTCTATATAATAGATCCCTCTGCGTGTAATGACTCTATATAATAGATCCCTCTGCGTGTAATAACTCTATATAATAGATCACTCTGCGTGTAATGACTCTATATAATAGATCACTCTGCGTGTAATGACTATATAATAGATCCCTCTGCGTGTAATGACTCTATATAATAGATCACTCTGCGTGTAATGACTCTATATAATAGATCCCTCTGCGTGTAATGACTCTATATAATAGATCCCTCTGCGTGTAATGACTCTATATAATAGATCCCTCTGCGTGTAATGACTCTATATAATAGATCCCTCTGCGTGTAATGACTCTACATAATAGATCCCTCTGCGTGTAATGACTCTATATAACAGATCGCTCTGCGTGTAATGACTTTATATAATAGATCCCTCTGCGTGTAATGACTCTATATAACAGATCCCTCTGCGTGTAATGACTCTATATAATAGATCCCTCTGCGTGTAATGACTCTATATAATAGATCCCTCTGCGTGTAATGACACTATATAATAGATCACTCTGCGTGTAATGACTCTATATAATAGATCGCTCTGCGTGTAATCACTCTATATAATAGATCCCTCTGCATGTAATGACTCTATATAATAGATCCCTCTGCTTGTAATGACTCTATATAATAGATCACTCTGCGTGTAATGACTCTATATAATAGACCCCTCTGCGTGTAATGACTCTATATAATAGATCCCTCTGCGTGTAATGACTCTATATAATAGATCGCTCTGTGTGTAATGACTCTATATAATAGATCGCTCTGCATGTAATGACTCTATATAATAGATCCCTCTGCGTGTAATGACTCTGTATAATAGATCCCTCTGCGTGTAATGACTCTATATCATAGATCGCTCTGCGTGTAATGACTCTATATAATAGATCCCTCTGCGTGTAATGACTCTATATAATAGATCCCTGTGTGTAATGACTCTATATAATAGATCCCTCTGCGTGTAATGACTCTATATAATAGATCCCTCTGTGTGTAATGACTCTATATAATAGATCCCTGTGTGTAATGAGTCTATATAATAGATCCCTCTGTGTGTAATGACTCTATATAAAAGATCCCTCTGTGTGTAATGACTCTATATAATAGATCCCTCTGTGTGTAATGACTCTATATAATAGATCGCTCTGTGTGTAATGACTCTATATAATAGATCCCTCTGCGTGTAATGACTCTATATAATAGATCGCTCTGTGTGTAATGACTGTATATAATAGATCCCTCTGCGTGTAATGACTCTATATAATAGATCCCTCTGCGTGTAATGACTCTATATAATAGATCACTCTGTGTGTAATGACTCTATATAATAGATCGCTCTGTGTGTAATGACTCTATATAATAGATCCCTCTGCGTGTAATGACTCTATATAATAGATCCCTCTGTGTGTAATGACTCTATATCATAGATCGCTCTGTGTGTAATGACTCTATATAATAGATCCCTCTGTGTAATGACTCTATATAATAGATCCCTCTGCGTGTAATGACTCTATATAATAGATCCCTCTGTGTGTAATGACTCTATATAATAGATCCCTCTGCGTGTAATGACTCTATATAATAGATCCCTCTGTGTAATGACTCTATATAATAGATCCCTCTGCGTGTAATGACTCTATATAATAGATCCCTCTGCGTGTAATAACTCTATATAATAGATCCCTCTGCGTGTAATGACTCTATATAACAGATCCCTCTGTGTGTAATGACTATATAATAGATCCCTCTGCGTGTAATGACTCTATATAATAGATCCCTCTGCGTGTAATGACTCTATATAATAGATCCCTCTGTGTAATGACTCTAATAGATCCCTCTGCGTGTAATGACTCTATATAATAGATCCCTCTGCGTGTAATGACTCTATATAATAGATCCCTCTGCGTGTAATGACTCTATATAACAGATCCCTCTGTGTGTAATGACTATATAATAGATCCCTCTGCGTGTAATGACTATATAATAGATCCCTCTGCGTGTAATGACTCTATATAATAGATCCCTCTGCGTGTAATGACTCTATATAATAGATCCCTCTATGTGTAATGACTCTATATAATAGATCCCTCTGCGTGTAATGACTCTATATAATAGATCCCTCTGTGTGTAATGACTCTATATAACAGATCCTTTTGTGTGTAATGACTATATAATAGATCCCTCTGCGTGTAATGACTCTATATAATAGATCCCTCTGCGTGTAATGACTCTATATAATAGATCCCTCTGCGTGTAATTACTCTATATAATAGATCCCTCTGCGTGTAATGACTATATAACAGATCCCTCTGTGTGTAATGACTATATAATAGATCCCTCTGCATGTAATGACTCTATATAATAGATCCCTCTGCGTGTAATGACTCTATATAATAGATCCCTCTATGTGTAATGACTCTATATAATAGATCCCTCTGTGTAATGACTCTATATAATAGATCCCTCTGTGTGTAATGACTCTATATAATAGATCGCTCTGTGTGTAATGACTCTATATAATAGATCCCTCTATGTGTAATGACTCTATATAATAGATCCCTCTGCGTGTAATGATTTTATATAATAGATCCCTCTGTGTGTAATGACTCTATATAATAGATCCCTCTGTGTGTAATGACTCTATATAACAGATCCTTCTGTGTGTAATGACTATATAATAGATCCCTCTGCGTGTAATGACTCTATATAATAGATCCCTCTGCGTGTAATGACTCTATATAATAGATCCCTCTGCGTGTAATGACTCTATATAATAGATCCCTCTGCGTGTAATGACTATATAACAGATCCCTCTGTGTGTAATGACTATATAATAGATCCCTCTGCATGTAATTACTCTATATAATAGATCCCTCTGCGTGTATTGACTCTATATAATAGATCCCTCTATGTGTAATGACTCTATATAATAGATCCCTCTGTGTAATGACTCTATATAATAGATCCCTCTGTGTGTAATGACTCTATATAATAGATCGCTCTGTGTGTAATGACTCTATATAATAGATCCCTCTGTGTGTAATGACTCTGTATAATAGATCCCTCTGTGTGTAACGACTCTATATAATAGATCCTTCTGTGTGTAACGACTCTATATAATAGATCCCTCTGTGTGTAATGACTCTATATAATAGATCCCTCTGCGTGTAATGACTCTATATAATAGATCCCTCTGTGTGTAATGACTCTATATAATAGATCCCTCTGTGTGTAATGACTCTATATAATAGATCCCTCTGTGTGTAATGACTCTATATAATAGATCCCTCTGTGTGTAATGACTCTATATAATAGATCCCTCTGTGTGTAATGACTCTATATAATAGATCCCTCTGCGTGTAATGGCTCTATATAAGTGATATTGGTGTGAGATCAGTGGCCCAAAGTCATTTAACCCCTGAAAAACACCAGTTACTTAATCAACTCCTAAAAATCGTCTGTCTGCCCACTTTGATGCCCGTTGTGATGCCCTGAACCCGTTTGGGCCGGGCTGCAGTGATCTGAGTTTGTTGAGGGCCATCACTGTCTATGTGATGCTGGTGTGAGATCAGTTGTTCAAAGTTATTTAACCCTTTCAGTAACGCCCTTCAGTGCGCACTTTGATGCCCATTTTTGTGCCAGTTCTCTGAAGTTTTCGAACTTTTGTAGCGGCTTTTCCCTATATTCACACCAGGCTCCTCGCTGCAGTGCGTTTTATTATTGTACTTTTTTATTTTTGTAATTAAACCTGTAAAGTACAGAAAAAAAGAAATTGCCTCATAAGAAACCAACTCCAGCCTCGTGCAGAAAACAGTGAATGTTTATCAGCGGACGGCGAGGAGATTATCAGCGGACGGAGAGGAGATTATCAGCGGACGGAGAGGAGATTATCAGCGGACGGCGAGGAGATTATCAGCGGACGGAGAGGAGATTATCAGCGGACGGAGAGGAGATTATCAGCGGACGGCGAGGAGATTATCAGCGGACGGCGAGGAGATTATCAGCGGACGGCGAGGAGATTATCAGCGGACGGAGAGGAGATTATCAGCGGACGGAGAGGAGATTATCAGCGGACGGAGAGGTGATTATCAGCGGACGGAGAGGAGATTATCAGCGGACGGCGAGGAGATTATCAGCGGACGGAGAGGTGATTATCAGCGGACGGAGAGGAGATTATCAGCGGACGGTGGGGAGATTATCAGCGGACGGAGAGGAGATTATCAGCGGACGGCGAGGAGATTATCAGCGGACGGCGAGGAGATTATCAGCAGACGGCAGGGGCGATTATCAGCGGACGGCGGAGCGCCCATCAGCGGATGGCGGGGCGCCCATCAGCGGACGGTGAAGCTTCCATCAGCGGACGGCGAGGAGATTATCAGCGGACGACGGGGCATCTTTTCAGTGGACGGCGAGGAGATTATTATTGGACGGCGGGGCGCCCATCAGCAGACGGCGGGGCGTCTTTTCAGCGGACGGCGGGGCGTCTTTTCAGCGGACGGCGGGACGTCTTTTCAGCGGTCGGCGGGACGTCTTTTCAGCGGACGGCGGGGCGTCTTTTCAGCGGACGGCGGGGCGTCTTTTCAGTGGACAGCGAGGAGATTATTACCGGACGGCGGGGCTCCCATCAGTGGACGGCGGGGCGCCCATCAGGGGACAGCGAGGAGATTATTACCGGACGGCGGGGCGCCCATCAGTGGACGGCGGGGCGCCCATCAGTGGACGGCGGGGTGCCCATCAGTGGACGGCAGGGCGTCTTTTCAGTGGACAGCGAGGAGATTATTACCGGACGGCGGGGCTTCCATCAGTGGACGGCGGGGCGCCCATCAGGCGACAGCGAGGAGATTATTACCGGACGGCGGGGCGCCCATCAGAGGACGGCGGGGTGCCCATCAGAGGACGGCGGGGTGCCCATCAGTGGACGGCGGGGCGCCCATCAGAGGACGGCGGGGTGCCCATCAGTGGACGGCGGGGCGCCCATCAGTGGATGGCGGGGCGCCCATCAGAGGACGGCGAGGTGCCCATCAGTGGACGGCGGGGTGCCCATCAGTGGACGGCGGGGTGTTTTCTGCTTCTCTCTGTGATCGACTGAGGGAGACATCGGATCCGCTGCGAATCGCGTCGCTGGTGATAATCGCTCGCTGTTTTCTGCACCTTCGCCTCCATCCTGACGGACACAACAGAGGTTCCTCATTGTTTGCCTCACTATTGTGGTAATGAGCCGCTCTGTCGGCAGTGTGAGGAGACCGCTGTACTACTACCCTCATCAGAGCTGTGCCCCCAGGTGAGCAGATCCTACTCCTCGTCTCTTATCACCAGGACTTCACCATGGCACCTCCACCGCGACTTCTACTTCTCACAGGAAACGCGTAGTGAGTGTGAACTGCGGTAAACACGATGTAGACAAGAATCACAAAACATCGAGACGGTCAGATATCTGGACACGACAGAGACCCCCGAGAGCGTCCAACGGCCGCGGCCTAACAGACCCCACAAATCCTGAGCCGCAGTGTCAAATACTCAGCAAGTCACAGACCGAGAGCACGCGGCGTATCGTCACAAGTCACTACACATACATCCGGCACAGCTCTGGAGGTGACTGGAGAATAAAACCAAGCAGAATAGTGACTGCAGCTCTGGAGGTGACTGGAGAATAAGACCAAGCAGAATAGTGACTGCAGCTCTGGAGGTGACTGGAGAATAAGACAAAGCGGAATAGTGACTGCAGCTCTGGAGGTGACAGGAGATTAAAACAAAGAATAGTGACTGCAGCTCTGAGTTGACAGGAGAATAAGACAAAGCAGAATAGTAACTGCAGCTCTGGAGGAGACTGGAGAATAAAACCAAGCAGAATAGTGACTGCAGCTCTGGAGGTGACTGGAGAATAAGACCAAGCAGAATAGTGACTGCAGCTCTGGAGGTGACTGGAGAATAAGACAAAGCGGAATAGTGACTGCAGCTCTGGAGGTGACAGGAGATTAAAACAAAGAATAGTGACTGCAGCTCTGGAGGTGACAGGAGAATAAGACAAAGCAGAATAGTAACTGCAGCTCTGGAGGTGACAGGAGAATAAGACAAAGCAGAATAGTGACTGCAGCTCTGGAGGTGACAGGAGAATAAGACAAAGCAGAATAGTGACTGCAGCTCTGGAGGTGACAAGAGAATAAAACAAAGCAGAATAGTGACTGCAGCTCTGGAGGTGACAGGAGAATAAGACAAAGCAGAATAGTGACTGCAGCTCTGGAGGTGACAGGAGAATAAGACAAAGCAGAATAGTGACTGCAGCTCTGGAAGTGACTAAAAAATAAGACAAAGAAGAATAGTGACTGCAGCTCTGGGGGTGACATTAGAATAAGACAAAGCAGAATAGTGACTGCAGCTCTGGAGGTGACAGGAGAATAAGACAAAGCAGAATAGTGACTGCAGCTCTGGAAGTGACTAAAGAATAAGACAAAGAAGAATAGTGACTGCAGCTCTGGAGGTGACAGGAGAATAAGACAAAGCAGAATAGTGACTGCAGCTCTGGAGGTGACAGGAGAATAAGACAAAGCAGCATAGTGACTGCAGCTCTGGAGGATAAGACACGATGTAACAGCAGAATAGTGACTGCAGCTCTGGAGGATAAGACGTGATGTAACAGCAGAATAGTGACAGCAGCTCTGGAGGATAAGACATGATGTAACAGCAGAATAGTGACTGCAGCTCTGGAGGATAAGACGCGATGTAATAGCAGAATAGTGACTGCAGCTCTGGAGGATAAGACGCGATGTAACAGCAGAATAGTGACTGCAGCTCTGGAGGATAAGACACGATGTAACAGCAGAATAGTGACTGCAGCTCTGGAGGATAAGACATGATGTAACAGCAGAATAGTGACTGCAGCTCTGGAAGATAAGACATGATGTAACAGCAGAATAGTGACTGCAGCTCTGGAGGATAAGACGCGATGTAACAGCAGAATAGTGACTGCAGCTCTGGAGGATAAGACGCGATGTAACAGCAGAATAGTGACTGCAGCTCTGGAGGATAAGACATGATGTAACAGCAGAATAGTGACTGCAACTCTGGAGGATAAGACATTATGTAACAGCAGAATAGTGACTGCAGCTCTGGAGGATAAGACATGATGTAATAGCAGAATAGTGACTGCAGCTCTGGAGGATAAGACATGATGTAACAGCAGAATAGTGACTGCAGCTCTGGAGGATAAGACATGATGTAACAGCAGAATAGTGACTGCAGTTCTGGAGGATAAGACATGATGTAACAGCAGAATAGTGACTGCAGCTCTGGAGGATAAGACCTGATGTAACAGCAGAATAGTGACTGCAGCTCTGGAGGATAAGACCTGATGTAACAGCAGAATAGTGACTGCAGCTCTGGAGGATAAGACATGATGTAACAGCAGAATAGTGACTGCAACTCTGGAGGATAAGACATGATGTAATAGCAGAATAGTGACTGCAGCTCTGGAGGATAAGACATGATGTAACAGCAGAATAGTGACTGCAGCTCTGGAGGATAAGACGCGATGTAACAGCAGAATAGTGACTGCAGCTCTGGAGGATAAGACGGGATGTAACAGCAGAATAGTGACTGCAGCTCTGGAGGATAAGACATGATGTAACAGCAGAATAGTGACTGCAGCTTTGGAGGATAAGACATGATGTAACAGCAGAACAGTGACTGCAGCTCTGGAGGATAAGACGCGATGTAACAGCAGAATAGTGACTGCGGCTTTGGAGGATAAGACATGATGTAACAGCAGAATAGTGACTGCGGCTCTGGAGGATAAGACGCGATGTAACAGCAGAATGGTGAGTGCAGCTCTGGAGGATAAGACGATGTTCACATGTCCGGTAATCATCAGTTAGAATGGATCCAGCAGTGAGTTGTGCAGACATAACTTTTTTTGTCTTGGTAAAAAAAAAACTGATTTAATCTTGATCCATTTATTTAATATTGTAATCTATGGTAATCAGATCTGCACAACTCGCTGATGGATGATTACTGCACATGTGAACATGGCCGTAGACATGCTGCTGCTCCTATCAGTATCCAGTTCTTATCTGCAGCTCCGCCTGTTGCTTTATTACTCTTCACCTCCTTTCCTCCTGTTTGGGAGTCTGCGCTTCATTCTCCTGCAGGGACAGAGGATACCGTCCATCATGGTGACAGTTCGGCTAGTCCCTGTGGATACATCGTGGCCTTCTGTATACATTGCGGTGATCGTGGTTCCTTTCTTTTTACCTTCTTGATCAGCCAATCAGATTACATTCTTACATTATATAGCATAACCCCCGGACCCTTGTGATCGGTCAGTTGTACGCAGTGTCAGACTGGGTTGGCACAGGCCCACCAGTAACACTGATTCTTGGGGCTCACTGTTCAGATACATCCAAACGTAACCTGACCCGAGTACACGAATCTACATTTGCTCCTGTGTAACATTCACTTGGCTAGCTTGTTTAATGAATGATTAGATTATACCTTTTTCTGCAAATTGTGAATCAAGTGTAATAACAGCTCATTAGCACGTCTTCACAGGAGCGGCCTACCGGAGGATTCTCCTGTTCTCCAGTAGGCCAGTCCATGCCTGGGTGTACGTTTCCAGTCAGTGTTGGTAATCGGCTCCTGGTGTGTCGGGGCCCCCTGGTCAGGGCTTCGTCCTTTGCGAGCAGTCTGCCGCCCTCCAGCCAGGATAGCAGCGGCACTGGAAGTGGGTGTCCATATACAACAGGTCCATCTTTGTGGCCTGTCCAGAGAGCCAGAAGCCTCCACCTCGCAGGTTTTTCCTGATACTGAAGCTTCCTGGGTGCAGGTGGAGCTGAGCCTCAGAGGAGGGGTCACGTCGCACGCAGCGTCCATTCCCGGTACATAGAGCCTGGCTACACAGCAAGGCGCCGCTGCTCACATTGACCACATACATCCCCAATGTATCATCTATATAGGACTTCACGGCGAGGCAAGCTTCCTGTAATAAAAGATGGACACAAGAGCTGACGATCATCAGGACTGAACTCATGCTACTGTACTGCAAAGACTGAGCAGGCAGCAAATGCAACTGGCACGGATGTGGCCCCGTGGCACACCTAGAATTCACGTGGCCCCACAGCAGGAAGGTAGCGAGTCCCCCAGACTGACAGTTCGATACTGGGACACTCACCTTACTGGAGCTGTAGTCCAAGTTCCCCCATAAGATGACCCCAGCGGCCCCTAGAGCTGCGCTCTGTCCGATCGTCTGGATCAAATCTTCCTGTGGAGGAAAAAAACCCACTGAGACCACGGATCTATGAATGGAGGTTACAATGTATCAACCTGAAGAATCCTGACTACATGTTATGCAACTCTGTATCTCACTGACAAAAGAAACCCTGCTGTAAGGAAAAGCAATGGTGCAAGTAACAGCAGCCGCCCAGCAGCCGTCCAGCAGCCGTCCAGCAGCCGTCCAGCAGCCGTCCAGCAGCCGCCCAGCAGCCGACCAGCAGCCGCCCAGCAGCCTCGCGCGTGCATGCACAACAACTTATACTCCATTATTTTCAATTAAGTTTCTGGATCTCACTGGGCACAGACATTCTGTGTGATCCAATGATTCTTTTGCACATTCCTGTATGGGAGGGAATCTAGCTGTATCCATCCTGAGCTCCTGGTTCATGAATGAAATGTCAGAACTAAAGTGGAGACTGACACTGACACAGGCACCAGAGCATAAGAGAAGAGTGATGAGGAAGGGATGGCTGTGCAATATAACATTCAGCAACCAGCAGCGCTTTGGACACAGCGTATTTTATTAGGTCAAAATCTGCAGCGGAGACTTGCGAAATTAACAAGCTGCAGATGAGTTTACGCAGATGAGTTTACGCAGCGTCAAAAACAAGCACAGTGGGCATGGGAGTTCTTATAAATGAAATAAAATGAAAAATGTAATTAACAAAATGGCGTCGGCTCCATTGGCTGGATGTCAGAATCTCCCCCAGAGGTGCTGATCTGATGTGATCGGCCCCCCACCCTCATAGATCTTCTGCTGAGGACACTCCAAAGGTTCTCAGTAGGGCTGAGGTCAGGGGAGGGTGGTGGCCGCACCAGGAGTTTCTCTCCTTTTATGCCCATAGCAGCCAATGACTCGGAGCAGGACCGGCTCCAGGTTTTTGTGGGCCCCGGGCGAAAGAGTCTCAGTGGCCCCTTTAACACATACCACGATTCATGATGCACAGATACCGCAGAGAAATATATATATAGTACAAGGCCAAAGATTTCACTTCTTACATTACATGAGTGATATCATCCATGTAGTATAATGCACAGCCCATAGTCATCCATACAGTATAATGCACAGCCCATAATCATCCATGTAATATAATGTACAGCCCATAGTCATCCATACAGTATAATGCACAGCCCATAGTCATACATGTAGTATAATGCACAGCCCATAGACACACATGTAGTGTAATGCACAGCCCATAGTCATCCATGCAGTATAATGCACAGCCCATAGTCATCCATACAGTATAATGCACAGCCCATAGTCTATATATATACTATAATGCACAGTCCATAGTCATCCATGCAGTATAATGCACAGTCCATAGTCATCCATACAGTATAATGCACAGCCCATAGTCATCCGTGCAGTATAATGCACAGCCCATAGTCATCCATATAGTATAATGCACAGCCCATAGTCATCCATATAGTATAATGCACAGCCCATAGTCATCCATACAGTATAATGCACAGCCCATAGTCTATATATATACTATAATGCACAGTCCATAGTCATCCATACAGTATAATGCACAGCCCATAGTCATCCGTGCAGTATAATACACAGCCCGTAGTCTATATATGTACTATATTGCGCAACCCATAGTCAACCATGAAGTATAATGCACAGCCCATAGTCATCCATGTAGTATAATGCACAGCCCATAGTCATCCATTGTAGTATAATGCACAGTCCATAGTCATCCATGTAGTATAATGCACAGCCCATAGTCATACATTGTAGTATAATGCACAGTCCATAGTCATCCATGTAGTATAATGCACAGCCCATAGTCATCCATGCAGTATAATGCAAAGCACATAGTCATCCATGTAGTATAATGCACAGCACATAGTCATCCATACAGTATAATGCACAGCCCATAGTCATCCATGTAGTATAATGCACTCCCCATAGTCATCCATGCAGTATAATGCACAGCCCATAGTCATCCATGCAGTATAATGCAAAGCACATAGTCATCCATGTAGTATAATGCACAGCACATAGTCATCCATACAGTATAATGCACAGCCCATAGTCATCCATGTAGTATAATGCACAGCCCATAGTCATCCATGCAGTATAATGCAAAGCACATAGTCATCCATACAGTATAATGCACAGCCCATAGTCCTCCATATAGTATAATACACAGTCCATAGTCATCCATATAGTATAATGCACAGCCCATAGTCATCCATATAGTATAATGCACAGCACATAGTCATCCATACAGTATAATGCACAACCCATAGTCATCCATGCAGTATAATGCACGGCCCATAATCATCCATGTAATATAATGTACAGCCCATAGTCATCCATGCAGTATAATGCACAGCCCATAGTCATACATGTAGTATAATGCACAGCCCATAGACATACATGTAGTGTAATGCACAGCCCATAGTCATCCATATAGTATAATGCACAGCCCATAGTCATCCATGCAGTATAATGCACAGCCCATAATCATCCATGTAATATAATGTACAGCCCATAGTCATCCATACAGTATAATGCACAGCCCATAGTCATACATGTAGTATAATGCACAGCCCATAGACACACATGTAGTGTAATGCACAGCCCATAGTCATCCATGCAGTATAATGCACAGCCCATAGTCATCCATACAGTATAATGCACAGCCCATAGTCTATATATATACTATAATGCACAGTCCATAGTCATCCATGCAGTATAATGCACAGTCCATAGTCATCCATACAGTATAATGCACAGCCCATAGTCATCCGTGCAGTATAATGCACAGCCCATAGTCATCCATATAGTATAATGCACAGCCCATAGTCATCCATATAGTATAATGCACAGCCCATAGTCATCCATACAGTATAATGCACAGCCCATAGTCTATATATATACTATAATGCACAGTCCATAGTCATCCATACAGTATAATGCACAGCCCATAGTCATCCGTGCAGTATAATACACAGCCCGTAGTCTATATATGTACTATATTGCGCAACCCATAGTCAACCATGAAGTATAATGCACAGCCCATAGTCATCCATGTAGTATAATGCACAGCCCATAGTCATCCATTGTAGTATAATGCACAGTCCATAGTCATCCATGTAGTATAATGCACAGCCCATAGTCATACATTGTAGTATAATGCACAGTCCATAGTCATCCATGTAGTATAATGCACAGCCCATAGTCATCCATGCAGTATAATGCAAAGCACATAGTCATCCATGTAGTATAATGCACAGCACATAGTCATCCATACAGTATAATGCACAGCCCATAGTCATCCATGTAGTATAATGCACTCCCCATAGTCATCCATGCAGTATAATGCACAGCCCATAGTCATCCATGCAGTATAATGCAAAGCACATAGTCATCCATGTAGTATAATGCACAGCACATAGTCATCCATACAGTATAATGCACAGCCCATAGTCATCCATGTAGTATAATGCACAGCCCATAGTCATCCATGCAGTATAATGCAAAGCACATAGTCATCCATACAGTATAATGCACAACCCATAGTCATCCATGCAGTATAATGCACAGCCCATAGTCATCCATGCAGTATAATGCAAAGCACATAGTCATCCATACAGTATAATGCACAGCCCATAGTCCTCCATATAGTATAATACACAGTCCATAGTCATCCATATAGTATAATGCACAGCCCATAGTCATCCATATAGTATAATGCACAGCACATAGTCATCCATACAGTATAATGCACAACCCATAGTCATCCATGCAGTATAATGCACGGCCCATAATCATCCATGTAATATAATGTACAGCCCATAGTCATCCATGCAGTATAATGCACAGCCCATAGTCATACATGTAGTATAATGCACAGCCCATAGACATACATGTAGTGTAATGCACAGCCCATAGTCATCCATATAGTATAATGCACAGCCCATAGTCATCCATGCAGTATAATGCACAGCCCATAGTCATCCATATAGTATAATGCACAGCCCATAGTCATCCATACAGTATAATGCACAGCCCATAGTCTATATATATACTATAATGCACAGTCCATAGTCATCCATACAGTATAATGCACAGCCCATAGTCATCCATACAGTATAATGCACAGCCCATAGTCATCCATGTAGTATAATGCACTCCCCATAGTCATCCATGCAGTATAATGCACAGCCCATAGTCATCCATGCAGTATAATGCAAAGCACATAGTCATCCATGTAGTATAATGCACAGCACATAGTCATCCATACAGTATAATGCAAAGCCCATAGTCATCCATGCAGTATAATGCACAGCCCATAGTCATCCATGCAGTATAATGCAAAGCACATAGTCATCCATACAGTATAATGCACAGCCCATAGTCCTCCATATAGTATAATACACAGCCCATAGTCATCCATATAGTATAATGCACAGCCCATAGTCATCCATATAGTATAATGCACAGCACATAGTCATCCATACAGTATAATGCACAACCCATAGTCATCCATGCAGTATAATGCACGGCCCATAATCATCCATGTAATATAATGTACAGCCCATAGTCATCCATGCAGTATAATGCACAGCCCATAGTCATACATGTAGTATAATGCACAGCCCATAGACATACATGTAGTGTAATGCACAGCCCATAGTCATCCATATAGTATAATGCACAGCCCATAGTCATCCATGCAGTATAATGCACAGCCCATAGTCATCCATATAGTATAATGCACAGCCCATAGTCATCCATACAGTATAATGCACAGCCCATAGTCTATATATATACTATAATGCACAGTCCATAGTCATCCATACAGTATAATGCACAGCCCATAGTCATCCATACAGTATAATGCACAGCCCATAGTCATCCGTGCAGTATAATGCACAGCCCATAGTCATCCATGCAGTATAATGCACAGCCCATAGTCATCCATGTAGTATAATGCTCAGTCCATGGTCATCCATGTAGTATAATGCACAGCCCCTAGTCATCCATGTAGTATAATGTACAGCACATAGTCATCCATGTAGTATAATGTACAGCCCATAGTCATACATGTAGTGTAATGCACAGCCCATAGTCATCCATGTAGTATAATGCACAGCCCATAGTCATCCATGTAATATAATGCACAGCCCATAGTCATCCATGTAGTATAATGCTCAGTCCATGGTCATCCATGTAGTATAATGCACAGCCCCTAGTCATCCATGTAGTATAATGCACAGCCCATAGTCATCCAGGTAGTATAATGCACAGCCCCTAGTCATCCATGTAGTATAATGTACAGCCCATAGACATACATGTAGTGTAATGCACAGCCCATAGTCATCCATGTAGTATAATGTACAGCCCATAGACATACATGTAGTGTAATGCAAAGCACATAGTCATCCATGTAGTATAATGCACAGCCCATAGTCATCCATGTAGTATAATGTACAGCCCATAGTCATACATGTAATATAATGCACAGCCCATAATCATCCATGTAATATAATGCACAGCCCATAGTTATCCATGTAGTATAATGCACAGCTCATAGTCATCCATGTAGTATAATGCACAGCCCATAGTCATCCAGGTAGTATAATGCACAGCCCCTAGTCATCCATGTAGTATAATGTACAGCCCATAGACATACATGTAGTGTAATGCACAGCCCATAGACATACATGTAGTGTAATGCACAGCCCATAGTCATCCATGTAGTATAATGCAAAGCACATAGTCATCCATGTAGTATAATGCACAGCCCATAGTCATCCATGTAGTATAATGTACAGCCCATAGTCATACATGTAATATAATGCACAGCCCATAATCATCCATGTAATATAATGCACAGCCCATAGTTATCCATGTAGTATAATGCACAGCCCATAGTCATCCATGTAGTATAATGCACAGCCCATAGTCATCCAGGTAGTATAATGCACAGCCCCTAGTCATCCATGTAGTATAATGTACAGCCCATAGACATACATGTAGTGTAATGCACAGCCCATAGACATACATGTAGTGTAATGCACAGCCCATAGTCATCCATGTAGTATAATGCAAAGCACATAGTCATCCATGTAGTATAATGCACAGCCCATAGTCATCCATGTAGTATAATGTACAGCCCATAGTCATACATGTAGTATAATGCACAGCCCATAGTCATCCATGCAGTATAATGCACAGCCCATAGTCATCCATAAAGTATAATGCACAGCTCATAGTCATCCATATAGTATAATGCACAGCCCATAATCATCCATGTAATATAATGCACAGCCCATAGCCATCCATACAGTATAATGCACAGCCCATAGTCATCCATGTAGTATAATGCACAGCCCATAGTCCACACATATAGTATAATGCACAGCCCATAGTCATCCATGTAGTATAATGCAAAGCACATAGTCATCCATGTAGTATAATGCACAGCCCATAGTCATCCATGTAGTGTAATGCACAGCCCATAGTCATCCATGTAGTATAATGCACAGCCCATAGTCATCCATGTAGTATAATGCACAGCCCATAGTCATCCATGTAGTATAATGCACAGCTCATAGTCATCCATGTAATATAATGCACAGCCCATAGTCATCCATGTAGTATAATGCACAGCCCATAATCATACATGTAGTATAATGCACAGCCTATAGTCATCCATGTAGTATAATGCACAGCCCATAGTCATCCATGTAATATAATGCACAGCCCATAGTCATCCATGTAGTATAATGCACAGCCCATAGTCATCCATGTAGTATAATGCACAGCCTATAGTCATCCATGTAGTATAATGCACAGCCCATAGTCATCCATATAGTATAATGCACAGCCCATAGTCATCCATGTAGTATAATGCACAGCCCATAGTCATCCATGTAGTATAATGCACAGCCCATAGTCATCCATGTAGTATAATGCACAGCCCATAGTCATCCATGTAGTATAATGCACAGCCCATAGTCATCCATGTAGCATAATGCACAGCCCATAGTCATCCATGTAGTATAATGCACAGCCCATAGTCATCCATGTAGTATAATGCACAGCCCATAGTCATCCATATAGTATAATGCACAGCCCATAGTCATCCATGTAGTATAATGCACAGCCCATAGTCATCCATGTAGTGTAATGCACAGCCCATAGTCATCCATGTAGTATAATGCACAGCCCATAGTCATCCATGCAGTATAATGCACAGCCTATAGTCATCCATGTAGTATAATGCACAGCCTATAGTCATCCATGTAGTATAATGCACAGCCCATAGTCATCCATATAGTATAATGCACAGCCCATAGTCATCCATGTAGTATAATGCACAGCCCATAGTCATCCATGTAGTATAATGCACAGCCCATAGTCATCCATGTAGCATAATGCACAGCCCATAGTCATCCATGTAGTATAATGCACAGCTCATAGTCATCCATGTAATATAATGCACAGCCCATAGTCATCCATGTAGTATAATGCACAGCCTATAGTCATCCATGTAGTATAATGCACAGCCTATAGTTATACATGTGATATAATGCACAGCCCATAGTCATCCATGTAGTATAATGCACAGCCCATAGTCATACATGTAATACAATGCACAGCCCATAGTCATCCATGCAGTATAATGCACAGCCCATAGTCATCCATGTAGTATAATGCACAGCCCATAGTCATCCATGCAGTATAATGCACAGCCCATAGTTATCCATGTAGTATAATGTACAGCCCATAGTCATCCATGTAGTATAATGCACAGACCATAGTCATCCATGTAGTATAATGCTCAGTCCATGGTCATCCATGTAGTATAATGCACAGCCCATAGTCATCCATGTAGTATAATGCACAGCCCATAGTCATCCATGCAGTATAATGCACAGACCATAGTCATCTATGTAGTATAATGCACAGCCCATAGTCATCCATGTAGTATAATGCACAGCCCATAGTCATCCATGCAGTATAATGCACAGACCATAGTCATCCATGTAGTATAATGCTCAGTCCATGGTCATCCATGTAGTATAATGCACAGCCCATAGTCATCCATGTAGTATAATGCTCAGTCCATGGTCATCCATGTAGTATAATGCACAGCCCATAGTCATCCATGTAATATAATGCACAGCCCATAGTCATCCATGTAGTATAATGCACAGCCCATAGTCATCCATGTAGTATAATGCACAGCCTATAGTCATCCATGTAGTATAATGCACAGCCCATAGTCATCCATATAGTATAATGCACAGCCCATAGTCATCCATGTAGTATAATGCACAGCCCATAGTCATCCATGTAGTATAATGCACAGCCCATAGTCATCCATGTAGTATAATGCACAGCCCATAGTCATCCATGTAGTATAATGCACAGCCCATAGTCATCCATGTAGCATAATGCACAGCCCATAGTCATCCATGTAGTATAATGCACAACCCATAGTCATCCATGCAGTATAATGCACGGCCCATAATCATCCATGTAATATAATGTACAGCCCATAGTCATCCATGCAGTATAATGCACAGCCCATAGTCATACATGTAGTATAATGCACAGCCCATAGACATACATGTAGTGTAATGCACAGCCCATAGTCATCCATATAGTATAATGCACAGCCCATAGTCATCCATGCAGTATAATGCACAGCCCATAGTCATCCATATAGTATAATGCACAGCCCATAGTCATCCATACAGTATAATGCACAGCCCATAGTCTATATATATACTATAATGCACAGTCCATAGTCATCCATACAGTATAATGCACAGCCCATAGTCATCCATACAGTATAATGCACAGCCCATAGTCATCCGTGCAGTATAATGCACAGCCCATAGTCATCCATGCAGTATAATGCACAGCCCATAGTCATCCATGTAGTATAATGCTCAGTCCATGGTCATCCATGTAGTATAATGCACAGCCCCTAGTCATCCATGTAGTATAATGTACAGCACATAGTCATCCATGTAGTATAATGTACAGCCCATAGTCATACATGTAGTGTAATGCACAGCCCATAGTCATCCATGTAGTATAATGCACAGCCCATAGTCATCCATGTAATATAATGCACAGCCCATAGTCATCCATGTAGTATAATGCTCAGTCCATGGTCATCCATGTAGTATAATGCACAGCCCCTAGTCATCCATGTAGTATAATGCACAGCCCATAGTCATCCAGGTAGTATAATGCACAGCCCCTAGTCATCCATGTAGTATAATGTACAGCCCATAGACATACATGTAGTGTAATGCACAGCCCATAGTCATCCATGTAGTATAATGTACAGCCCATAGACATACATGTAGTGTAATGCAAAGCACATAGTCATCCATGTAGTATAATGCACAGCCCATAGTCATCCATGTAGTATAATGTACAGCCCATAGTCATACATGTAATATAATGCACAGCCCATAATCATCCATGTAATATAATGCACAGCCCATAGTTATCCATGTAGTATAATGCACAGCTCATAGTCATCCATGTAGTATAATGCACAGCCCATAGTCATCCAGGTAGTATAATGCACAGCCCCTAGTCATCCATGTAGTATAATGTACAGCCCATAGACATACATGTAGTGTAATGCACAGCCCATAGACATACATGTAGTGTAATGCACAGCCCATAGTCATCCATGTAGTATAATGCAAAGCACATAGTCATCCATGTAGTATAATGCACAGCCCATAGTCATCCATGTAGTATAATGTACAGCCCATAGTCATACATGTAATATAATGCACAGCCCATAATCATCCATGTAATATAATGCACAGCCCATAGTTATCCATGTAGTATAATGCACAGCCCATAGTCATCCATGTAGTATAATGCACAGCCCATAGTCATCCAGGTAGTATAATGCACAGCCCCTAGTCATCCATGTAGTATAATGTACAGCCCATAGACATACATGTAGTGTAATGCACAGCCCATAGACATACATGTAGTGTAATGCACAGCCCATAGTCATCCATGTAGTATAATGCAAAGCACATAGTCATCCATGTAGTATAATGCACAGCCCATAGTCATCCATGTAGTATAATGTACAGCCCATAGTCATACATGTAGTATAATGCACAGCCCATAGTCATCCATGCAGTATAATGCACAGCCCATAGTCATCCATAAAGTATAATGCACAGCTCATAGTCATCCATATAGTATAATGCACAGCCCATAATCATCCATGTAATATAATGCACAGCCCATAGCCATCCATACAGTATAATGCACAGCCCATAGTCATCCATGTAGTATAATGCACAGCCCATAGTTCACACATATAGTATAATGCACAGCCCATAGTCATCCATGTAGTATAATGCAAAGCACATAGTCATCCATGTAGTATAATGCACAGCCCATAGTCATCCATGTAGTGTAATGCACAGCCCATAGTCATCCATGTAGTATAATGCACAGCCCATAGTCATCCATGTAGTATAATGCACAGCCCATAGTCATCCATGTAGTATAATGCACAGCTCATAGTCATCCATGTAATATAATGCACAGCCCATAGTCATCCATGTAGTATAATGCACAGCCCATAATCATACATGTAGTATAATGCACAGCCTATAGTCATCCATGTAGTATAATGCACAGCCCATAGTCATCCATGTAATATAATGCACAGCCCATAGTCATCCATGTAGTATAATGCACAGCCCATAGTCATCCATGTAGTATAATGCACAGCCTATAGTCATCCATGTAGTATAATGCACAGCCCATAGTCATCCATATAGTATAATGCACAGCCCATAGTCATCCATGTAGTATAATGCACAGCCCATAGTCATCCATGTAGTATAATGCACAGCCCATAGTCATCCATGTAGTATAATGCACAGCCCATAGTCATCCATGTAGTATAATGCACAGCCCATAGTCATCCATGTAGCATAATGCACAGCCCATAGTCATCCATGTAGTATAATGCACAGCCCATAGTCATCCATGTAGTATAATGCACAGCCCATAGTCATCCATATAGTATAATGCACAGCCCATAGTCATCCATGTAGTATAATGCACAGCCCATAGTCATCCATGTAGTATAATGCACAGCCCATAGTCATCCATGTAGTATAATGCACAGCCCATAGTCATCCATGCAGTATAATGCACAGCCTATAGTCATCCATGTAGTATAATGCACAGCCTATAGTCATCCATGTAGTATAATGCACAGCCCATAGTCATCCATATAGTATAATGCACAGCCCATAGTCATCCATGTAGTATAATGCACAGCCCATAGTCATCCATGTAGTATAATGCACAGCCCATAGTCATCCATGTAGTATAATGCACAGCTCATAGTCATCCATGTAATATAATGCACAGCCCATAGTCATCCATGTAGTATAATGCACAGCCTATAGTCATCCATGTAGTATAATGCACAGCCTATAGTTATACATGTGATATAATGCACAGCCCATAGTCATCCATGTAGTATAATGCACAGCCCATAGTCATACATGTAATACAATGCACAGCCCATAGTCATCCATGCAGTATAATGCACAGCCCATAGTCATCCATGTAGTATAATGCACAGCCCATAGTCATCCATGCAGTATAATGCACAGCCCATAGTTATCCATGTAGTATAATGTACAGCCCATAGTCATCCATGTAGTATAATGCACAGACCATAGTCATCCATGTAGTATAATGCTCAGTCCATGGTCATCCATGTAGTATAATGCACAGCCCATAGTCATCCATGTAGTATAATGCACAGCCCATAGTCATCCATGCAGTATAATGCACAGACCATAGTCATCTATGTAGTATAATGCACAGCCCATAGTCATCCATGTAGTATAATGCACAGCCCATAGTCATCCATGCAGTATAATGCACAGACCATAGTCATCCATGTAGTATAATGCTCAGTCCATGGTCATCCATGTAGTATAATGCACAGCCCATAGTCATCCATGTAGTATAATGCTCAGTCCATGGTCATCCATGTAGTATAATGCACAGCCCATAGTCATCCATGTAATATAATGCACAGCCCATAGTCATCCATGTAGTATAATGCACAGCCCATAGTCATCCATGTAGTATAATGCACAGCCTATAGTCATCCATGTAGTATAATGCACAGCCCATAGTCATCCATATAGTATAATGCACAGCCCATAGTCATCCATGTAGTATAATGCACAGCCCATAGTCATCCATGTAGTATAATGCACAGCCCATAGTCATCCATGTAGTATAATGCACAGCCCATAGTCATCCATGTAGTATAATGCACAGCCCATAGTCATCCATGTAGTATAATGCACAGCCCATAGTCATCCATGTAGCATAATGCACAGCCCATAGTCATCCATGTAGTATAATGCACAGCCCATAGTCATCCATGTAGTATAATGCACAGCCCATAGTCATCCATATAGTATAATGCACAGCCCATAGTCATCCATGTAGTATAATGCACAGCCCATAGTCATCCATGTAGTATAATGCACAGCCCATAGTCATCCATGTAGTATAATGCACAGCCCATAGTCATCCATGCAGTATAATAGCCTATAGTCATCCATGTAGTATAATGCACAGCCTATAGTCATCCATGTAGTATAATGCACAGCCCATAGTCATCCATATAGTATAATGCACAGCCCATAGTCATCCATGTAGTATAATGCACAGCCCATAGTCATCCATGTAGTATAATGCACAGCCCATAGTCATCCATGTAGCATAATGCACAGCCCATAGTCATCCATGTAGTATAATGCACAGCTCATAGTCATCCATGTAATATAATGCACAGCCCATAGTCATCCATGTAGTATAATGCACAGCCTATAGTCATCCATGTAGTATAATGCACAGCCTATAGTTATACATGTGATATAATGCACAGCCCATAGTCATCCATGTAGTATAATGCACAGCCCATAGTCATACATGTAATACAATGCACAGCCCATAGTCATCCATGCAGTATAATGCACAGCCCATAGTCATCCATGTAGTATAATGCACAGCCCATAGTCATCCATGCAGTATAATGCACAGCCCATAGTTATCCATGTAGTATAATGTACAGCCCATAGTCATCCATGTAGTATAATGCACAGACCATAGTCATCCATGTAGTATAATGCTCAGTCCATGGTCATCCATGTAGTATAATGCACAGCCCATAGTCATCCATGTAGTATAATGCACAGCCCATAGTCATCCATGCAGTATAATGCACAGACCATAGTCATCTATGTAGTATAATGCACAGCCCATAGTCATCCATGTAGTATAATGCACAGCCCATAGTCATCCATGCAGTATAATGCACAGACCATAGTCATCCATGTAGTATAATGCTCAGTCCATGGTCATCCATGTAGTATAATGCACAGCCCATAGTCATCCATGTAGTATAATGCTCAGTCCATGGTCATCCATGTAGTATAATGCACAGCCCATAGTCATCCATGTAGTATAATGCACAGCCCATAGTCATCCATGTAGTATAATGCTCAGTCCATGGTCATCCATGTAGTATAATGCACAGCCCATAGTCATCCATGCAGTATAATGCACAGCCCATAGTCATCCATGCAGTATAATGCACAGCCCATAGTCATCCATGTAGTATAATGCACAGCCCATAGTCATCCATGCAGTCTAATGCACAGCCCATAGTCATCCATGCAGTATAATGCACAGCCCATAGTCATCCATGCAGTATAATGCACAGCCCATAGTCATCCATGTAGTATAATGCACAGCCCATAGTCATCCATGCAGTATAATGCACAGACCATAGTCATCCATGTAGTATAATGCTCAGTCCATGGTCATCCATGTAGTATAATGCACAGCCCATAGTCATCCATGTAGTATAATGCTCAGTCCATGGTCATCCATGTAGTATAATGCACAGCCCATAGTCATCCATGTAGTATAATGCTCAGTCCATGGTCATCCATATAGTATAATGCACAGCCCATAGTCATCCATATAGTATAATGCACAGCCCATAGTCATCCATGTAGTATAATGCACAGCCCCTAGTCATCCATGTAGTATAATGCACAGCCCATAGTCATACATGTAGTATAATGCACAGCCCATAGTCATCCATGTAGTATAAAGCACAGCCCATAGTCATCCATATAGTATAATGCACAGCCCATAGTCATCCATGTAGTATAATGCACAGCCCATAGTCTATATATGTACTATATTGCACAGCCCATAGTCATCAAAGGAGTATAATGCACGGCACATAGTCATCCATGTAGTATAATGCACAGCCCATAGTCATCCATGCAGTATAATGCACAGCCCATAGTCATCCACGTAGTATAATGCACAGCCCATAGTCATCCATGTAGTATAATGCTGAGTCCATGGTCATCCATGTAGTATAATGCACAGCCCATAGTCATCCATGTAGTATAATGCACAGACCATAGTCATCCATATAGTATAATGCACAGCCCATAGTCATCCATGTAGTACAATGCTCAGTCCATGGTCATCCATGTAGTATAATGCACAGCCCATAGTCATCCATGCAGTATAATGCACAGCCCATAGTCATCCATGCAGTATAATGCACAGCCCATAGTCATCCATGTAGTATAATGCACAGCCCATAGTCATCCATGCAGTATAATGCACAGCCCATAGTCATTCATGCAGTATAATGCACAGCCCATAGTCATCCATGCAGTATAATGCACAGCCCATAGTTATCCATGTAGTATAATGCACAGCCCATAGTCATCCATGCAGTATAATGCACAGACCATAGTCATCCATGTAGTATAATGCTCAGTCCATGGTCATCCATGTAGTATAATGCACAGCCCATAGTCATCCATGTAGTATAATGCTCAGTCCATGGTCATCCATGTAGTATAATGCACAGCCCATAGTCATCCATGTAGTATAATGCTCAGTGCATGGTCATCCATATAGTATAATGCACAGCCCATAGTCATCCATATAGTATAATGCACAGCCCATAGTCATCCATGTAGTATAATGCACAGCCCATAGTCATCCATATAGTATAATGCACAGCCCATAGTCATCCATGTAGTATAATGCTCAGTCCATGGTCATCCATGTAGTATAATGCACAGCCCATAGTCATCCATGCAGTATAATGCACAGCCCATAGTCATCCATGCAGTATAATGCACAGCCCATAGTCATCCATGTAGTATAATGTACAGCCCATAGTCATACATGTAATATAATGCACAGCCCCTAGTCATCCATGTAGTATAATGCACAGCCCATAGTCATACATGTAGTATAATGCACAGCCCATAGTCATCCATGTAGTATAAAGCACAGCCCATAGTCATCCATACAGTATAATGCACAGCCCATAGTCATCCATATAGTATAATGCACAGCCCATAGTCTATATATGTACTATATTGCACAGCCCATAGTCATCAAAGGAGTATAATGCACGGCACATAGTCATCCATGTAGTATAATGCACATCCCATAGTCATCCATGTAGTATAATGCACAGCCCATAGTCATCCATGCAGTATAATGCACAGCCCATAGTCATCCATGTAGTATAATGCACAGCCCATAGTCATCCATGCAGTATAATGCACAGCCCATAGTCATCCACGTAGTATAATGCACAGCCCATAGTCATCCATGTAGTATAATGCTGAGTCCATGGTCATCCATGTAGTATAATGCACAGCCCATAGTCATCCATGTAGTATAATGCACAGCCCATAGTCATCCATGTAGTATAATGCTCAGTCCATGGTCATCCATGTAGTATAATGCACAGCCCATAGTCATCCATGCAGTATAATGCACAGCCCATAGTCATCCATGCAGTATAATGCACAGCCCATAGTCATCCATGTAGTATAATGCACAGCCCATAGTCATCCATGCAGTATAATGCACAGCCCATAGTCATCCATGCAGTATAATGCACAGCCCATAGTCATCCATGCAGTATAATGCACAGCCCATAGTTATCCATGTAGTATAATGCACAGCCCATAGTCATCCATGCAGTATAATGCACAGACCATAGTCATCCATGTAGTATAATGCTCAGTCCATGGTCATCCATGTAGTATAATGCACAGCCCATAGTCATCCATGTAGTATAATGCTCAGTCCATGGTCATCCATGTAGTATAATGCACAGCCCATAGTCATCCATGTAGTATAATGCTCAGTCCATGGTCATCCATATAGTATAATGCACAGCCCATAGTCATCCATGTAGTATAATGCACAGCCCATAGTCATCCATGCAGTATAATGCACAGCCCATAGTCATCCATGTAGTATAATGCACAGCCCATAGTCATCCATGTAGTATAATGCACAGCCCATAGTCATCCATGTAGTATAATGCACAGCCCATAGTCATCCATGCAGTATAATGCACAGCCCATAGTCATCCACGTAGTATAATGCACAGCCCATAGTCATCCATGTAGTATAATGCTGAGTCCATGGTCATCCATGTAGTATAATGCACAGCCCATAGTCATCCATGTAGTATAATGCACAGCCCATAGTCATCCATGTAGTATAATGCTCAGTCCATGGTCATCCATGTAGTATAATGCACAGCCCATAGTCATCCATGCAGTATAATGCACAGCCCATAGTCATCCATGCAGTATAATGCACAGCCCATAGTCATCCATGTAGTATAATGCACAGCCCATAGTCATCCATGCAGTATAATGCACAGCCCATAGTCATCCATGCAGTATAATGCACAGCCCATAGTCATCCATGCAGTATAATGCACAGCCCATAGTTATCCATGTAGTATAATGCACAGCCCATAGTCATCCATGCAGTATAATGCACAGCCCATAGTCATCCATGTAGTATAATGCTCAGTCCATGGTCATCCATGTAGTATAATGCACAGCCCATAGTCATCCATGTAGTATAATGCTCAGTCCATGGTCATCCATATAGTATAATGCACAGCCCATAGTCATCCATATAGTATAATGCACAGCCCATAGTCATCCATGTAGTATAATGCACAGCCCATAGTCATCCATATAGTATAATGCACAGCCCATAGTCATCCATGCAGTATAATGCACAGCCCCTAGTCATCCATGTAGTATAATGTACAGCCCATAGTCATACATGTAGTATAATGCACAGCCCATAGTCATCCATGTAGTATAAAGCACAGCCCATAGTCATCCATACAGTATAATGCACAGCCCATAGTCATCCATGTAGTATAATGCACAGCCCATAGTCATCAAAGGAGTATAATGCACGGCACATAGTCATCCATGCAGTATAATGCACATCCAATAGTCATCCATGTAGTATAATGCACAGCCCATAGTCATCCATGCAGTATAATGCACAGCCCATAGTCATCCATGTAGTATAATGCACAGCTCATAGTCATCCATGTAGTATAATGCACAGCCCATAGTCATCCATGTAGTATAATGCACAGCCCATAGTCATCCATGTAGTATAATGCACAGCCCATAGTCATCCATGTAGTATAATGCACAGCCCATAGTCATCCATGCAGTATAATGCACAGCCCATAGTCATCCATGTAGTATAATGCACAGCCCATAGTCATCCATGTAGTATAATGCACAGCCCATAGTCATCCACGTAGTATAATGCACAGCCCATAGTCATTCATGCAGTATAATGCACAGGCCATAGTCATCCATGCAGTATAATGCACAGCCCATAGTCATCCATGTAGTATAATGCACAGCCCATAGTCATCCACGTAGTATAATGCACAGCCCATAGTCATCCATGCAGTATAATGCACAGACCATAGTCATCCATGCAGTATAATGCACATCCAATAGTCATCCATGTAGTATAATGCACAGCCCATAGTCATTCATGCAGTATAATGCACAGACCATAGTCATCCATGCAGTATAATGCACAGCCCATAGTCATCCATGTAGTATAATGCACAGCCCATAGTCATCCACGTAGTATAATGCACAGCCCATAGTCATCCATGCAGTATAATGCACAGACCATAGTCATCCATGCAGTATAATGCACATCCAATAGTCATCCACGTAGTATAATGCACAGCCCATAGTCATTCATGCAGTATAATGCACAGACCATAGTCATCCATGCAGTATAATGCACAGCCCATAGTCATCCATGTAGTATAATGCACAGCCCATAGTCATCCACGTAGTATAATGCACAGCCCGTAGTCATCCATGCAGTATAATGCACAGCCCATAGTCATCCATGTAGTATAATGCACAGCCCATAGTCATCCACGTAGTATAATGCACAGCCCATAGTCATCCATGCAGTATAATGCACAGACCATAGTCATACATGTAATAGTATGGTTACCATGTACTCACTGGTTTTAAAAAAATAAATACTCACCTTCCCTTTGCTCCCCCGCTACGCGGCGTCCTCTTCTGAAGTCAGCATCTGACTTCAGCGTGCAAGTGACGGGAGCACATGATGTCACTGCCATGTGCCCCCGATCATGTGTATACCGACGTCAGCTGTTAGCCTCTAATTGGCCGTCAGCGTGTATTGCTGCGCACGGACCCGAGGACGCACATCCAGCTGAAGTATTTGCTAGCATCGGCGGGCCGCTCACCTGCTGAGCCCGGGCGACAGCTGCGCCCATGTTAGTTACGCCCCTGCTGATGACGAGTGGGCCTCCCGTTTGTCCAGGGCCCGCCACTTGCCCAGCTGCACCGGGTGGTGACTCCGACCCTAACTTGGAGGTTTCTTTGCAGCATGAGATGAAGAGGATTCTTCTACGGACGGCGCGGTTCTTTTTATACCAAAGAAGAAAGTGGTCGGTCAGAAACTCTATAGACTTTGCCGAGGTAAATTTCACACCTTCAGGGACTCCTGATCAAAATTCCTAAAATTGTGAACAGTGAAGCAAGTTGAAGATGAAATGATCTAAAAGGCCTAAAGTTAAAGATGACACATTTCATTTGTATTTTAGGCAAAAAAAAAATTTTGTCATTTTTTTATGTTTTAAAAATTATAAAAAGGAAAATGGGCCAATGCAAAAGTTTGTGCCCCCTGCATGGTTAGTCCCTAGTAGCGCCCCCTTTTGCAGGTATCACAGCTTGTAAACGCTTTTTGGAGCCAGACAAGAGTCTTTCAGTTCTTGTTTGCGGGATTTTCCTCCGTTCTTCCTTGGAGAATTCCTCCAGTTCTGTGAGATTCCTGGGGCGTCTTGCATGCGCTGCTATTTTGAGGTCTAGCCGCAGATTTTCAATGATGTTCAGATCAGGGGACTGTGAGGGCCATTGTAAAACCTTCAGCTTGCGCCTTTTGAGGTCGTCTATTGTGGATTGTGACCTGTGTTTAGGATCATTCTCCATTTGTAGAATCATCCTCTTTTCAGATTCAGCTTTTTTACAGATGGTGTTATGTTTGTTTCAAGAATTTGTTGAAATTTCATTGAATCCATTCTTCCCTCTTTCCGTGAAATGTTCACCGTGCCATTGGCTGCAATACAACCCCAAAGCATGATTGATCCTTGTTACGGGTCCGAGTGGTGGAACCTCTGTGCTTCGGTGCAAGGAGGGACCAGAGGGGCGTAACTAAGTCCCTACTCGGCCTGACCGGGGTCACACGGCGGCTTAGTCGACTCTGTGAACCAGGGAGGGGCCGGGCAGGTGGACCAGGTGCCACTCTGGGACCGACCTTGTATGAGAGCAGGTGACTCCCACGGGTCAGATGGCAGGAACTGACCGGTACAGCGGATGAGGACGGCAGGAAGGCTGACGGGTGGTCTGGGTAGATAAGCAGGCTGGTTCGGCAGAAAGCCAGACGGGTGCTCCGGGTAGGCAAGCAGGCGGGCACGGCAGGTAACAGGCAGGTGCTCCAGGTAAACAGATTGACGGGCACGGCAGGTAACAGACGGGTTCTCCGGGTAGGCAAGAAGCTGGCACGGCAGGTAACAGGCAGGTGCTCCAGGTAGGCAGACTGGCGGGCATGGCGGGTTACAGGCAGGTGCTCCAGGTAAGCAGGCTGGTGGGCACGACAGGTAACAGGCAGGTGCTCCAGGTAGGCAGGCTGGCGGGCACGGCAGGTGACAGACGGGTTCTCCGGGTAGGCAAGAAGCGGGCACGGCAGGTAACAGGCAGGTGCTCCAGGTAGGCAGACTGGCGGGCACGGCGGGTTACAGGCAGGTGCTCCAGGTAAGCAGGCTGGCGGGCTTAACTGTGGACAGACTGGAGGACAGAACTGTTAGACAGGCTGGCGGGCTGGACTGACAGGCAGTGGGACATGAGGGCTGGAGCAAGTGTATAGCACACAGAACAACAACCTTGCACAGGCACCTCCATTTTGGAGGAGGTGCCTTATATAGGGGAAGTCCTCTGGCCATTGGCCGGGGACTCTATAAGACGGCGCGCGCGACCCCTTTAAGAGGGAGGGAGCGCGCGCACGCGCCCGGAGCACAGTGCTCGGGAAGCTGCGCGCGGCACGTGCCACAGCAGCGGGAAGCAGGAAGACGCCGGACCTGGATCGCGGCGGTGTGGGGAACGGCGTCTCTGCCAGGCGGGGGTCAGAGACGCCGATGCTACAATCCTCCTCCATGCTTGGCGAGATGCTCTCCTGAAATTCTGTGCCCTTTTTTCTCCACACATACCTTTGATCATTGTGGCCACAGACTTCTATTTTAACCTCATTGGTCCGCAGGACTTTTTTCCAAAATGCATCAGGCTTGTTTAGATGTTCTGTTGCATTTCTGATGCTGAATTTTATGGTGATGACGCAGGAGAGGTTTTCTTCTGATGTCTCTTCCATGAAGGCCATATTTGTGCAGGTGTCTCTGAACAGTAGAACAATGTACCACAACTCCAGAGTCTGCTACATCTTTCTGAAGGTCTTTTGCAGTCAAGCGGGGGTCTGATTTGCCTCTTTAGCAATCCTACGAGCAGCTCTCACTGAAATTTTGCTTGGTCTTCCAGACCTTATCTTGACCTCCACTGTTCCTGGTAACTGCCATATCTTTATTACATTTTGAACTGAGGAAAGGGTGACTTGGAAACCCTTTGCTATCTCCTTCTAGCTTCTCCTGCTTTGTGGCCTCCACCATTGTCAGAGCTCGGCAGCTGCTTAGAAGACCCCACGGCTGCTGGTTTGGGCAGAAGGTTAGAGGAGGTTTTTATAAAGCTGGAAATTTGCATCACCGGCCTTTCCTAACGATGATAGTGAACAAGCCATAACCCTAACAGGCTAATTAAGGTCTGACACCTTGGTCAAAGTTATCTAAGCACACAAATCTCCAAGTGTGCACAAACTTTTGCATTGGCCCATTTTCCATTTTGTAATTTTTAAAATGTAAAAAATTAAAATATACAGTATTTTTTAAAATACAAAGGAAATGTGTCATCTCTAACTTTAGGCCTTTTAGATCATTTCATCTTCAACTTGCTTAACTTTTCACAATAACAGTAATTTTGACCAGGGGTGCACAAACTTTTACATGCCACTGATTAGCTCCGTATACTAAGCACAGCTCTGTCATCCCACCGGTAGAAGCTCACCCATTCAGCAGATGTAGAGAGGACGACCTGCAGCTCCTGTCCTGTGGAGGAGAGCTTGTGAGCTCCTTACCTGCTCCAGGAAGTCCATGCTGTAGACATAAACGATTCTGGCGTAGGGCAGGACCGGGATCTGCCCCTCCGATCCCGCAGTGGACACTCGGAAAGCTTCTCCTAATCTGTACCTCACGTATCGGCCGACATACTGTGATTTCCTCAGCGACTCTTCCAGGTAGATGTCAGGGTACAGGGCACGGCTGGATCTCCACATCCACCGCAGTTGGTCGTTCCTCTCCACCTCGACCTGCGGACATTCTCCGGTGTAATTGTGACTTGAGTTTTTATAGCCATAATTATAGCAGGAAGGAAAACCATAAAACCCCCACAATCCGCCCATTCTAAACTTACACCCCAAATTCAGGGTGTCTTCCATGAACATTACAGCCGCCTCCTCGAATTCCTTCTTTGCCTCCTTCTTCACCTTCTCATCCGACCATTGTGGGTGCCGCTGCCTCACCAGCTCCTCAGAACGCTGCCGGTAGATGGACTTTGTATCCCAGTTGCGGTCCCATAGAGGCCTCCAGCTCTCCCAGTCCACAACCACCACACCCTTGAAGTCTGGAGACACTATTGTGGCATTAAGGTCCTCAAAAGCTTTCTTGAGATGCTCTGTGAGGCTGGCATTTTGGGGAGTACCACCATTGATGGGGTTGCCATCACTGTCATAGTAAGGATAGAGCCCTAGTTGAGATATATAGAAGATGACCATCTCACTGCCCACAAACGACTGGTTCTCATTAACAACAATGTCAAAGGGACTCAGATCCAGAGCCACCCTGTACTTGTCCCAACACCGGCTGCTCGGGGCGTTCCAGACCGTAACAAAAGGTCTTCCAGGGAGGAGACATGCTGGACCGGCAAGAGTTAACACCAGGACTGTGAGCAGCGTGAAAACCAGGAGGAGAGCGCCGCTCATCACTGAGCCTAAACAGAACGGGAAACATATACAACCTGTGAGTTGTTGGATACTGGTGAAAGTGCGATATAATCTGTGAGTTGTCAGATACTGGTGAAAGTGCGATATAATCTGTGAGTTGTCGGATACTGGTGAACGTGCAATATAATCTGTGAGTTGTCGGATACTTGTGAACGTGAGATATAGTCTGTGAGTTGTCGGATACTGATAAACGTGAAATATAATCTGTGAGTTGTCGGATACTGGTGAAAGTGCGATATAATCTGTGAGTTGTCAGATACTGGTGAATGTGCAATATAATCTGTGAGTTGTCAGATACTGGTGAAAGTGCGATATATTCTGTGAGTTGTCGGATACTGGTGAACGTGCAATATAATCTGTGAGCTGTCTGATACTGGTGAACGTGCTATATAATCTGTGAGTTGTCGGGTACTGGTGAACGTGCGATATAATCTGTGAGTTGTCGGATACTGGTGAATGTGCAATGTAATCTGTGAGTTGTCGGATACTGGTGAACGTGCGATATATTCTGTGAGTTGTCAGATACTGGTGAACATATACAGTCTGTGAGCAATCGGATACTGGTGAACGTGCGATATAATCTAAGTTGTCGGATACTGGTGAACGTGCGATAAAATATGAGCTGTCGGATACTGGTGAACGTGCGATAAAATATGAGCTGTCGGATACTGGTGAACATGCGATATAATCTGAGCTGTCGGATACTTGTGAACGTGCGATAAAATTTGAGCTGTCGGATACTGATGAACGTGCGATATAATCTGAGCTGTCGGATACTGGTGAACGTGCGATATAATCTGTGAGTTGTCAGATACTGGTGAACGTGCGATATAATCTGTGAGTTGTCGGATACTGGTGAACGTGCGATAAAATTTGAGCTGTCGGATACTGGTGAACATGCGATATAATCTGTGAGTTGTCGGATACTGGTGAACATGAGATATAATCTGTGAGTTGTCGGATACTGGTGAACGTGCGATCTAATCTGAGTTGTCGGATACTGGTGAACGTGCAATATAATCTGTGAGTTGTCGGATACTAGTGTGTATGTGCGATATAATCTGCGAGTTGTCGGATACTGGTGTACGTGCGATATAATCTGCGAGTTGTCGGATACTGGTGAACGTGCGATGTAATCTGTGAGTTGTCGGATAATGGTGTACATGCGATATAATCTGTGAGTTAACGGATACTGGTGAACGTGTAATATAATATGTGAGTTGTCAGATACTGGTGAAAGTGCAATATAATTTGAGTTGTCGGATACTGGTGAACGTGCAATATAATCTGTGAGCTTTCTGATACTGGTGAACATGCTATATAATCTGTGAGCTGTCGGGAACTGGTGAACGTGCGATATAATCTGTGAGTTGTCGGATACTGGTGAACGTGCGATATAATCTGTGAGTTGTCGGATACTGGTGATCGTGCGATTTAATCTGTGAGTTGTCGGATACTGGTGAACGTGCGATATAATCTGCGAGTTGTTTTATACTGGTGAACGTGCGATATAATCTGTGAGTTGTCGGATAGTGGTGAACGTGCAATATAATCTGTAAATTGTCGGATACTGGTGAACATGTGATATAATCTGAGTTGTCGGATAATGGTGAACGTGCGATATAATCTGTGAGTTGTTGGATACTGGTGAAAGTGCGATATAATCTGTGAGTTGTCGGATACTGGTGAATGTGAGATATACTCTGTGAGTTGTCAGATACTGGTGAACATATACAGTCTGTGAGTTGTTAGATACTAGTGAACATATACAGTCTGTGAGTTGTCGGATACTGGTGAACATACGATATAATCTGTGAGTTGTCAGATACTGGTGAACGTGCGGTATAATCTGTGAGTTGTCGAATACTGGTGAACGTGAGATATAGTCTGTGAGTTGCTGGATACTGGTGAACATGCGATATAATCTGTGAGTTGTTGGATACTGATGAACGTGTGATATAATCTGTGAGTTGTCGGATACTGGTGAACGTGCGATATAATCTGCGAGTTGTCGGATACTGGTGAATGTGCGATATAATCTGTGAGTTGTCGGATAGTGGTGAACGTGCAATATAATCTGTAAATTGTCGGATACTGGTGAACATGTGATATAATCTGTGAGTTTTCGGATACTGGTGAACATGCTAATAATCTGAGTTGTCGGATACAGGTGAACGTGCGATATAATCTGTGAGTTGTCGGATACTGGTGAACGTGCGATATAATCTGTGAGTTGTCGGATACTAGTGAATGTGCAATATAATCTGTGAGTTGTCAGATACTGGTGAACGTGCGATATAATCTGAGTTGTCGGATACTGGTGAACGTGCGATATAATCTGAGTTGTCGGATACTGGTGAACGTGCGATATAATCTGTGAGTTGTCGGATACTGGTGAACGTGCGATATAATCTGTGAGTTGTCGGATACTGGTGAATGTGCAATATAATCTGTGAGTTGCCGGATACTGGTGAACATGCGATATAATCTGTGAGTTGTCAGATACTGGTGAACATATACAGTCTGTGAGCAATCGGATACTGGTGAACGTGCGATATAATCTGAGTTGTCGGATACTGGTGAAGGTGCAATATAATCTGTGAGTTGTCGGATAGTGGTGAACGTGCAATATAATCTGTGAGTTGTCGGATACTGATGAATGTGTGATATAATATGTGAGTTGTTGGATACTGATGAACATGTGATATAATCTGTGAGTTGACGGATACTGGTGAACATGCGATATAATCTGTGAGTTGTTGGATACTGATGAACGTGTGATATAATCTGTGAGTTGTCGGATACTGGTGAACGTGCGATATAATCTGTGAGTTGTCGGATACTGGTGAATGTGCAATATAATCTGTTAGTTGTCGGATACTAGTGAACGTGCGATATAATCTGTGAGTTGTCGGATACTGATAAACGTGCAATATAATCTGAGTTGTCGGAAACTGGTGAACGTGCGATACAATCTGTGAGTTGTCGGATACTGGCGAACGTGCTATATAATCTGTGAGTTGTCGGATACTGGTGAACGTGCGATATAATCTGAGTTGTCGGATAATGGTGAATGTGCAATATAATCTGTGAGTTGTTGGATACTGATGAATGTGGGATATAATCTGAGTTATCGGATACTGGTGAACGTGCAATGTAATCTGGGAGTTGTCGGATACTGGTGAACGTTCTACATAATCTGTAAATTGTCGGATACTGGTGAACGTACGATATAATCTGTGTGTTGTCGGATACTGGTGAACGTGCGATATAGTCTGCGAGCTGTCGGATCCTGGTGAACGTGCAACATAATCTGTGAGTTGTCGGATACTGGTGAACGTGCAACATAATCTGTGAGTTGTCGGATGCTGGTGAACGTGCGATATAATCTGTGAGTTGTGGGATACTGGTGAATGCACTATATAATCTGCGGGTTGTTGGATACTGGTGAACGTGCAATATAATCTGTGAGTTGTCGGATACTGGTGTACGTGCGATATAATCTGTGAGTTGTCGGATACTGGTGAACGTGCGATATAATCTGTGAGTTGTTGGATACTGGTGAACGTGCGATATAATCTGTGAGTTGTCGGATACTGGTGAACGTGCGATATAATCTGTGAGTTGTCGGATACTGGTGAACGAGCGATATAATCTGAGTTGTCGGATAATGGTGAACGTGCAATATAATCTGTGAGTTGTCGGATACTGGTGAATGTGCAATATTATCTGTGAGTTGTCGGATACTGATGAACGTGCAATATAATCCGAGTTGTCGGATACTGGTCAACATGCAATGTAATCTGTGAGTTGTCGGATACTGGTGAACTTGCGATTTAATCTGTAAATTTTCGGATACTGGTGAACGTGCGATACAATCTGTGAGTAGTCGGATAATGGTGAACGTGTGATATAATCTGTAAATTGTCAGATACTGGTGAACGTGCGATATAATCTGAGTTGTCGGATAATGGTGAATGTGCAGTATAATCTGTGAGTTGTTGGATACTGATGAATGTGGGATATAATCTGAGTTATCGGATACTGGTGAACGTGCAATGTAATCTGGGAGTTGTCGGATACTGGTGAACGTGCGATATAATCTGGGAGTTGTCGGATACTGGTGAACGTGCTATATAATCTGTAAATTGTCGGATACCGGTGAACGTGCAATATCATCTGTGAGCTGTCGGATACTGGTGAACGTGCGATATAATCTGAGTTGTCGGATAATGCTGTACGTGTGATATAATCTGTGAGTTGTCGCATACTGATGAACGTGCGATATAATCTGAGTTGTCGGATACTGGTGAACGTGCGATATAATCTGTGAGTTGTCAGATACTGGTGAACGTGCGATATAATCTGTGAGTTGTCGGATACTCGTGAACGTGCTATATAATCTGTGAGTTGTCGGATACTGGTGTACGTGCGATATAATCTGTGAGTTGTCGGATACTGATGAACGTGAGATATAATCTGTGAGTTGTCGAATACTGGTGAACGTGCGATATAATCTCAGTTGTTGGATACTGGTGAACGTGGGATAAAATCGGTGAGTTTTCGGATACTGGTGAACGTGCTAATAATCTGAGTTGTCAGATACTGGTGAACGTGCGATATAATCTGTGAGTTGTCAGATACTGATGAACGTGCAATATAATCTGTGAGTTGTCGGATACTGGTGAACGTGCGATATAATCTGTGAGTTGTCGGATACTGGTAAATGTGCGATATAATCTGTGAGTTGTCGGATACTGGTGAACGTGCAATATAATCTGTGAGTTGTCAGATACTGGTGAACATATTCAGTCTGTGAGCAATCGGATACTGGTGAACGTGCGATATAATCTGTGAGTTGTCGGATAGTGGTGAACGTGCAATATAATCTGTAAATTGTCGGATACTGGTGAACATGTGATATAATCTGAGTTGTCGGATACTGGTGAACGTGCAATATAATCTGTGAGTTGTCGGATACTGATGAACGTGAGATATAATCTGTGAGTTGTCGGATACTGGTGAACGTGTGATATAATCTGTGAGTTGTCGAATACTGGTGAACGTGCTATATAATCTGAGTTGTTGGATACTGGTGAACGTGTGATATAATCGGAGTTGTCGGATAATAGTGAACGTGCGATATAATCTGTGAGTTATCGGATACTGGTGAACATGAAATATAATCTGTGAGTTGTCGGATACTGGTGAACGTGCGATATAATCTGCGAGTTGTCGGATACTGGTGAACGTGCGATATAATCTGTGAGTTGTCGGATAGTGGTGAACGTGCAATATAATCTGTAAATTGTCTGATACTGGTGAACATGTGATATAATCTGAGTTGTCGGATACTGGTGAACGTGCTATATAATCTGTGAGTTGTCGGATACTGGTGTACGTGCTATATAATCTATGAGTTGAAAGATACTGATGAACATGAGATATAATCTGTGAGTTGTCGGATACTGGTGAACGTGCGATATAATCTGTGAGTTGTCAGATACTGGTGAACGTGCGATATAATCTGTGAGTTGTCGGATACTGGTGAACGTGCGATATAATCTGTGAGTTGTCAGATACTGGTAAACGTGCGATATAATCTGTGAGTTGTCAGATACTAGTGAACGTGCGATATAATCTGTGAGTTGTCGGATACTGGTGAACGTGCGATATAATCTGTGAGTTGTCAGATACTAGTGAACGTGCGATATAATCTGTGAGTTGTCGGATACTGGTGAACGTGCGATATAATCTGTGAGTTGTCAGATACTGGTAAACGTGCGATATAATCTGTGAGTTGTCAGATACTAGTGAACGTGCGATATAATCTGTGAGTTGTCGGATACTGGTGAACGTGCGATATAATCTGTGAGTTGTCAGATACTAGTGAACGTGCGATATAATCTGTGAGTTGTCGGATACTGGTGAACGTGCGATATAATCTGTGAGTTGTCGGATACTGGTGAACGTGCGATATAATCTGTGAGTTGTCAGATACTGGTGAACGTGCGATATAATCTGTGAGTTGTCAGATACTGGTGAACGTGCGATATAATCTGTGAGTTGTCGGATACTGGTGAACGTGCGATATAATCTGTGAGTTGTCGGATACTGGTGAACGTGCGATATAATCTGTGAGTTGTCGGATACTGGTGAACGTGCGATATAATCTGTGAGTTGTCAGATACTGGTGAACGTGCGATATAATCTGTGAGTTGTCAGATACTGGTGAACGTGCGATATAATCTGTGAGTTGTCGGATACTGGTGAACGTGCGATATAATCTGTGAGTTGTCGGATACTGGTGAACGTGCAATATAATCTGTGAGTTGTCGGATACTGGTGAACGTGCGATATAATCTGTGAGTTGTCGGATACTGTTGCCCGGTGCTCCCTCCTTACCTCTCTGCCGTCTGTGGCCGTCCGGTGTACGGGGTCACTGTTCTGCCCGCCACAGGGGATAGCACTGGAGTGATGTCGCTTGGTCTCTGGAGTCCTCCCTTACACTCCTCCCTTCTTCTCTTCCTCTTTCACTTCCTCCCTTCTGTCATGACTATTTTCCCTCTCATCCCCCCAGACTCCTGATCTTCTATATATCGTCTCCTCCCCTGTGTTTTACTCACAATATAATCTGTGAATTGTTGGTTAATGGTGAAGGTGTGATGTGATCTGTGACCGTCTGAGCCTGAGCTACTTGTGAAATCTTTATGACAATACAATCCGACGCTGTTCCTGTGTTTATAACTTTTTAGTTGACGCCTGTGCCCAGATACTTGTTCCCTCCTTACCCTTCTGCAGTCTGTGGCCGTCCGGTGTATGGAGTCACTGCATGGCCTCCACAGGGGACAACACTGGAGTGGTGGCACCTCCTCTCTGGAGTCCTTCCCCATACTCCTCCCTCTTTCTCCTCTTCCTTCACTCCCTCACTTCTGTCACTTCTCGGCTATAGCTACTCATTCAGCCCAGACTCCTGATTTCAAGTGTATTGTCTCCACTCACAATGTAACATGCTAATAAGGAACACTACTGTATATATTAAGGGAGAACGCTGTATATTATAAGGGAGGACACTATAAATAACAGTTAAATTGTATGCAATAAGGGAGGACATTGTGTAATAAGTGAGGACACTGTTTATAAGAAGGGAGACACGGTATATAGTAAAAGACCCTGTATTCAGTAAGGGGTGATACTGTATTTAATAAGGGAAGGCACTGTATTTGGAAAGGTTTTGTCTGAACCACCACAAAATGGGATTCAGGTGTATGCACTGACAGGGCCATTGACTAATGATGCTGATGGAGTGTGCTCTGTCGTGCATCATTTTCAGCCATATACGTCTACTCGAGGCAGACACCAAGATGCAGTCGACTATGTTTTGCCGCCTGCCTCCAATAGGCATATACAGCAAAAAAATAATGCACGACAGAACACGTCTGGTGACTTCATCTGCATCATGATAGTCAATGGCCCCGTCAGTGTATACGCCTGAATCATGTTTTGTGGGGGTTTACACATAAGCCCTGAAGGAGCCACTGATGTGGAGGTCAACCACTATGTGAATATTGCCAAACACATTCAGATGATCTGATCAGGAGATGTCTCAGAATGGGAACCGATATTACACCACCTCCAGGAGCCAGGGGTCTTCGGGTTGGATAATTCTCTGGGTATCCCGGACATAGCTGCAGAGATTTGCCTCGTTGGATGTGATCATAACCAAACCATCTATACAAACCATTGCACCATCATACCCAAAAGTCTTGGTTAATAAACATCAGATGTCTTGTAGACTGTGCCCTCACACTTGGCAGCCATGACTGTGAAGAGTCATCATCCAAGCTGGGATGAGTGTGGCTTCCTTCGTCAGCCTCCTTACAGATCTGGTAATACGGTGATCTTCTGAACTGAAGGATTTCTCAAAAATGTATTATCCTGCAATTCTCCAGCTGCAGAATAATAGGGGTGAATCCTGGACATCTTGGACCCATTCAAGTACAATCTTATCTAAGTGCAAGAAGTTCTCTAAAGACCTAGATCAGGTCCTTATCCTGGTGGCGATATCTCTCCAACGGTAATGGAGATCAGACCTCTGCCAGCTTGGCCTGACCGCAACTCTGGACACCACTGGCGCCCTCAGTTTATCCTTCAATGATTGATGTCTTCCAAGGAAACGAGAGTCATTTTCTTAGTTTCTTGCCGTCTTATCCTATTGATAGGAAACCTGATAAGTTCCAGGTGAACATTAGGACCGGAGCCTCGTACAAGGTTGAATGATGGAGACATCTACAGCATCTTATTTCTACATCTTGAGCAGTAAACATATAGATGGGACAATTTTGGCCACTTATCGACGGCTCATCAACCATATTCGATCTGGGCCCTTTTATTGGCTCATTACACGGACCAGCAAAAATTGTATGGGAACAGAACGATTGTTCAGACAGTACAGCTTCCTGGGGTGATCTGCTGTCGGCAGCAATGATTTATATGCTCCCGTAAACGATCCCTTTGGCTCAGTCATTGGGTGCTCGACACCATGTATACACGAGCCGATAATCATGAACGAGCTTTCTTATTAAAAGCCTGAAAGAAAGCCTCCAATGTTCACCGGGAAGTCTCCCCAGACCGCTCAGAAGTAACGGTAATGGCAAACATGTTCTCGCTTCCTCGATCACACCTCAGTGTCTGTGTGTTACATCCACCACTGAACCCTCTCCTATAATCTCTGTCACTAGGTGGCGCCGCACTTATCACTGTGAACGGCACAGGTCGATTAATCATTATTATAGCTGGGTCTTGGGTTTCCTGGCTGGGCAGCACTGTCTTACTGCTGGTATTGATATCGGCACCTCCTGACCACGTCCCTGACTACGATTCTGTCTTGACTCAGCTCTCAAGTTCTGAACCAGTTTGTCGACTTTCTTCAGCCAGTTCGCTCCACCAGCCAGCAGCCACTCCATGGCCTTAAGCCAGTGGCCCTGCGTGAATCCAGATCCCTGCACAGGGGTTCAAGGGACCAGCCAAGCGGAGTGGCTTGAGCAAAGCCTTTCCTTAGAGCCCTATTAAGAAATGCCAGGCTTCTACCTACAAATTTACAAAACAATGTGTCAGCTGTACTTTTGTTATATATACTTATAATTCCAGATCTCACCAGCAGCAGGCGACAAACCCTCAGCTATAAATCAGTGGAGCTGTTCATAGAGGATCAGATAACTGGGATGAAAACGTGAGTAATGTCCTCATCAGTCTCCACTCAGTTCCCCCACGTCCTCTCCACAGTTTCCACTTGCCGTCCCCACTTGCCTCCCCTGCATCCTCTCCTCGGTCCCTGCTCGTCTTCACCACGTCCTCTCGGTCCCCGCTCGTCTCCCCCATGTTCTCTCCTCAGTCCCCGCTCATCTCCCCCGCGTCCTCTCCTCGGTCCCCGCTCATCTCCCCCATGTTCTCTCCTCGGTACCCGCTCGTCTCCCCCATGTTCTCTTCTCGGTCCCCGCTCGTATCCCCCATGTTCTCTCCTCGGTCCCCGCTCATCTCCCCCATGTTCTCTCCTCGGTACCCGCTCGTCTCCCCCATGTTCTCTCCTCGATCCCCGCTCGTCTCCCCCATGTTCTCTTCTCGGTCCCCGCTCGTCTCCCCCATGTTCTCTCCTCGGTCCCCGCTCGTCTCCTCCATGTTCTCTCCTTCGTCCCTGCTCGTCTCCCCCATGTTCTCTCCTCGGTCCCCGCTCGTCTTCACCGCATCCTCTCGGTCCCCGCTCGTCTCCCCCATGTTCTCTCCTCGGTCCCCGCTCGTCTCCCCCGCGTCCTCTCCTCGGTCCCTGCTCGTCTCCCCCATGTTCTCTCTCGGTCCCCGCTCGTCTCCCGCGCATCCTCTCGGTCCCCGCTCGTCTCCCCTGCGTCCTCTCGGTCCCCGCGTCCTCTCCTCGGTCCCCGCTCGTCTCCCCCATGTTCTCTCCTCGGTCCCTGCTCGTCTCCCCCATGTTCTCTCCTCGGTCCCCGCTCGTCTCCCCCATGTTCTCTCCTCGGTCCCCGCTCGTCTTTACCGCGTCCTCTCGGTCCCCGCTCATCTTCACCGCGTCCTCTCGGTCCCCGCTCGTCTCCCCCGCGTCCTCTCGGTCCCCGCTCGTCCTCTCCTCGGTCCCCGCTCGTCTCCCCCATGTTCTCTCCTCGGTCCCTGCTCGTCTCCCCCATGTTCTTTCCTCGGTCCCCGCTCGTCTCCCCCATGTTCTCTCCTCTGTCCCCGCTCGTCTTCACCGCGTCCTCTCGGTCCCCGCTCATCTTCACCGCGTCCTCTCGGTCCCCGCTCGTCTCCCCCATGTTCTCTCCTCGGTACCAGCTCGTCTCCCCCATGTTCTCTCCTCGGTCCCTGCTCGTCTCCCCCGTGTCCTCTCCTCGGTCCCCGCTCGTCTTCACCGCGTCCTCTCGGTCCCCGCTCATCTCCCCCATGTTCTCTCCTCGGTCACCGCTCGTCTCCCCCATGTTCTCTCCTCGGTCCCTGCTCGTCTCCCCCGTGTCCTCTCCTCGGTCCCCGCTCGTCTTCACCGCGTCCTCTCGGTCCCCGCTCATCTCCCCCATGTTCTCTCCTCGGTCACCGCTCGTCTCCCCCATGTTCTCTCCTCGGTCCCTTTCCCCCACCCCTGTGTCCTGACGATTTCTCTTTCTGTAAATTTGCTTTTTTTTTTTTTGCAAATTTTGCCCATATAATTGAATGAGATGTATAAAATCTGCAGAAAAAACTGCGCGTGTTTAGTACATTTCTGCAGCAGAAATGCAGTAAAATGTATGCAATCCGCACACGACTTTATCGATAAAGTTTATCAAAGCTAGAAAACCCAGCGAACAGAAAGATTCCAAAACTAAGTCACTTCCTTAAAAAGAAGACTTTCCAATCAGAGACGAAAACCGCAGCTGAAAACACCTAATAAAGATGCATGAAAAAAACGCAATCAGTCTAAATTAGCGCAGAAACTCTGCAGCGTCAGAACCACTCCAGATCCTTGTGTGTGAACTTGGTCCTATGGTTGGCGCTGTATTATGGCGCCTGCAGACATTTCTCGCTCTTCTCTCCTTCATGCCGAGGATTTATCACCTGTCAGAGAATCACCGTCAGGACATTGCGCAGTACGAGAAGAACCGGCCCAGCCGCCGGCTCCGAACGTCAGCAGAATTCCTGCAGATCATCGATCATGTACGGAGGAGATATCTTCAGATACCCGCTGCTCCTCGTACAAGGAGGGGATCAGGACATTAGATTGTCAGCTCTTGTGCGGATCCCTCATGGCCTCATCATACACCCACAGCGGTCATTGCACTGCAGGGACGGCGCTTTCATGAGCAGGTGGACGAGGGTCATCAGCGGACAGCGGTCTTCTCTCCTGCCGGTCCTAATACTATCACAGCTCCAGAATGTGGCCGGAGCGCAGCACGTCCCCCGAGGAGACCTCATGGCCTCCAGATAAGAGCGTTCAGAAAAAGTCACCAAACCGGACGAGAACGTGGAGTAATGTCACACGAAAGAATCAGCGCCCCGAGCCTGCAGTGCAGGTGCAGCAGTCTACTGCTCTCTGTTATCAGCCAGGTCAAGCTAAGGGAGAATGACTGGCAGCAGCAATAGAAAAACCCTCCCCCGATAATCACTATTATATACCTCCAGTGCTGAGACCCTACTATATGTGACTGATCTCAGCTCCTCTTATAACGCTCCAGTACTGATATAACCTCCAGACATTACATCATATGTGACTGATATCAGCCTCTTATAACTCTCCAGTACTGATATAACCTCCAGACATTACACCATATGTGACTGATATCAGCTCCTCTTATAACGCTCCAGTACTGATATAACCTCCAGACATTACATCATATGTGACTGATATCATCCTCTTATAACGCTCCAGTACTGATATAACCTCCAGACATTACATCATATGTGACTGATATCAGCCCCTCTTATAACGCTCCAGTACTGATATAACCTCCAGACATTACATCATATGTGACTGATATCAGCCTCTTATAACGCTCCAGTACTGATATAACCTCCAGACATTACACCATATGTGACTGATATCAGCCTCTTATAACGCTCCAGTACTGATATAACCTCCAGACATTACACCATATGTGACTGATATCAGCTCCTCTTATAACGCTCCAGTACTGATATAACCTCCAGACATTACATCATATGTGACTGATATCAGCCTCTTATAACACTCCAGTACTGATATAACCTCCAGACATTACACCATATGTGACTGATATCAGCCTCTTATAACGCTCCAGTACTGATATAACCTCCAGACATTACACCATATGTGACTGATATCAGCTCCTCTTATAACGCTCCAGTACTGATATAACCTCCAGACATTACACCATATGTGACTGATATCAGCCCCTCTTATAACGCTCCAGTACTGATATAACCTCCAGACATTACACCATATGTGACTGATATCAGCCTCTTATAACGCTCCAGTACTGATATAACCTCCAGACATTACATCCTATGTGACTGATATCAGCTCCTCTTATAATGCTCCAGTACTGATATAACCTCCAGACATTACACCATATGTGACTGATATCAGCCTCTTATAACGCTCCAGTACTGATATAACCTCCAGACATTACATCATATGTGACTGATATCAGCTCCTCTTATAATGCTCCAGTAGTGATATAACCTCCAGACATTACACCATATGTGACTGATGTCAGCCCCTCTTATAACGCTCCAGTACTGATCTAACCTCCAGACATTACATCACATGTGACTGATATCAGCTCCTCTTATAACGCTCCAGTACTGATATAACCTCCAGACATTACACCATATGTGACTGATATCAGCCCCTCTTATAACGCTCCAGTACTGATATAACCTCCAGACATTACATCATATGTGACTGATATCAGCCTCTTATAACGCTCCAGTACTGATATAACCTCCAGACATTACATCATATGTGACTGATATCAGCCTCTCTTATAACGCTCCAGTACTGATATAACCTCCAGACATTACACCATATGTGACTGATATCAGCTCCTCTTATAATGCTCCAGCACTGATATAACCAACAGACATTACACCATCTGTGACTGATATCAGCCTCTTATAACACTCGAGTACTGATATAACCTCCAGACATTACACCATATGTGACTGATGTCAGCCCCTCTTATAACGCTCCAGTACTGATATAACCTCCAGACATTACACCATATGTGACTGATGTCAGCCCCTCTTATAACGCTCCAGTACTGATATAACCTCCAGACATTACACCATATGTGACTGATATCAGCCCCTCTTATAACGCTCCAGTACTGATATAACCCCCAGACATTACACCATATGTGACTGATATCAGCCCCTCTTATAATGCTCCAGTACTGATATAACCTCCAGACATTACACCATATGTGACTGATATCAGCCCCTCTTATAACGCTCCAGTACTGATATAACCTCCAGACATTACACCATATGTGACTGATATCAGCCCCTCTTATAATGCTCCAGTACTGATATAACCTGCAGACATTACACCATATGTGACTGATATCAGCCCCTCTTATAACGCTCCAGTACTGATATAACCTCCAGATATTACACCATATGTGACTGATATCAGCCCCTCTTATAACACTCCAGTACTGATATAACCTCCAGACATTACACCATATGTGACTGATATCAGCCTCTTATAATGCTCCAGTACTGATACAACCTCCAGACATTACACCATATGTGACTGATATCAGCCCCTCTTATAACGCTCCAGTACTGATATAATCTTCTGCCATTACACCATATGTGACTGATATCAGCCTCTTATAACGCTCCAGTAGTGATATAACCTCCAGACATTACATCATATGTGACTGATATCAGCCCCTCTTATAACGCTCCAGTACTGATATAACCTCCAGACATTACATCATATGTGACTGATATCTCCCTCTTATAACGCTCCAGTACTGATATAACCTCCAGACATTACACCATATGTAAATGATATCAGCCCCTCTTATAACGCTCCAGTGCTGATATAACCTCCAGACATTACACCATATGTGACTGATATCAGCCTCTTATAATGCTCCAGTACTGATATAACCTCCAGACATTACACCATATGTGACTGATATCAGCCCCTCTTATAACGCTCCAGTACTGATATAACCTCCAGACATTACATCATATGTGACTGATATCAGCTCCTCTTATAACGCTCCAGTACTGATATAACCTCCAGACATTACATCATATGTGACTGATATCAGCTTCTTATAACGCTCCAGTACTGATATAACGTCCAGACATTACATCATATGTGACTGATATCAGCCCCTCTTATAACGCTAGAGTACTGATATAACCTCCAGACATTACATCATATGTGACTGATATCAGCCCCTCTTATAACGCTCCAGTACTGATATAACCTCCAGACATTACATCATATGTGACTGCTATCAGCCCCTCTTATAACGCTCCAGTACTGATATAACCTCCAGACATTACATCATATGTGACTGATATCAGCCTCTTATAACGCTCCAGTACTGATATAACCTCCAGACATTACATCATATGTGACTGATATCAGCCCCTCTTATAACGCTCCAGTACTGATATAACCTCCAGACATTAATTCATATGTGATTGATATCAGCCTCTTATAACGCTCCAGCACTGATATAACCTCCAGACATTACATCATATGTGACTGATATCAGCTCCTCTTATAACGCTCCAGTACTGATATAACCTCCAGACATTACATCATATGTGACTGATATCAGCCTCTTATAACGCTCCAGTACTGATATAACCTCCAGACATTACACCATATGTGACTGATATCAGCCCCTCTTATAACGCTCCAGTACTGATATAACCTCCAGACATTACATCATATGTGACTGATATCAGCTCCTCTTATAACGCTCCAGTACTGATATAACCTCCAGACATTACATCATATGTGACTGATATCAGCCTCTTATAACGCTCCAGTACTGATATAACCTCCAGACATTACATCATATGTGACTGATATCAGCTCCTCTTATAACGCTCCAGTACTGATATAACCTCCAGACATTACATCATATGTGACTGATATCAGCCTCTTATAACGCTCCAGTACTGATATAACCTCCAGACATTACACCATATGTGACTGATATCAGCCTCTTATAACGTTCCAGTAGTGATACAACCTCCAGACATTACACCATATGTGACTGATATCAGCCTCTTATAACGCTCCAGTAGTGATATAACCTCCAGACATTACACCATATGTGACTGATATCAGCCTCTTATAATGCTCCAGTACTGATATAACCTACAGACATTACATCATATGTGACTGATATCAGCCTCTTATAACGCTCCAGTGCTGATATAACCTCCAGACATTACACCATATGTGACTGATATCAGCCCCTCTTATAACGCTCCAGTACTGATATAACCTCCAGACATTACACCATATGTGACTGATATCAGCCTCTTATAACGCTCCAGTACTGATATAACCTCCAGACATTACACCATATGTGACTGATATCAGCCTCTTATAACGCTCCAGTACTGATATAACCTCCAGACATTACATCATATGTGACTGATATCAGCCTCTTATAACGCTCCAGTACTGATATAACCTCCTGACATTACATCATATGTGACTGATATCAGCCCCTCTTATAACGCTCCAGTACTGATATAACCTCCAGACATTACATCATATGTGACTGATATCAGACCCTCTTATAACGCTCCAGTACTGATATAACCTCCAGACATTACACCATATGTGACTGATATCAGCCCCTCTTATAACGCTCCAGTACTGATATAACCTCCAGACATTACATCATATGTGACTGATATCAGCCCCTCTTATAACGCTCCAGTACTGATATAACCTCCAGACATTACACCATATGTGACTGATATCAGCCTCTTATAACGCTCCAGTACTGATATAACCTCCAGACATTACATCATATGTGACTGATATCAGCCTCTTATAAGGCTCCAGTACTGATATAACCTCCTGACATTACATCATATGTGACTGATATCAGCTCCTCTTATAACGCTCCAGTACTGATATAACCTCCAGACATTGCACCATATGTGACTGATATCAGCCTCTTATAACGCTCCAGTAGTGATATAACCTCCAGACATTACACCATATGTGACTGATATCAGCCTCTTATAACGCTCCAGTACTGATATAACCTCCAGACATTACACCATATGTGACTGATATCAGCCTCTTATAACGCTCCAGTACTGATATAACCTCCAGACATTACATCATATGTGACTGATATCTGCCTCTTATAACGCTCCAGTACTGATATAACCTCCAGACATTACACCATATGTGACTGATATCAGCCTCTTATAACGCTCCAGTACTGATATAACCTCCAGACATTACACCATATGTGACTGATATCAGCCTCTTATAACGCTGCAGTACTGATATAACCTCCAGACATTACATCATATGTGACTGATATCAGCCCCTCTTATAACGCTCCAGTATTGATATAACCTCCAGACATTACACCATACGTGACTGATATCAGCCCCTCTTATAACGCTCCAGTACTGATATAACCTCCAGACATTACACCATATGTGACTGATATCAGCCTCTTATAACGCTCCAGTACTGATATAACCTCCAGACATTACATCATATGTGACTGATATCTGCCTCTTATAACGCTCCAGTACTGATATAACCTCCAGACATTACACCATATGTGACTGATATCAGCCTCTTATAACGCCCCAGTACTGATATAACCTCCAGACATTACACCATATGTGACTGATATCAGCCTCTTATAACGCTCCAGTACTGATATAACCTCCAGACATTACATCATATGTGACTGATATCAGCCCCTCTTATAACGCTCCAGTATTGATATAACCTCCAGACATTACACCATATGTGACTGATATCAGCCCCTCTTATAACGCTCCAGTACTGATATAACCTCCAGACATTACATCATATGTGACTGATATCAGTCCCTCTTATAAAGCTCCAGTACTGATATATCCTCCAGACATTACACCATATGTGACTGATATCAGCCTCTTATAACGCTCCAGTATTGATATAACCTCAAGACATTACATCATATGTGACTGATATCAGCCTCTTATAACGCTCCAGTACTGATATAACCTCCAGACATTACACCATATGTGACTGATATCAGCCCCTCTTATAACGCTCCAGTACTGATATAACCTCCAGACATTACACCATATGTGACTGATATCAGCCTCTTATAACGCTCCAGTACTGATATAACCTCCAGACATTACACCATATGTGACTGATATCAGCTCCTCTTATAACGCTCCAGTACTGATATAACCTCCAGACATTACATCATATGTGACTGATATCAGCCCCTCTTATAACGCTCCAGTACTGATATAACCTAAAGACATTACACCATATGTGACTGATATCAGCCCCTCTTATAACGCTCCAGTACTGATATAACCTAAAGACATTACACCATATGTGACTGATATCAGCCCCTCTTATAACACTCCAGTTCTGATATAACCTCCAGACATTACACCATATGTGACTGATATCAGCCTCTTATAACGCTCCAGTACTGATATAACCTCCAGACATTACACCATATGTGACTGATATCAGCCTCTTATAACGCTCCAGTACTGATATAACCTCCAGACATTACACCATATGTGACTGATATCAGCCTCTTATAACGCTCCAGTACTGATATAACCTCCAGATATTACATCATATGTGACTGATATCAGCCCCTCTTATAACGCTCCAGTACTGATATAACCCCCAGACATTACATCATATGTGACTGATATCAGCTTCTCTTATAGCGCTCCAGTACTGATATAACCTCCAGACATTACACCATATGTGACTGATATCAGCCTCTTATAATGCTCCAGTACTGATATAATCCTTGGGGTGTGGCTGGCGCTGCCCTTTTGGGGGCGCACTTCCTTCTTGGGTTCGGGCGGCGTGAATGATTTTGTATGACATCACTTGTTGTGGGCGGGGCTGTGAGATCTTGCAGCCAATCAGGATGTTTATTCATTGTTTACTTTTCACACTTTTGGGGATGAAATGTAGATAAAGTTACAGTTCCCGGCGCGGTCTGATGGCGGCTGCTCCGTCCTCTGTGCCGCGGCTTCGTCTTCACTTGTGTCTGATTCTTTTTGGCTTTAGAGATTGTGGGAAATTGAAATGTAAATGAACACAAATAGGACAATCATCTGAAAAAATACAAAATACCGCCCCCCCCATTATAACTGCAGCCCCCGATCACCGCTGCTGAATTATAGAGAATCACAGCAACCGGGAGATGTATGCCCCTCCCCCACCATGCACATTACTCCCTCCCCCGCAGTTACATGTGGAGGGCTGCTACATGACAACTATTGTCTCAGACTTGCAAATGGTTGTCAGACTCCACCCACTTATGACATGTCTCTATACAGTCATGTGACCACTAAGCTCCACCCATGCTGGACATGATGCATCATGGGACACCAGAGATGTTCGCCCCCTTCTGTGAGCAGTCTCTGCCGCGCCATCCTGTGTAGCATCGACACTGGAACTGGGGCCACACGGCGTCCATGCCGGGGCGCCTTCTGTTGACCATGTAGCCTTTTCCCTGAGGGTCCTTCTCAATGGTGAAGATTTGGGGATCGAGGTGCAGGTGGTCATCGGAATACGAGCGTCTGCGCACGCAGCGTCCATTCCCGGAGCACCGGCCTCTGCTGCACATCGATACGGCGGTGGTGACGTTCTTCAGGTAGCGGCCCAGAGTCTCGTCTACGTACGACTTCACAGCCAGACAGGAATCCTGCAAACGGCAGCACATGGGGTCACAGCGGCCGAGAAGCCCCCAATCACGAGCCCCATCATGGCAGATGAGGAGCCCCCAATCACCAGCCCCATCATGGCAGGTGAGAAGACCCCAATCACCAGCCCCATCATGGCAGGTGAGAAGACCCCAATCGCCAGTCCCATCATGGCAGGTGAGAAGCCCACAATCACTAGCCCCATCATGACAGGTGAGAAGACCCGAATCACCAGCCCCATCATGACAGGTGAGAAGCCCCCAATCATCAGCCCCATTATGGTAGAGGAGAAGCCCCCAATCACCAGCCCCATCATGGCAGGTGAGAAGCCCCCAATCACCAGCCCCATCATGACAGGTGAGAAGACCCGAATCACCAGGCCAATCATGGCAGGTGAGAAGCCCCCAATCACCAGCCCCATCATGGCAGATGAGAAGCCCCCAATCACCAGCCACAACATCAAGCGAGTGAGACGCCCCCAATCACCAGCCCCATCATAGCTTGTGAGAAGCCCACAATCACCAGCCCCATCATGATAGGCGAGAAGCCCCCAATCACCAGCCCCATCATGACAGGTGAGAAGACCCGAATCACCAGCCCCATCATGACAGGTGAGAAGCCCCCAATCACCAGCCCCATCATGACAGGTGAGAAGCCCCCAATCACCAGCCCCATCATGACAGGTGAGAAGCCCCCAATCATCAGCCCCATTATGGTAGAGGAGAAGCCCCCAATCACCAGCCCCATCATGGCAGGTGAGAAGCCCCCAATCACCAGCCCCATCATGACAGGTGAGAAGCCCCCAATCACCAGCCCCATTATGGTAGAGGAGAAGCCCCCAATCACCAGCCCCATCATGGCAGGTGAGAAGACCCCAATCACCAGCAACATCATGTGGGTGAGAAGCCCCCAATCACCAGCCCCATCATGGCAGGTGAGAAGCCCCCAATCACCAGCCCCATTATAGTAGAGGAGAAGCCCCCAATCACCAGCCCCATCATGGTAGGTGAGAAGCCCCCAATCACCAGCCCCATCATGGCAGGTGAGAAGCCCCCAATCACCAGCCCCATCATGACAGGTGAGAAGACCCGAATCACCAGGCTAATCATGGCAGGTGAGAAGCCCCCAATCACCAGCCCCATCATGGCAGATGAGAAGCCCCCAATCACCAGCCACAACATCATGCGAGTGAGAAGCCCCCAAACACCAGCCCCATCATAGCAGGTGAGAAGCCCACAATCACCAGCCCCATCATTATAGGTGAGAAGCCCCCAATCACCAGCCCCATCATGACAGGTGAGAAGACCCGAATCACCAGCCCCATCATGACAGGTGAGAAGCCCCCAATCACCAGCCCCATCATGACAGGTGAGAAGCCCCCAATCACCAGCCCCATCATGACAGGTGAGAAGCCCCCAATCACCAGACCCATCATGACAGGTGAGAAGCCCCCAATCACCAGCCCCATCATGACAGGTGAGAAGCCCCCAATCATCAGCCCCATTATGGTAGAGGAGAAGCCCCCAATCACCAGCCCCATCATGGCAGGTGAGAAGCCCCCAATCACCAGCCCCATCATGACAGGTGAGAAGCCCCCAATCACCAGCCCCATTATGGTAGAGGAGAAGCCCCCAATCACCAGCCCCATCATGGCAGGTGAGAAGACCCCAATCACCAGCAACATCATGTGGGTGAGAAGTCCCCAATCACCAGCCCCATCATGGCAGGTGAGAAGCCCCCAATCACCAGCCCCATTATAGTAGAGGAGAAGCCCCCAATCACCAGCCCCATCATGGTAGGTGAGAAGCCCCCAATCACCAGCCCCATCATGGCACGTGAGAAGCCCCCAATCACCAGCCCCATTATGACAGGTGAGAAGACCCGAATCACCAGGCTAATCATGGCAGGTGAGAAGCCCCCAATCACCAGCCCCATCATGGCAGATGAGAAGCCCCCAATCACCAGCCACAACATCATGCGAGTGAGAAGCCCCCAAACACCAGCCCCATCATAGCAGGTGAGAAGCCCACAATCACCAGCCCCATCATGATAGGTGAGAAGCCCCCAATCACCAGCCCCATCATGACAGGTGAGAAGACCCGAATCACCAGCCCCATCATGACAGGTGAGAAGCCCCCAATCACCAGCCCCATCATGACAGGTGAGAAGCCCCCAATCACCAGCCCCATCATGACAGGTGAGAAGCCCCCAATCATCAGCCCCATTATGGTAGAGGAGAAGCCCCCAATCACCAGCCCCATCATGGCAGGTGAGAAGCCCCCAATCACCAGCCACATCATGACAGGTGAGAAGCCCCCAATCACCAGCCCCATTATGGTAGAGGAGAAGCCCCCAATCAGCAGCCCCATCATGGCAGGTGAGAAGACCCCAATCACCAGCAACATCATGTGGGTGAGAAGCCCCCAATCACCAGCCCCATCATGGCAGGTGAGAAGCCCCCAATCACCAGCCCCATTATGGTAGAGGAGAAGCCCCCAATCACCAGCCCCATCATGGTAGGTGAGAAGCCCCCAATCACCAGCCCCATCATGACAGGTGAGAAGACCCGAATCACCAGGCCAATCATGACAGGTGAGAAGCCCCCAATCACCAGCCCCATCATGGTAGGTGAGAAGCCCCCAATCACCAGCCCCATCATGACAGGTGAGAAGACCCGAATCACCAGGCCAATCATGGCAGGTGAGAAGCCCCCAATCACCAGCCCCATCATGACAGGTGTGAAGCCCCCAATCACCAGCCCCATCATGGCAGGTGAGAAGACTCCAATCACCAGCAACATCATGTGGGTGAGAAGCCCCCAATCACCAGCCCCATCATGGCAGGTGAGAAGCCCCCAATCACCAGCCCCATTATGGTAGAGGAGAAGCCCCCAATCACCAGCCCCATCATGGCAGATGAGAAGCCCCCAATCACCAGCCACAACATCATGCGAGTGAGAAGCCCCCAAACACCAGCCCCATCATAGCAGGTGAGAAGCCCACAATCACCAGCCCCATCATGATAGGTGAGAAGCCCCCAATCACCAGCCCCATCATGACAGGTGAGAAGACCCGAATCACCAGCCCCATCATGACAGGTGAGAAGCCCCCAATCACCAGCCCCATCATGACAGGTGAGAAGCCCCCAATCACCAGCCCCATCATGACAGGTGAGAAGCCCCCAATCATCAGCCCCATTATGGTAGAGGAGAAGCCCCCAATCACCAGCCCCATCATGGCAGGTGAGAAGCCCCCAATCACCAGCCACATCATGACAGGTGAGAAGCCCCCAATCACCAGCCCCATTATGGTAGAGGAGAAGCCCCCAATCAGCAGCCCCATCATGGCAGGTGAGAAGACCCCAATCACCAGCAACATCATGTGGGTGAGAAGCCCCCAATCACCAGCCCCATCATGGCAGGTGAGAAGCCCCCAATCACCAGCCCCATTATGGTAGAGGAGAAGCCCCCAATCACCAGCCCCATCATGGTAGGTGAGAAGCCCCCAATCACCAGCCCCATCATGACAGGTGAGAAGACCCGAATCACCAGGCCAATCATGACAGGTGAGAAGCCCCCAATCACCAGCCCCATCATGGTAGGTGAGAAGCCCCCAATCACCAGCCCCATCATGACAGGTGAGAAGACCCGAATCACCAGGCCAATTATGGCAGGTGAGAAGCCCCCAATCACCAGCCCCATCATGACAGGTGAGAAGCCCCCAATCACCAGCCCCATCATGGCAGGTGAGAAGACTCCAATCACCAGCAACATCATGTGGGTGAGAAGCCCCCAATCACCAGCCCCATCATGGCAGGTGAGAAGCCCCCAATCACCAGCCCCATTATGGTAGAGGAGAAGCCCCCAATCACCAGCCCCATCATGGCAGGTGAGAAGCCCACAATCACCAGCCCCATCATGATAGGTGAGAAGCCCCCAATCACCAGCCCCATCATGACAGGTGAGAAGACCCGAATCACCAGCCCCATCATGACAGGTGAGAAGACCCGAATCACCAGCCCCATCATGACAGGTGAGAAGCCCCCAATCACCAGCCCCATCATGACAGGTGAGAAGCCCCCAATCACCAGCCCCATCATGACAGGTGAGAAGCCCCCAATCACCAGCCCCATCATGGCAGGTGAGAAGACTCCAATCACCAGCAACATAATGTGGGTGAGAAGCCCCCAATCACCAGCCCCATCATGGCAGGTGAGAAGCCCCCAATCACCAGCCCCATTATGGTAGAGGAGAAGCCCCCAATCACCAGCCCCATCATGACAGCTGAGAAGCCCCCAATCGCCAGCCCCATCATGACAGGTGAGAAGCCCCCAATCATCAGCCACATTATGGTAGAGAAGCCCCCAATCACCAGCCCCATCATGGTAGGTGAGAAGCCCTCAATCACCAGCCCCATCATGGCAGGTGAGAAGCCCGCAGTCACCAGCCCCATCATGACAGGTGAGAAGACCCGAATCACCAGCCCAATCATGGCAGGTGAGAAGCCCCCAATCACCAGCCCCATCATGACAGGTGAGAAGCCCCCCATCGCCAGCCCCATTATGGTAGAGGAGAAGCCCCCAATCACCAGCCCCATCATGGTAGGTGAGAAGCCCGCAGTCACCAGCCCAATCATGACAGGTGAGAAGACCCGAATCACCAGCCCAATCATGACAGGTGAGAAGCCCCCAATCACCAGCCCCATCATGACAGGTGAGAAGCCCCCAATCACCAGCCCCATTATGGTAGAGGAGAAGACCCCAATCACCAGCAACATCATGTGGGTGAGAAGCCCCCAATCACCAGCCCCATCATGGCAGGTGAGAAGCCCCCAATCACCAGCCCCATTATGGTAGAGGAGAAGCCCCCAATCACCAGTCCCATCATGGTAGGTGAGAAGCCCCCAATCACCAGCCCCATCATGGCAGGTGAGAAGCCCCCAATCACCAGCCCCATCATGGCAGGTGAGAAGCCCACAATCGCCAGCCCCATCATGGTAGGTGAGAAGCCCCCAATCGCCAGCCCCATCATGGTAGGTGAGAAGCCCCCAATCACCAGCCCCATAATGCTAGTGAGAAGCCCCCAATCACCAGCCCCATCATGACAGCTGAGAAGCCCCCAATCACCAGCCCCATCATGCGGGTGAGAAGCCCCCAGTCACCAGCCCCATCATGGTAGGTGAGAATCCCCCAGTCACCAGCCCCATCATGGTAGGTGAGAAGCCCCCAGTCACCAGCCCCATCATGGTAGGTGAGAAGCCCCGAATCACCAGCCCCATCATGAGGGTGAGAAGCCCCGAGTGACCAGACTCATCACATGACTATGACATTTGGGGGTCACATAGTGACCAGCAGAGTGACAGAGGGTCCCACAGTAGCCGGGTACTGTGGTATCTGGTCTCTTGGGGGGGATACACTGTAAATTACAGCCGTGCAGATGTTAAATCCACAGAATGTCCATTTCTGGGGCGAATTTCCCCCTTTCCAATATATAAAGCAGCAGCAGATCCACAACTTGTCCTCATGGATCTCTAGGAAATCTGCAGCGGAGCATGTACAGCAGTGTTCAGAATAACATCAGTGTGTCAAACACATGAGCTCAGCACAGAATCTTTCTCCTAGTTGTTATTTCCAGCATTGGGAACATTGCTCGCTGTTTTCTAATTCACAACATGAAGAGAAATGTAGATAATTTTTAGCTACTTTACAGAAAATAAAAAAAAATGACCATTGTTCTGTTCTACAATACAGCAGTGTCCGCATTTGTCTTTACAATCTCACAATATGTCCTCTTCTCTCTTTTTTTGAGGATTTCGCATTCCTGTGAATCACTAAGCTATTATTTAGTTGTATATCACAGTTTTTTAGAACTGCTTCACATCTATGTTGCATAGAGTCAACCAACTTCTGGTCCCGGTCAGCTGTTATTCCAGCCCAGGATGATTTCACTACATCCCACAACTTTTTGGCATTTTTTGGCTTTGCCTCAGAAACGGCATTTTTGATGTCACCCCACAAGTGTTCTATCAGATTAAGGGCTGAGGATTGGGCTGGCCACTCCAGAACCTCAATTTTGTTGGACTGGAACCAAGATTTTGCGTGTTTAGGGTCGTTGTTTTGTTCAAACACCCATTTCAAGGGCATATCCTCTTCAGCGTAAGGCAACACATGACCTCTTCAAGTATTTTAATATATGCAAACTGGTCCATGATCCTTGGTAAGTGGTAAATAGGTCCAGCACCATAGTAAGAGAAGCATGCACATATCATGAGGCTTCCACCATGCTTCACTGTCTTCAGGGTGTACTGTGGCTGAATGCAGAGTTTGGGGGTCGTCTGATGAACTGTCTGCGGCCCATGGACCCAAAAAGAACAATTTTATTTTCATCACTCCACAAAATGTTTCTCCATTTCTCTTTAGGCCAGTTGATGTGTTCTTTGGCAGATTGTATCCGCTTCAGTACATGTCTTTTTTTAACAGTGGACTTTGCGGGGACTTCTTGGTAAGAGATTAGCTTCACACAGGCGTCTTCTGAACAATGTCTGGAACGACCCATATTTCTCAGGCTTTCAAGGAGAAATGCATGTACAACATGTGCTGCTTCACCCTTATATAAGGGCCGCCTGATTCACACCTGTTTCCTCACAGAATGATTGACCCCCACACTCAGGGTCGGTCTGGGCTGGCGGGATACCGGGAAATTTCCCGGTGGGCCCCGCCCCTGCTGCAGAGTAGAGGGGGGAGAAGAGAACAAAAAAAAATCCTGCGGTTTTAAGGGGCACGGGCCCTTTAAAAGCACAGGCACAGTGTATGCAGGGACGCGCGCACACGCAGCGTTCATTACCTGAACCACCGCGGCGCACGTCCCAGTGAAGCAGCTGAAGCTGCGTGTCTCCCTTCCCCGGCCGGCGTATGACGTCATCGTCATGCGCCTGCTGTGAAGGAGGCGCGCAACTCAGGAGAAGGAGGACACCGCACGGGATCGCAGGAAGGTAAGAGGTGTGTGTGTGTGTGTGTGTGTAATGGTCTGGACACACAAGGCGGGGGCCAGCAGGACACACAAGGGGGGGCCCAGCTGGACAGACCCACAAGGGGGGGGCCCAGCTGGACAGACACACAAGGGGGGGCCAAGTTGGACAGACACACAAGGGGGGGGCCCAGCTGGACAGACACACAAGGGGGGGGCCAAGCTGGACAGACACACAAGGGGGGGGCCCAGCTGGACAGACACACAAGGGGGGGCCCAGCTGGACAGACACACAAGGGGGGCCCAGCTGGACAGACACACAAGGGGGGGGCCAAGCTGGACAGACACACAAGGGGGGGCCCAGCTGGACAGACACACAAGGGGGGGCCCAGCTGGACAGACACACAAGGGGGGGGCCAAGCTGGACAGACACACAAGGGGGGGGCCCAGCTGGACAGACACACAAGGGGGGGCCCAGCTGGACAGACACACAAGGGGGGGCCCAGCTGGACAGACACACAAGGGGGGGCCCAGCTGGACAGACACACAAGGGGGGGCCCAGCTGGACAGACACACAAGGGGGGGCCCAGCTGGACAGACACACAAGGGGGGCCCAGCTGGACGGACACACAAGGGGGGCCCAGCTGGATGGACACACGAGGGGGGGCCCAGCTGGACGGACACACGAGGGGGGGCCCAGCTGGACGGACACACGAGGGGGGGCCCAGCTGGACGGACACACGAGGGGGGGCCCAGCTGGACGGACACACGAGGGGGGGCCCAGCTGGACGGACACACGAGGGGGGGCCCAGCTGGATGGACACACGAGGGGGGGCCCAGCTGGACGGACACACGAGGGGGGGCCCAGCTGGACGGACACACGAGGGGGGGCCCAGCTGGACGGACACACGAGGGGGGGCCCAGCTGGACGGACACACGAGGGGGGGCCCAGCTGGATGGACACACGAGGGGGGCCCAGCTGGACGGACACACGAGGGGGGGCCCAGCTGGACGGACACACGAGGGGGGGCCCAGCTGGACACACGAGGGGGGGCCCAGCTGGACACACGAGGGGGGGCCAAGCTGGACACACGAGGGGGGGCCAAGCTGGACACACGAGGGGGGAACCCTGGCTGGACACGCAAGGGGGGGGGCCCTGGCTGGACACGCAAGGGGGGGAGCCTTGGCTGGACACGCAAGGGGGGAGCCCTGGCTGGACACGCAAGGGAGGGGAGCCCTGGCTGGACACACAAGAGGGAGCCCTGGCAGGACACACAAGGGGGAACCAAGGTGGACCCAGGCAAAGGGGGGTAGGCAGGATGGGTATATGGGGGGGGCAGGATGGATATATGGGGGGGGGCAGGATGGATATATGGGGGGCAAGATGGATATATGGAGGCCAGGATGGATATATGGGGGGGGGCAAGCTGGACTTATGGAGGCCAGGATGGATATATGGGGGGGGGGCAGGCTGAACACATGGAGGCCAGGATGGATATATGGGGGGGGCTAGGATGAATATGTGGGGGGGCAGACTGGCACATGGGGGGGCTAGGATGGGTATATGGGAGGGGGCAGGCTCGATACACATGTGCTAGGATAAATATATGGAGGGGTCACACTAGACAAATGGTGGCCAGAAGGGACATATGGGGTGCCTGGCTAGACAAGGGACTTAATTACTGTTTGGGAGCCAGATTGAGGAACATACTTTATTAGTTTATGGTGACCAGTGGGGAACATTATTACTTTAGATTCCAATTATTATTACATTATTACTTCTGTAATATAATTTACTTTTTAGGAAATTGTTTTCCATGGGATGTGACAAAAGAGAGGTCCTGTTACTGTGCAGGACGGCACTATGTTGCTTTTTTTCTTCAACTGGTGTAGTGTAGAAGTCGGGGGGAAAAGTGGGAATATTCTCTAGAAGAGATCAGTTATTAATAACTGTGTGTTATTTTCTGCAGAGATGATTCCTGGCTGGAAGAAGTGATGGCCGTCTGTGCCAGATGAAGAAGAAAAGCGAAGATGAAGGACTTCACCTAGAGACGTCACTGGTGAGTCAGTGTATTACATGTACACTTACACTACACACGTGGTCAAAATTGTTGGTACTCCTCGTTTAATGAAAGAAAAACCCACAATGGTCACAGAAATAACTTCAATCTGATAAATTACAAATTTTTGAAAATGAAGAGATGAAGGTCAGACATTGATTTTCTGCTTCCACAGAATTTAAAAAAAAATTAACCTCATGAAATCGGCCCGGACAGAAATGATGGTTCTTCTTCTTAACTTAATATTTTGTTGAACCTTTTGAGGCGATCACTGCGATCAGACGATTCCTGTAACTGTCAATGAGACTTCTGCGCCTCTCGACAGGTATTTTGGAGACTCCTCATGAGCAAACTGCTCCAGTTGTCTCGTGGTTGAAGGTTGCCTTTTCCAGAATGTTTCAGCTCTTTCCAAAGATGCTCAATAGGATTGAGGTCAGGGCTCATAGAAGCCACTTCAGAATAGTCCAATGTTTTCCTCTTAGCCATTCTTGGGTGTTTTTAGCTGTGTGTTTTGGGTCATTATCCTGTTGCTAGACCTGCGACTGAGACCAAGCTTTCTGACACTGGGCAGCACATTTCTCTCTAGAATCCCTTGATATTCTTGAGATATCATTGTACCCTGCACAGATTCAAGACACCCTGTGCCAGATGCAGCAGAGCAGCCCCAGAACACAACATAGCCTCCACCATGTTTCACAGTAGGGACAGTGTTCTTTTCTTGATATGCTTCATTTTTCCATCTGTGAACATAGAGCTGATGTGCCTTGCCAAAAACTTCAATTTTTGTCTCATCTGTCCATAGGACATTCTCCCAGAAGCTTTGTGGCTTGTCAACATGTAGTTTGGCAAATTTCAGTCTGGCTTTTTTACTATTTTTTTTTTCAACAATGGTGTTCTCCTTGGTCGTCTTACATGAAGTTCACTTTGGATCAAACAACGGTGGATAGTACGATCTGACACTGATGTTCCTTGAGCTTGAAGTTCACCTTTAATCTCTTTAGAAGTTATTCTGGGCTCTTTTGTTACCATTCATATTATCCGTCTCTTTGATTTGTCATCAATTTTCCTCCTGCACCCACGTCCAGGGAGGTTGGCTACAGTCCCATGGATCTTAAATTTCTGAATAATATGTGCACCTGTAGTCACAGAAACATCAAGCTGCTTGGAGATGGTCTTATAACCTTTACCTTTTAACATGCTTTTCTATAATTTTCTTTCTAATCTCCTGAGACAACTCTTTCCTTTGCTTCTTCTGGTCCATGTTGAGTGTGGTACACACCATGTTACCAAACAACACAGTGAGTATCTGTAGCCCTATATACAGGCACAGTGAGTATCTGTAGCTCTATATACAGGCACAGTGAGTATCTGTAGCCCTATATACAGCACAGTGAGTATCTGTAGCCCTATATACAGCACAGTGAGTATCTGTAGCTCTATATACAGCACAGTGAGTATCTGTAGCTCTATATACAGGCACAGTGAGTATCTGTAGCCCTATATACAGGCACAGTGAGTATCTGTAGCTCTATATACAGCACAGTGAGTATCTGTAGCCCTATATACAGGCACAGTGAGTATCTGTAGCCCTATATACAGCACAGTGAGTATCTGTAGCTCTATATACAGGCACAGTGAGTATCTGTAACCCTATATACAGCACAGTGAGTATCTGTAGCTCTATATACAGCACAGTGAGTATCTGTAGCCCTATATACAGGCACAGTGAGTATCTGTAGTCCTATATACAGGCACAGTGAGTATCTGTAGCCCTATATACAGCACAGTGAGTATCTGTAGCTCTATATACAGCACAGTGAGTATCTATAGCTCTATATACAGGCACAGTGAGTATCTGTAGCTCTATATACAGCACAGTGAGTATCTGTAGCCCTATATACAGGCACAGTGAGTATCTGTAGCTCTATATACAGCACAGTGAGTATCTGTAACCCTATATACAGCACAGTGAGTATCTGTAGCTCTATATACAGCACAGTGAGTATCTGTAGCCCTATATACAGCACAGTGAGTATCTGTAGCTCTATATACAAGCACAGTGAGTATCTGTAGCTCTATATACAGCACAGTGAGTATCTGTAGCCCTATATACAGGTACAGTGAGTATCTGTAGCCCTATATACAGCACAGTGAGTATCTGTAGCCCTATATACAGGCACAGTGAGTATCTGTAGCTCTATATACAGCACAGTGAGTATCTGTAGCTCTATATACAAGCACAGTGAGTATCTGTAGCTCTATATACAGCACAGTGAGTATCTGTAGCCCTATATACAGGTACAGTGAGTATCTGTAGCCCTATATACAGGCACAGTGAGTATCTGTAGCTCTATATACAGGCACAGTGAGTATCTGTAACCCTATATACAGGTACAGTGAGTATCTGTAACCCTATATACAGGCACAGTGAGTATCTGTAGCTCTATATACAGCACAGTGAGTATCTGTAGCTCTATATACAAGCACAGTGAGTATCTGTAGCTCTATATACAGCACAGTGAGTATCTGTAGCCCTATATACAGGCACAGTGAGTATCTGTAGCCCTATATACAGCACAGTGAGTATCTGTAGCTCTATATACAGGCACAGTGAGTATCTGTAGCCCTATATACAGCACAGTGAGTATCTGTAGCTCTATATACAAGCACAGTGAGTATCTGTAGCTCTATATACAGCACAGTGAGTATCTGTAGCCCTATATACAGCACAGTGAGTATCTGTAACCCTATATACAGGCACAGTGAGTATCTGTAGCTCTATATACAGCACAGTGAGTATCTGTAGCTCTATATACAAGCACAGTGAGTATCTGTAGCTCTATATACAGCACAGTGAGTATCTGTAGCCCTATATACAGCACAGTGAGTATCTGTAGTCCTATATACAGCACAGTGAGTATCTGTAGCTCTATATACAGGCACAGTGAGTATCTGTAGCTCTATATACAGCACAGTGAGTATCTGTAGCCCTATATACAGCACAGTGAGTATCTGTAGCTCTATATACAGCACAGTGAGTATCTGTAGCCCTATATACAGGCACAGTGAGTATCTGTAGCCCTATATACAGCACAGTGAGTATCTGTAGCTCTATATACAAGCACAGTGAGTATCTGTAACCCTATATACAGGCACAGTGAATATCTGTAACCCTATATACAGCACAGTGAGTATCTGTAGCCCTATATACAGCACAGTGAGTATCTGTAGCCCTATATACAGCACAGTGAGTATCTGTAGCCCTATATACAGGCACAGTGAATATCTGTAACCCTATATACAGGCACAGTGAGTATCTGTAACTCTATATACAGGCACAGTGAGTATCTGTAACCCTATATACAGGCACAGTGAATATCTGTAACCCTATATACAGGCACAGTGAGTATCTGTAACCCTATATACAGGCACAGTGAGTATCTGTAGCCCTATATATAGCACAGTGAGTATCTGTAGCTCTATATACAAGCACAGTGAGTATCTGTAACCCTATATACAGGCACAGTGAATATCTGTAACCCTATATACAGGCACAGTGAGTATCTGTAACTCTATATACAGGCACAGTGAGTATCTGTAACCCTATATACAGGCACAGTGAGTATCTGTAGCCCTATATACAGCACAGTGAGTATCTGTAGCCCTATATACAAGCACAGTGAGTATCTGTAACCCTATATACAGGCACAGTGAATATCTGTTACCCTATATACAGGCACAGTGAGTATCTGTAGTCCTATATACAGCACAGTGAGTATCTGTAGCTCTATATACAGGCACAGTGAGTATCTGTAGTACTATATACAGGCACAGTGAGTATCTGTAGCCCTATATACAGGCACAGTGAGTATCTGTAGCTCTATATACAGGCACAGTGAGTATCTGTAGCCCTATATACAGCACAGTGAGTATCTGTAGCTCTATATACAGGCACAGTGAGTATCTGTAGCTCTATATACAGCACAGTGAGTATCTGTAGCCCTATATACAGGCACAGTGAGTATCTGTAGCTCTATATACAGGCACAGTGAGTATCTGTAGCTCTATATACAGGCACAGTGAGTATCTGTAGTCCTATATACAGGCACAGTGAGTATCTGTAGCTCTATATACAGGCACAGTGAGTATCTGTAGCTCTATATACAGCACAGTGAGTATCTGTAGCCCTATATATAGCACAGTGAGTATCTGTAGCCCTATATACAGCACAGTGAGTATCTGTAGCCCTATATACAGGCACAGTGAGTATCTGTAACCCTATATACAGGCACAGTGAGTATCTGTAGCCCTATATACAGCACAGTGAGTATCTGTAGCCCTATATACAAGCACAGTGAGTATCTGTAACCCTATATACAGGCACAGTGAATATCTGTTACCCTATATACAGGCACAGTGAGTATCTGTAGTCCTATATACAGGCACAGTGAGTATCTGTAGCTCTATATACAGCACAGTGAGTATCTGCAGCCCTATATATAGCACAGTGAGTATCTGTAGCCCTATATACAGCACAGTGAGTATCTGTAGCCCTATATACAGGCACAGTGAGTATCTGTAACCCTATATACAGGCACAGTGAGTATCTGTAGCCCTATATACAGCACAGTGAGTATCTGTAGCCCTATATACAAGCACAGTGAGTATCTGTAACCCTATATACAGGCACAGTGAATATCTGTTACCCTATATACAGGCACAGTGAGTATCTGTAGTCCTATATACAGCACAGTGAGTATCTGTAGCTCTATATACAGGCACAGTGAGTATCTGTAGTACTATATACAGGCACAGTGAGTATCTGTAGCCCTATATACAGGCACAGTGAGTATCTGTAGCTCTATATACAGGCACAGTGAGTATCTGTAGCCCTATATACAGCACAGTGAGTATCTGTAGCTCTATATACAGGCACAGTGAGTATCTGTAGCTCTATATACAGCACAGTGAGTATCTGTAGCCCTATATACAGGCACAGTGAGTATCTGTAGCTCTATATACAGGCACAGTGAGTATCTGTAGCTCTATATACAGGCACAGTGAGTATCTGTAGTCCTATATACAGGCACAGTGAGTATCTGTAGCTCTATATACAGGCACAGTGAGTATCTGTAGCTCTATATACAGGCACAGTGAGTATCTGTAGTCCTATATACAGGCACAGTGAGTATCTGTAGCTCTATATACAGGCACAGTGAGTATCTGTAGTCCTATATACAGGCACAGTGAGTATCTGTAGCTCTATATACAGCACAGTGAGTATCTGCAGCCCTATATATAGCACAGTGAGTATCTGTAGCCCTATATACAGCACAGTGAGTATCTGTAGCCCTATATACAGGCACAGTGAGTATCTGTAGCCCTATATACAGGCACAGTGAGTATCTGTAGCCCTATATACAGCACAGTGAGTATCTGTAGCCCTATATACAGCACAGTGAGTATCTGTAGCCCTATATACAGCACAGTGAGTATCTGTAGCCCTATATACAGCACAGTGAGTATCTGTAGCCCTATATACAGCACAGTGAGTATCTGTAGCCCTATATACAGCACAGTGAGTATCTGTAGCTCTATATACAGCACAGTGAGTATCTGTAGCCCTATATACAGCACAGTGAGTATCTGTAGCCCTATATACAGCACAGTGAGTATCTGTAGCCCTATATACAGCACAGTGAGTATCTGTAGCCCTATATACAGCACAGTGAGTATCTGTAGCCCTATATACAGCACAGTGAGTATCTGTAGCCCTATATACAGCACAGTGAGTATCTGTAGCCCTATATACAGCACAGTGAGTATCTGTAGCTCTATATACAGCACAGTGAGTATCTGTAGCTCTATATACAGCACAGTGAGTATCTGTAGTCCTATATACAGGCACAGTGAGTATCTGTAGCTCTATATACAGCACAGTGAGTATCTGTAGTCCTATATACAGCACAGTGAGTATCTGTAGCTCTATATACAGGCACAGTGAGTATCTGTAGCCCTATATACAGGCACAGTGAGTATCTGTAGCCCTATATACAGGCACAGTGAGTATCTGTAGCCCTATATACAGCACAGTGAGTATCTGTAGCTCTATATACAGGCACAGTGAGTATCTGTAGCCCTATATACAGCACAGTGAGTATCTGTAGCTCTATATACAGCACAGTGAGTATCTGTAGCTCTATATACAGCACAGTGAGTATCTGTAGCCCTATATACAGGCCCACTGACTGATTACAAGATTGTAGACACCTGTGATGCTAATTAGTGGACACAACTTTATTTAACATGTCCCTTTTGTCACATTATTTTCAGGGGTACCATTATTTCTGTCCAGGCCGATTTCATGAGTTTAATTTTTTTTTTAAATTCAGTGGAAGCAGAAAAGCAATGTCTGACTTTCATTTGTTCATTTTCATAGATTTTTAATTTATTATTACTTTTGTCAGATTCAAGTTATTTCTGTGACCATTGTGTGTTTTTCTTTCATTAAACGAGGGGTACCAACAATTCTGACCACGTGTGTATATAGTATATACAGAACTCCTGTGTATGTCACTGGTGATCACTATATTATGTATACACTATATACAGAGCTTCTGTGTATAATGTCACTTGTGACCACTGTATTACCTGTGCACTATATACAGAGCTCCAGTGTATAATGTCACTGGTGATCACTGTATTACCTGTACACTGACATTATATACAGAGCTCCTGTGTATAATGTCACTGGTGATCCCTGTATTACCTGTACACTATACACTATATACAGAGCTCCTGTGTATAATGTCACTGGTGACCACTGTATTACCTGTACACTATATACAGAGCTCCTGTGTATAATGTCACTGGTGACCACTGTATTATCTGTACACTATATACAGAGCTCCTGTGTATAATGTCACTGGTGACCACTGTATTACCTGTGCAATATATACAGAGCTCCTGTGTATAATGTCACTGGTGACCACTGTATTACCTGTACACTATATACAAAGCTCCTGTGTATAATGTCACTGGTGACCACTGTATTATCTGTACACTATATACAGAGCTCCTGTGTATAATGTCACTGGTGACCACTGTATTACCTGTGCACTATACACTATGTACAGAGCTCCTGTGTATAATGTCACTGGTGACCACTGTATTACCTGTACACTATATACAGAGCTCCTGTGTATAATGTCACTGGTGACCACTGTAATACCTGTACACTAAATACAGAGCTCCAGTGTATAATGTCACTGGTGATCACTGTATTACCTGTACACTGACACTCTATACAGAGCTCCTGTGTATAATGTCACTGGTGAACCCTGTATTACCTGTACACTGACACTATATACTGAGCTCCAGTGTATAATGTCACTGGTGGTCACTGTATTACCTGTACACTGTACACTATATACAGAGCTCCTGTGTATAATGTCACTGGTGATCCCTGTATTACCTGTACACTGACACTATATACAGAGCTCCTGTGTATAATGTCACTGGTGATCCCTGTATTACCTGTACACTGACACTATATACAGAGCTCCTGTGTATAATGTCACTGGTGGTAATAACAGTGTTGTTAGTATTGTGGTTTGTATTCATGATCAGTAGTATTTGGTCACTTTGGGGTGGTAATATGTGGTCTGGTCATGGTGTGGCCGTATTTGTTCCTTGTATGTAGTATTATTCGGTCACTATGTGGTGGTAATATGTGATCTAGTCATGGTGTGGCGATATTTGTCTCTTTTGTATGTGGTATTATTGGTGTTGATATAGTGGACTGTGTTGTGTATGGCAGTCATTTTGTTCTTGCTGATATTAACTAGGAAAAGATTTTTTTCCATTAGGCCACAGCCCCACCATCAGTGTTCGGTCAGTATTTTTTCTCAGGAGTAGCTGCCAAAACCAGGAGGGGGTGATAAATACAGAATTGGTGACTTGTTTCTATTATACCTTTTCTCTGATTGTTCCTCACCTGGTTTTGGCTCCCACTCCTGAGAAAAAATACTGACCAAATACTGATAGTGGGGCCGCAGCCTTAGAGATTAAATACTTGGACCAGAGCGGCAGAGATGCACTTACAGGGGTTCTCTGGTGAAAACAAGTAATCACCTCTCCACAGGATCAGTGATGATATTGATTGGTGGGGGTCTGACCGCTGGGACACAATCGGCAGAATGTGGAGCTTTTCTCCCCATTAGACTGGAGCGGCATGTGAGATGCGACCACTGATCCATTCATTCCTAAAGTGGCTGTGAGCGCTGCTCTTTTTTGGAAGCTGCATTTTAAAATGGGGATAAGTGTCCTGTCAGGGATGAAACTTCCCCATTCTTCTGATAGGCGCGTTTTCCAATGTTCGGACCCAAACGATCAATAAGTGATCACCGATCCTGTGGATCCCATGGATCGGTGATAACTTGTTTTAACCAAAGAAGCCCTTTAATGCAAACTACCGTAATTGTACATCCCAGTTATAGTGTGCACAGTGTATGTGCCGGAGCCGCCAGTCAATGCTCCACTATAATAGGGATAGTGGATAACAGATATTTGCATATGGCTGTAGGTGGGCCCCTAGAGTCAGTTCTCCCTGTGGGCCCCAGACACCCCAGTCCGACCCTGCTCACACTGCTATTATATTGAACACCCCGTGCAATTAATTATTCAGATACACAGAGTCAGAAACCTGCAGATCATGAATGCGGAGTCTGGGGGTTTCTTACAATCTACTGCGCCGACTGGTAAGTTGTGTGACATGTGGTGATAGAATTTATACCAAAACCAGCGATTAATCATAGAATCATAGAATCATAGAATGTAGAGTTGGAAGGGACCTCCTGGGTCATCTGGTCCAACCCCCGGCTCAAAGCAGGATTCACTAGATCATCTCAGACAGATGTCTGTCCAGCCTCTGTTTGAAGACGTCCATTGAAGGGGAACTCACCACCTCTCGTGGCCGCCTGTTCCACTCATTAATCACCCTAACTGTCAAAAAGTTTTTTCTAATATCTAATCTGTGTCTCCTCCCATTTAGTTTCATCCCATTGCTTCTAGTCTTTCCTTGTGCAAATGAGAATAAAGATGATCCTTCTACAATGTGACAGCCCTTGACATATTTGTAGACAGCTATTAAGTCTCCTCTCAGTCTTCTTTTTTGCAAGCTAAACATTCCCAAATCCTGCAACCGTTCCTCATAGGACATGGTTTGCAGACCAGTCACCATTCTGGTCGCTCTTCTCTGAACTTGCTCCAGTTTGTCTATGTCTTTTTTAAAATGTGGTGCCCAAAACTGTACACAGTATTCCAGATGAGGTCTGACCAAAGAGGAGTAAAGACCGATAATGACTTCACGTGATCTAGACTGTATGCTTCTGTTAATACATCCCAGAATTGTATTTGCCTTTTTTGCTGCTGCATCACACTGTTGACTCATGTTCAGTCTATGATCTATTAGTATACCTAAGTCTTTTTCACATGTACTGTTGCTTAGCTCTATTCCTCCCATTCTGTATATGCTTTTTTCATTTTTATTGCCCAGATGTAGTACTTTGCATTTTTCCCTGTTAAAAACCATTCTGTTGGTTGCTGCCCACTGCTCCAGTTTATTTAGGTCTTTTTGAATCCTCTCTCTCTCTTCTCTAGTATTAGCTATCCCTCCTAGCTTTGTGTCATCAGCAAATTTAATCAGTTTACCCTCAATTCCTTCATCTAAATCATTGATAAAGATGTTGAACAATACAGGTCCCAGGACGGAGCCCTGTGGTACCCCACTGGAGACATTCATCCAGCTGGATGTGAAGCCATTTACAACCACCCTTTGAGTCCGATCACTAAGCCAGTTATGAATCCACCTAACAGTTGCCTGGTCCATTGCATACTTGGTCATTTTTTCAATAAGGATGATGTGAGATACTTTGTCAAATGCTTTGCTGAAGTCAAGATATACTATATCTACAGCATTTCCCTGATCCACCCAGTCAGTGATTCTGTCATAGAAGGAAATTAAGTTTGTCTGTCATAATGGCTGCTGGTATTCTGAACACTACTGTATGTGGACATAGTGATTTTCATGACTGGGAATCTCTCCTGATGGTTTGTTACAATGTACCAGTCGGGCCGACTGTATAAAGCCTAGTTCAGACTTCATGCACGGACCGGCCGCAGGTCTCCTCATAGGATGTCTGAGGCCAGGAGACCCCCGGCTGCTCCGTGCACCCATGTCTGAATGAGGCCTGAAGAGGATCCTGTACACAGATGTAGCAAACCCTCAGCTGTGAGCAGTGTAAGGGCCGGTCAGCTAGAAAGTATGATCACCTTGCTGGAGCTGTAGTCTGAGTTCCCCCATAAGATGACTCCAGTGGCCCCCATAGCTGCGCTCTGCCCAATCGTCTGGATGAGATCGTCCTACAGGAGAACAAGCAACATGGAGGATGATCAGTGGTAGCATGATAGGATTAGATACAGCTCAGCAGGCGGTATCACACAGGAGAGGATTAGATACAGCTCAGCAGGCGGTATCACACAGGAGAGGATTAGATACAGCTCAGCAGGCGGTATCACACAGGAGAGGATTGGATACAGCTCAGCAGGCGGTATCACACAGGAGAGGATTAGATACAGCTCAGCAGGCGGTATCACACAGGAGAGGATTAGATACAGCTCAGCAGGCGGTATCACACAGGAGAGGATTAGATACAGCTCAGCAGGCGGTATCACACAGGAGAGGATTAGATACAGCTCAGCAGGCGGTATCACACAGGAGAGGATTAGATACAGCTCAGCAGGCGGTATCACACAGGAGAGGATTAGATACAGCTCAGCAGGCGGTATCACACAGGAGAGGATTAGGTACACAGCTCAGCAGTCAGTATCACACAGGAGAGGATTAGATACACGGCTCAGCAGACAGTATCACACAGGAGAGGATTAGATACACGGCTCAGCAGACAGTATCACACAGGATAGGATTAGGTACACAACTCAGCAGTCAGTATCACACAGGAGAGAATTAGATACAGCTCAGCAGGCAGTATCACACAGGATAGGATTAGATACACGGCTCAGCAGGCAGTATCACACAGGAGAGGATTAGGTACACAACTCAGCAGTCAGTATCACACAGGAGAGGATTAGATACAGCTCAGCAGGCAGTATCACACAGGATAGGATTAGATACATGGCTCAGCAGACAGTATCACACAGGAGAGGATTAGATACAGCTCAGCAGACAGTATCACACAGGATAGGATTAGATACACAGCTCAGCAGACAGTATCACACAGGATAGGATTAGATACATGGCTCAGCAGACAGTATCACACAGGAGAGGATTAGATACAGCTCAGCAGACAGTATCACACAGGAGAGGATTAGATACAGCTCAGCAGGCAGTATCACACAGGATAGGATTAGATACATGGCTCAGCAGACAGTATCACACAGGATAGGATTAGATACAGCAGTCAGTATCACACATGATGGGATTAGATACAGCAGTCAGTATCACACATGATGGGATTAGATACAGCAGGCAGTATCACACATGATACGATTAGATACAGCAGGCAGTATCACACATGATACGATTAGATACAGCAGGCAGTATCACACATGATGGAATTAGATACAGCAGGCAGTATCACACATGATGGGATTAGATACAGCAGGCAGTATAACACATGATGGGATTAGATACAGCAGGCAGTATCGCACATGATGGGATTAGATACAGCAGGTAGTATGACACATGATGGGATTAGATACAGCAGGCAGTATGACACATGATGGGATAAGATACAGCAGGCAGTATCACACATGATGGGATTAGATACAGCAGGCAGTATCACACATGATGGGATTAGATACAGCAGGCAGTATGACACATGATGGGATTAGATACAGCAGGCAGTATAGCACATGATGGGATTAGATACAGCAGGCAGTATAACACATGATGGGATTAGATACAGCAGGCAGTATAACACATGATTGGATTAGATACAGCAGGCAGTATCACACATGATGGGATTAGATACAGCAGGCAGTATGACACATGATGGGATAAGAGACAGCAGGCAGTCTCACACATGATGGGATTAGATACAGCAGGCAGTATGACACATGATGGGATTAGATACAGCAGGCAGTATGACACATGATGGGATTCGATACAGCAGGCAATATCACACATAATGGGATTAGATACAGCAGGCAGTATGACACATGATGGGATTAGATACAGCAGGCAGTATCACACGTGATGGGATTAGATACAGCAGGCAGTATCACACATGATGGGCTTAGATACAGCAGGTAGTATGACACATGATGGGATTAGATACAGCAGGCACTATCACACATGACGGGATTAGATACAGCAGGCAGTATCACACATAAGATTAGATACAGCAGGCAGTATCACACATAATTGGATTAGATACAGCAGGCAGTATGACACATGATGGGATTAGATACAGCAGGCAGTATCACACATGATGGGATTAGATACAGCAGGTAGTATGACACATGATGGGATTAGATACAGAAGGCGGTATCACACATGATGGGATTAGATACAGCAGGCAGTATCACACATGATGGGACTAGACACAGCAGTCAGTATCACACATGATGGGATTAGATACAGCAGGCAGTATGACACATGATACGATTAGATACAGCAGGCAGTATCACACATAAGATTAGATACAGTAGTCAGTATCACACATGATGGGAATAGATGCAGCAGGCGGTTTCACACATGATGGGATTAGATACAGCAGGCAGTATCACACATGATGGGATTAGATACAGCAGGCGGTATCACACATGATGGGATTAGATGCAGCAGGCAGTATCACACATGATGGGATTAGATACAGCAGGCAGTATCACACAATGGGATTAGATACAGCAGGCGGTATCACACATGATGGGATTAGATACAGCAGGCGGTATCACACATGATGGGATTAGATACAGCAGGCGGTATCACACATGATGGGTTTAGATACAGCAGGCGGTATCACACATGATGGGATTAGATACAGCAGGTAGTATCACACATAATATTAGATTCAGCAGGCAGTATCACATGATGGGATTAGATACAGCAGGCAGTATGGCACATGATGGGATTAGATACAGCAGGCACTATCACACATGATGGGATTAGATACAGCAGGCACTATCACACATGATGGGATGAGATACAGCAGGCAGTATCACACATGATGGGATTAGATACAGCAGTCAGTATCACACATGATAAGATTAGATACAGCAGGCAGTATCACATAAAATTAGATACAGAAGTCAGTATCACACATGATGGGATTAGATGCAGCAGGCAGTATAACACATAATGGGATTAGATACAGCAGGCGGTATCACACATGATGGGATTAGATACAGCAGGCAGTATCACACATGATGGGATTAGATACAGCAGGCGGTATCACACATGATGGAATTAGATACAGCAGGCGGTATCACACATGATGGGATTAGATACAGCAGGCAGTATCACACATGATGGGATTAGATACAGCAGGCAGTATCACACATGATGGGATTAGATACAGCAGGCGGTATCACACATGATGGAATTAGATACAGCAGGCGGTATCACACATAATGGGATTAGATACAGCAGGCACTATCACACATGATGGGATGAGATACAGCAGGCAGTATCACACATGATGGGATGAGATACAGCAGTCAGTATCACACATGATGGGATTAGATACAGCAGGCAGTATCACACATGATGGGATTAGATACAGCAGGCGGTATCACACATGATGGGATTAGATACAGCAGGCGGTATCACACATGATGGGATTAGATACAGCAGGCGGTATCACACATGATGGGATTAGATACAGCAGGCGGTATCACACATGATGGGATTAGATACAGCAGGCGGTATCACACATGATGGGATTAGATACAGCAGGCGGTATCACACATGATGGGATTAGATACAGCAGGCGGTATCACACATGATGGGATTAGATACAGCAGGCAGTATGACATGATGGGATTAGATACAGCAGGCGGTATCACACATGATGGGATTAGATACAGCAGGTAGTATGACACATGATGGGATTAGATACAGAAGGTGGTATCACACATGATGGGATTAGATACAGAAGGCGGTATCACACATGATGGGATTAGATACAGCAGGCAGTATCACACATGATGGGACTAGACACAGCAGTCAGTATCACACATGATGGGATTAGATACAGCAGGCAGTATGACACATGATACGATTAGATACAGCAGGCAGTATCACACATAAGATTAGATACAGCAGGCGGTATCACACATGATGGGATTAGATACAGCAGGCAGTATGACACATGATACGATTAGATACAGCAGGCAGTATCACACATAAGATTAGATACAGTAGTCAGTATCACACATGATGGGAATAGATGCAGCAGGCGGTTTCACACATGATGGGATTAGATACAGCAGGCAGTATCACACATGATGGGATTAGATACAGCAGGCGGTATCACACATGATGGGATTAGATGCAGCAGGCAGTATCACACATGATGGGATTAGATACAGCAGGCAGTATCACACAATGGGATTAGATACAGCAGGCGGTATCACACATGATGGGATTAGATACAGCAGGCGGTATCACACATGATGGGATTAGATACAGCAGGCGGTATCACACATGATGGGTTTAGATACAGCAGGCGGTATCACACATGATGGGATTAGATACAGCAGGCGGTATCACACATGATGGGATTAGATACAGCAGGCGGTATCACACATGATGGGATTAGATACAGCAGGCGGTATCACACATGATGGTATTAGATACAGCAGGCGGTATCACACATGATGGGATTAGATACAGCAGGCAGTATCACACATGATGGGATTAGATACAGCAGGCAGTATGACATGATGGGATTAGATACAGCAGGCGGTATCACACATGATGGGATTAGATACAGCAGGTAGTATGACACATGATGGGATTAGATACAGAAGGTGGTATCACACATGATGGGATTAGATACAGCAGGCGGTATCACACATGATGGGATTAGATACAGCAGGCGGTATCACACATGATGGGATTAGATACAGCAGGCGGTATCACACATGATGGGTTTAGATACAGCAGGCGGTATCACACATGATGGGACTAGATACAGCAGGCGGTATCACACATGATGGGATTAGATACAGCAGGCGGTATCACACATGATGGGTTTAGATACAGCAGGCGGTATCACACATGATGGGATTAGATACAGCAGGCGGTATCACACATGATGGGATTAGATACAGCAGGCGGTATCACACATGATGGGACTAGATACAGCAGGCGGTATCACACATGATGGGATTAGATACAGCAGGCGGTATCACACATGATGGGTTTAGATACAGCAGGCGGTATCACACATGATGGGATTAGATACAGCAGGCGGTATCACACATGATGGGTTTAGATACAGCAGGCGGTATCACACATGATGGGATTAGATACAGCAGGCGGTATCACACATGATGGGATTAGATACAGCAGGCGGTATCATACATGATGGGATTAGATACAGCAGGCAGTATCACACATGATGGGATTAGATACAGCAGGCGGTATCACACATGATGGTATTAGATACAGCAGGTGGTGTCACACATGATGGGATTAGATACAGCAGGCAGTATCACACATGATGGGATTAGATACAGCAGGCAGTATGACATGATGGGATTAGATACAGCAGGTAGTATGACACATGATGGGACTAGATACAGAAGGTGGTATCACACATGATGGGATTAGATACAGCAGGCAGTATGACACATGATGGGATTAAATACAGCAGTCAGTATCACACATGATGGGATTAGATACAGCAGGCAGTATGACACATGATACGATTAGATACAGCAGGCAGTATCACACATAAGATTAGATACAGAAGTCAGTATCACACATGATGGGATTAGATGCAGCAGGCAGTATCACACATGATGGGATTAGATACAGCAGGCGGTATCACACATGATGGGATTAGATACAGCAGGCGGTATCACACATGATGGGATGAGATACAGCAGGCAGTATCACACATGATGGGATGAGATACAGCAGGCAGTATCACACATGATGGGATTAGATACAGCAGGAGGTATCACACATGATGGGATTAGATGCAGCAGGCGGTATCACACATAATGGGATTAGATACAGCAGGCGGTATCACACATGATGGGATTAGATACAGCAGGAAGTATCACACATGATGGGATTAGATACAGCAGGCAGTATGACATGATGGGATTAGATACAGCAGGCGATATCACACATGATGGGATTAGATACAGCAGGCGATATCACACATGATGGGATTAGATACAGCAGGCGATATCACACATGATGGGATTAGATACAGCAGGCGGTATCACACATGATGGGATTAGATACAGCAGGCGGTATCACACATGATGGGAGTAGATACAGCAGGCGGTATCACACATGATGGGATTAGATACACTGCTCAGCAGTATCACACAGGATGGGATTAGATGCACAGCTCAGCAGTATCACACATGATGAGATTAGATAGAGCAGGCGGTATCACATAAAATTAGATACAGAAGTCAGTATCACACATGATGGGATTAGATACAGCAGGCAGTATAACACATAATGGGATTATATACAGCAGGCGGCATCACACATGATGGGATTAGATACAGCAGGCAGTATCACACATGATGGGATGAGATACAGCAGGTGGTATCACACATGATGGGATTAGATACAGCAGGCGGTATCACACATGATGGGATTAGATACAGCAGGCGGTATCACAGATGATGGGATTAGATACAGCAGGCGGTATCACACATGATGGGATTAGATACAGCAGTCGGTATCACACATGATGGGATTAGATACAGCAGGCGGTATCACACAGGATGGGATTAGATACACTGCTCAGCAGTATCAGACAGGATGGGATTAGATACAGCAGGCAGTATAACACATAATGGGATTAGATACAGCAGGCGGCATCACACATGATGGGATTAGATACAGCAGGCGGTATCACACATGATGGGATTAGATGCAGCAGGCGGTATCACACATGATGGGATGAGATACAGCAGGCAGTATCACACATGATGGGATGAGATACAGCAGGCAGTATCACACATGATGGGATGAGATACAGCAGGCAGTATCACACATGATGGGATTAGATACAGCAGGCAGTATCACACATGATGGGATTAGATACAGCAGGCGGTATCACACATGATGGGATTAGATATAGCAGGCGGTATCACACATGATGGGATTAGATACAGCAGGCGGTATGACACATGATGGGATTAGATATAGCAGGCGGTATCACACATGATGGGATTAGATACAGCAGGCGGTATGACACATGATGGGATTAGATATAGCAGGCGGTATCACACATGATGGGATTAGATACAGCAGTCGGTATCACACATGATGGGATTAGATGCAGCAGGCGGTATCACACAGGATGGGATTAGATACACTGCTCAGCATTATCACACAGGATGGGATTAGATGCACAGCTCAGCAGTATCACACATGATGAGATTAGATAGAGCAGGCGGTATCACATAAAATTAGATACAGAAGTCAGTATCACACATGATGGGATTAGATACAGCAGGCAGTATAACACATAATGGGATTAGATACAGCAGGCGGCATCACACATGATGGGATTAGATACAGCAGGCAGTATCACACCTGATGGGATGAGATACAGCAGGTGGTATCACACATGATGGGATTAGATACAGCAGGCGGTATCACACATGGTGGGATTAGATACAGCAGGCGGTATCACAGATGATGGGATTAGATACAGCAGGCGGTATCACACATGATGGAATTAGATACAGCAGTCGGTATCACACATGATGGGATTAGATGCAGCAGGCGGTATCACACAGGATGGGATTAGATACACTGCTCAGCAGTATCAGACAGGATGGGATTAGATACAGCAGGCAGTATAACACATAATGGGATTAGATACAGCAGGCGGCATCACACATGATGGGATTAGATACAGCAGGCGGTATCACACATGATGGGATTAGATGCAGCAGGCGGTATCACACATGATGGGATGAGATACAGCAGGCAGTATCACACATGATGGGATGAGATACAGCAGGCAGTATCACACATGATGGGATGAGATACAGCAGGCAGTATCACACATGATGGGATTAGATACAGCAGGCAGTATCACACATGATGGGATTAGATACAGCAGGCGGTATCACACATGATGGGATTAGATATAGCAGGCGGTATCACACATGATGGGATTAGATACAGCAGGCGGTATGACACATGATGGGATTAGATATAGCAGGCGGTATCACACATGATGGGATTAGATACAGCAGGCGGTATGACACATGATGGGATTAGATATAGCAGGCGGTATCACACATGATGGGATTAGATACAGCAGTCGGTATCACACATGATGGGATTAGATGCAGCAGGCGGTATCACACAGGATGGGATTAGATACACTGCTCAGCAGTATCACACAGGATGGGATTAGATGCACAGCTCAGCAGTATCACACATGATGGGATTAGATACAGCAGGCAGTATCACACATGATGGGATTAGATACAGCAGGCGGTATCACACATGATGGGATTAGATACAGCAGGCAGTATCACACATGATGGGATTAGATACAGCAGGCAGTATCACACATGATGGGATTAGATGCAGCAGGCGGTATCATACATGATGGGATTAGATACAGCAGGCGGTATCACACATGATGGGATTAGATACAGCAGGCGGTATCATACATGATGGGATTAGATACAGCAGGCAGTATCACACATGATGGGATTAGATACAGCAGGCAGTATCACACATGATGGGATTAGATACAGCAGGCAGTATCACACATGATGGGATTAGGTACAGCAGGCGGTACCACACATGGGGGCTTAGATGCGGTGGAGCAGAGCACGCTGTCCTTACCGCTGTGAGGAAGTCCATGCTGTGGGTGTACACGATGCGGGCATAGGGCAGGACGGGGAGCTCTGCGCCCCCTGGCAGCTGGGACACTCTGATGGCTTCCTGCAGGCGGTGCCTGATGAATGGCCGCACGTGGCCCGAGCCCTGCAGCTCTCTCCCCAGGTAGATGTGCGGGTACAGGGCCCGGCTGATGTTCCAGAGCCAGCTCTGCTGGTCGTTCCTCCGCACCTCGCCCCGCGGGCACCTCCCGCTGTACTTCTTGCTGCTGTTCTTGTTTTCGAAGTTATAACATTCTGGAAATCCATAGAAGCCCCAGAGGCCACCGGGTCTGTGTTGGCGGCAGAGCTGAAGAGTGGCCGCCATGAAGTCCTGGGCCGCTGCCTCAAATTGCCGCTTGGCCACTTTCCTCAACTTCCCGAAGGACCAGTTTGGATGCCACTGGCTGAGGAGCTGGAGCGAGCGCTGCTGGTAGAGGAGCATTCCCTCCCAGTTACGGTCCCACAGGGGTCTCCAGTGCTCCCAGTCCACCACAGCCACTCCCGTGAAGTTTTTGTCAGCCATGAAGGTCGTCAGGTCCTGATGAACTTTGTCCAGATGTTCTCCTAGGCTGGCGTTCTGGGGAAGACCCCCATTGACCGCCTCATCGTTTTGGTCGTAGTAGGGGTACAGGCCCAGTTGGTTGTTGTAGAAGATCATCACCTCGGGACCCAGGAACGATTGGTTCTGGTTGATGATGATGTCATAAGACGACAGGTCAATCGCTACCCCATGGCTGTCCAGGCACGGGCGGGTTGGTGCGTTCCAGAAGATGAGAAATGGCGGCTGCGAGACGTCTACATCAGAATAGGCCGGAACATACAAGAGGAAGAGAAGAAAAGAGGAGCGGACGGAGATGAGGCGGTGGCTGGGGGGCATGCTGCCACTGAGGGTCCTACCTGCGGAGAGAGAGGGTGTGAGGACATGGATCCACCACATCAGTCACTCCTCTACATCTCTGTTCTGTCCACACGGTTTGTTACAGTGTATCAGTGCAGGTGAGATGTTAGACTACATACAATGTAACCAATCCTCAGCTGTGACAACTGTTCACCAACTGCAGGAATGGCGAGAAATTACAGCACAACGTTAACATGAAACTCCAACTATAACTCTCATCATTCTGCCCATTATCCCTGTGAAGAATATTGGAGATACAATTCCATGTCAATCATTGCAACTAGTGATGAGCGAGCATGCTCGTTACTCGAGATTTACAAGCATGCTCAGGTGTTTTCCGAGTATCTTCAGCGTGCTCGGCCATTATGTTTGAGTCACTCTGTGTGCATGATTTGCGACTGTTTGATAGCTTTAATACATGTAAGGAATGCCTATTTCTTAGGCATTCCTCACATGTAATAAAGCTGTCAAACAGTCGCAAATCATGCACACGGAGTGACGCAAATCATGCACACGGAGTGACTCAAACATAACACCCGAGCACGCTGAAGATACTCGGCGACCACCCGAGCATGCTCGCCGAAAGGGTTAACAGAACATACTCGCTCGTCACTAATTTTAACCTATTTGGCAGGGAATTAGATAACCCCCTTCAGTGTGCAGTTGTAACAGAACAGCTAGCAGCAGCAAAGGGGGTCAAGAGACTGAGTGACAAATATCACACCTGGAGCCAGCTCAACTGAGAACAAAGGACTTGCATGCCATATGGTCACAATCCATGTGGGTTTCCTTTAGTTAGACAGATAGGAATTCCATATCGAGTTATGGAAATACTATACGTCCTAGGCATGCTTCAAATAGATTTTTGACATCCCATGGACAGGGTGAATGTCGACCTGGGGCTCGACCCAGTCTAGCACATAGGGATAGGGAGATGCACAGCCATTCGGAAACCCCTAGGGCCACTGTGTTTAGTCTCCTCGTGTAGCAGGGGGCCGGCTGGATTCAATGACACTAGAACCAGCTCCCTAGGACGGTCCACTAAGGAGTTATGACCCATCTTAGTTTCTGGAGTTTACAGCTGCTAGAAGCCAGGGGTGGACATTTGAATTCAGCCCAGGGGGCAGAAGGGGGTGACCCAGAGGGGTTAAAAAGCCCCTGCAGCTCTTGGCCTATTGACACAGAGCTCCAAATGCTCTGCACAGACATAGACATGGAGGAGATCTACAGCCTCAACTACAGCGATCTAAACTGGAGGGACCAAATGTCTCCTCTAGTGACTGGGTGGTCATACCAAGCGGAGGTCGTAGTGTCGAGTCGTCGTCTGAGTTCACCATCTGGAGTCACACTGGACGTGGGGTCCACATAGAAGGCGATTCTCACCCAGGTGCCACAGATGTGCCTGCTCCCTTCACCTCTGTGTAATGCGATGCTCTGCAGGGATACTGATCACGGACGCAGCTCTGATGTGAGAGGAGACAGAAGAGCAGTAAGATAGCACTCAGCTTTCCTGCAGCCCAGAGCAGACAGATGACAAGCTGCACAGGACACAAACCTGCAACTTCACTGCAGCAGCTCCAGAGACTGAAGAAGGTACAAACCTCGGGGCACAGAGCACCTGCGTCACTCCGACTCCTCCTCTGTGCAGCTGGAGGGGACTGAGGTGCAGAGAGGAAAGAAGGAGGAAGCAGCAGATAATATATATTATACTTGTAGACTGTGAGCCCTCGCAGGCAGGGTCCTCGCTCCCCCTGTACCAGACGCCGACTCGTTTTGTAATTATTGTAATTGTTTTTTGCTAAGTATACAACGATCACATGTAAAGCGTCATGGAATAAATGGCGCTATAATAATAAACTATAATAAATAACTATTCTACGGGAGACTTCAGACTAGCACCAATAAATCTCCCACAGGACGACCTAAATACTTCACATACAGAAGTATAAATATATACAGTCACCACTAGAGGGGGCTCCTCACATACAGATGTGTATATATATATACAGTCACCACTAGAGGGGGCTCATCACATACAGATGTGTATATATATACAGTCACCACTAGAGGGGGCTCCTCACATACAGATGTGTATATATGCAGTCACCACAAGAGGGGGCTCCTCACATACAGATGTGTATATATACAGTCACCACTAGAGGGGGCTCCTCATATACAGATGTGTATATATACAGTCACCACTAGAGGGGGCTCCTCACATACAGATGTGTATATATACAGTCACCACTAGAGGGGGCTCCTCATATACAGATGTGTATATATACAGTCACCACTAGAGGGGGCTCCTCACATACAGATGTGTATATATACAGTCACCACTAGAGGGGGCTCCTCACATACAGATGTGTATATATACAGTCACCACTAGAGGGGGCTCCTCATATACAGATGTGTATATATACAGTCACCACTAGAGGGGGCTCCTCATATACAGATGTGTATATATACAGTCACCACTAGAGGGGGCTCCTGACATACAGATGTGTATATATATACAGTCACCACTAGAGAGGGCTCCTCACATACAGATGTGTATATATGTCCAGCCACCACTAGAGGGGGCTCCTCACATACAGATGTGTATATATACAGTCACCACTAGAGAGGGCTCCTCACATACAGATGTGTATATATGTCCAGCCACCACTAGAGGGAGCTCCTCACATACAGATGTGTATATATATAGTCACCACTAGAGGGGGCTCCTCACATACAGATGTGTATATATACAGTCACTACTAGAGGGGGCTCCTCATATACAGATGTGTATATATATACAGTCACCACTAGAGGGGGCTCCTCACATACAGATGTGTATATATACAGTCATCACTAGAGGGAGCTCCTCACTTACAGATGTGTATATATACAGTCACTACTAGAGGGGACTCCTCACATACAGATGTGTATATATACAGTCACTACTAGAGGGGGCTCCTCACATACAGATGTGTATATATATACAGTCACCACTAGAGAGGGCTCCTCACATACAGATGTGTATATATGTCCAGCCACCACAAGAGGGGGCTCCTCACATACAGATGTGTATATATATACAGTCACCACTAGAGGGGGCTCCTCACATACAGATGTGTATATATGTCCAGCCACCACTAGAGGGGGCTCCTCACATACAGATGTGTATATATACAGTCAGCACTAGAGGGGGCTCCTCACATACAGATGTGTATATATACAGTCACCACTAGAGGGGGCTCCTCACATACAGATGTGTATATATACAGTCACCACTAGAGGGAGCTCCTCACATACAGATGTGTATATATATACAGTCACCACTAGAAGGGGGCTCCTCACATACAGATGTGTATATATACATTCACCACTAGAGGGGGCTCCTCACATACAGATGTGTATATATATACAGCCACCACTAGAGGGGGCTCCTCACATACAGATGTGTATATATATACAGTCAACACTAGAGGGGGCTCCTCACATACAGATGTGTATATATACAGTCACCACTAGAGGGGGCTCCTCACATACAGATGTGTATATATATACAGCCACCACTAGAGGGAGCTCCTCACATACAGATGTGTATATATACAGTCACAACTAGAGGGGGATCCTCACATACAGATGTGTATATATACAGTCACCACTAGAGGGGGCTCCTCACATACAGATGTGTATATATACGGTCAGCACTAGAGGGGGCTCCTCACATACAGATGTGTATATATACAGTCACCACTAGAGGGGGCTCCTCACATACAGATGTGTGTATATATACAGTCACAACTAGAGGGAGCTCCTCACATACAGATGTGTATATATATACATCCACCACTAGAGGGGTCTCCTCACATACATATGTGTATATATACAGTCACCACTAGAGGGGGCTCCTCACATACAGATGTGTATATATGCAGTCGCCACTAGAGGGGGCTCCTCACATACAGATGTGTATATATACAGTCACCAGTAGAGGGGGCACCTCACATACAGATGTGTATATATATACAGTCACCACTAGAGGGGGCTCCTCACATACAGATGTGTATATATATACAGTCACCACTAGAGGGAGCTCCTCACATACAGATGTATATATACAGTCATCACTAGAGAGGGTCCTCACATACAGATGTGTATATATACAGTCACCACTAGAGGGGGCTCCTCACATACAGATGTGTATATATGCAGTCGCCACTAGAGGGTGCTCCTCACATACAGATGTGTATATATACAGTCACCACTAGAGGGGGCGCCTCACATACAGATGTGTATATATACAGTCACCACTAGAGGGGGCTCCTCACATACAGATGGGTATATATACAGTCATCACTAGAGAGGGCTCCTCACATACTAATGTGTATATATACAGTCACCACTAGAGGGGCTCCTCACATACAGATGTGTATATATACAGTCACCACTAGAGGGGGCGCCTCACATACAGATGTGTATATATACAGTCACCACTAGAGGGGGCTCCCCACATACAGATATATATATATATATATATATATATATATATATATATATATATATATATATATACAGTCACCACTAGAGGGGGCTCCTCACATACAGATGTGTATATATACAGTCACCACTAGAGGGGGTTCCTCGAATACAGATGTGTATATATACAGTCATCACTAGAGGGGGCTCCTCACATACAGATGTGTATATATATATAAAGTCACCACTAGAGGGGGCTCCTCACATACAGATGTGTATATATGCAGTCACCACAAGAGGGGGCTCCTCACATACAGATGTGTATATATACAGTCACCACTAGAGGGGGCTCCTCACATACAGATGTGTATATATATATACAGTCACCACTAGAGGGGGCTCCTCACATACAGATGTGTATATATACAGTCACCACAAGAGGGGGCTCCTCACATACAGATGTGTATATATACAGTCACCACTAGAGGGGGCTCCTCACATACAGATGTGTATATATACAGTCACCACTAGAGGGGGCTCCTCACATACAGAAGTATAAATATATACAGTCTCCACTAGAGGGGGCTCCTCACATACAGATGTGTATATATACAGTCACCACTAGAGGGGGCTCCTCACATACAGATGTGTATATATACAGTCACCACTAGAGGGGGCTCCTCACATACAGATATGTATATATACAGTCACCACTAGAGGGGGCTCCTCACATACAGATGTGTATATATGCAGTCGCCACTAGAGGGGGCTCCTCACATACAGATGTGTATATATACAGTCACCACTAGAGGGGGCGCCTCACATACAGATGTGTGTATATATACAGTCACAACTAGAGGGAGCTCCTCACATACAGATGTGTATATATATACATCCACCACTAGAGGGGTCTCCTCACATACATATATGTATATATACAGTCACCACTAGAGGGGGCTCCTCACATACAGATGTGTATATATACAGTCACCACTAGAGGGGGCTCCTCACATACAGATGTGTATATATGCAGTCGCCACTAGAGGGGGCTCCTCACATACAGATGTGTATATATACAGTCACCACTAGAGGGGGCACCTCACATACAGATGTGTATATATACAGTCACCACTAGAGGGGCTCCTCACATACAGATGTGTATATATACAGTCACCACTAGAGGGGGCTCCTCACATACAGATGTGTATATATACAGTCACCACTAGAGGGGGCTCCTCACATACAGATGTGTATATATACAGTCACCACTAGAGGGGGCTCCTCACATACAGATGTGTATATATGCAGTCACCACTAGAGGGGGCGCCTCACATACAGATGTGTATATATACAGTCACCACTAGAGGGGGCTCCTCACATACAGATGGGTATATATACAGTCATCACTAAAGAGGGCTCCTCACATACTAATGTGTATATATACAGTCACCACTAGAGGGGCTCCTCACATACAGATGTGTATATATACAGTCACCACTAGAGGGGGCGCCTCACATACAGATGTGTATATATACAGTCACCACTAGAGGGGGCTCCCCACATACAGATATATATATATATATATATATATATATATATACAGTCACCACTAGAGGGGGCTCCTCACATACAGATGTGTATATATACAGTCACCACTAGAGGGGGTTCCTCGAATACAGATGTGTATATATACAGTCATCACTAGAGGGGGCTCCTCACATACAGATGTGTATATATATATACAGTCACCACTAGAGGGGGCTCCTCACATACAGATGTGTATATATGCAGTCACCACAAGAGGGGGCTCCTCACATACAGATGTGTATATATACAGTCACCACTAGAGGGGGCTCCTCACATACAGATGTGTATATATATACAGTCACCACTAGAGGGGGCTCCTCACATACAGATGTGTATATATATAGTCACCACAAGAGGGGGCTCCTCACATACAGATGTGTATATATACAGTCACCACTAGAGGGGGCTCCTCACATACAGATGTGTATATATACAGTCACCACTAGAGGGGGCTCCTCACATACAGAAGTATAAATATATACAGTCTCCACTAGAGGGGGCTCCTCACATACAGATGTGTATATATACAGTCACCACTAGAGGGGGCTCCTCACATACAGATGTGTATATATACAGTCACCACTAGAGGGGGCTCCTCACATACAGATGTGTATATATACAGTCACCACTAGAGGGGGCTCCTCACATACAGATGTGTATATATGCAGTCGCCACTAGAGGGGGCTCCTCACATACAGATGTGTATATATACAGTCACCACTAGAGGGGGCGCCTCACATACAGATGTGTATATATACAGTCACCACTAGAGGGGGCTCCTCACATACTAATGTGTTTATATACAGTCACCACTAGAGGGGCTCCTCACATACAGATGTGTATATATACAGTCACCACTAGAGGGGGCTCCTCACATACAGATGTGCATATATGCAGTCGCCACTAGAGGGGGCGCCTCACATACAGATGTGTATATATACAGTCACCACTAGAGGGGGCTCCTCACATACAGATGGGTATATATACAGTCATCACTAGAGAGGGCTCCTCACATACTAATGTGTATATATACAGTCACCACTAGAGGGGATCCTCACATACAGATGTGTATATATACAGTCACCACTAGAGGGGGCTCCTCACATACAGATATGTATATATACAGTCACCACTAGAGGGGGCTCCTCACATACAGATGTGTATATATACAGTCACCACTAGAGGGGGCTCCTCACATACAGATGTGTATATATGCAGTCACCACTAGAGGGGGCGCCTCACATACAGATATGTATATATACAGTCACCACTAGAGGGGGCTCCTCACATACAGATGGGTATATATACAGTCATCACTAGAGAGGGCTCCTCACATACTAATGTGTATATATACAGTCACCACTAGAGGGGCTCCTCACATACAGATGTGTATATATACAGTCACCACTAGAGGGGGCGCCTCACATACAGATGTGTATATATACAGTCACCACTAGAGGGGGCTCCCCACATACAGATATATATATAGATATATATATATATATATATATATATATATATATACAGTCACCACTAGAGGGGGCTCCTCACATACAGATGTGTATATATACAGTCACCACTAGAGGGGGTTCCTCGAATACAGATGTGTATATATACAGTCATCACTAGAGGGGGCTCCTCACATACAGATGTGTATATATATATACAGTCACCACTAGAGGGGGCTCCTCACATACAGATGTGCATATATGCAGTCACCACAAGAGGGGGCTCCTCACATACAGATGTGTATATATACAGTCACCACTAGAGGGGGCTCCTCACATACAGATGTGTATATATATACAGTCACCACTAGAGGGGGCTCCTCACATACAGATGTGTATATATACAGTCACCACAAGAGGGGGCTCCTCACATACAGATGTGTATATATACAGTCACCACTAGAGGGGGCTCCTCACATACAGATGTGTATATATACAGTCACCACTAGAGGGGGCTCCTCACATACAGAAGTATAAATATATACAGTCTCCACTAGAGGGGGCTCCTCACATACAGATGTGTATATATACAGTCACCACTAGAGGGGGCTCCTCACATACAGAAGTGTATATATACAGTCACCACTAGAGGGGGCTCCACACATACAGATGTGTATATAAACAGTCACCACTAGAGGTGGCTCCTCACATACAGATGTGTATATATACAGTCACCACTAGAGGGGGCTCCTCACATATAGAAGTATAAATATATACAGTAACAACTAGAGGGGTCTCCTCACATACAGATGTGTATATATACAGTCACCACTAGAGGGGGCTCCTCACATACAGAAGTATAAATATATACAGTCACCACTAGAGGGGGCTCCTCACATACAGATGTGTATATATACAGTCACCACGAGAGGGGGCTCCTCACATACAGAAGTATAAATATATACATTCTCCACTAGAGGGGGCTCCTCACATACAGATGTGTATATATACAGTCACCACTAGAGGGGGTTCCTCGAATACAGATGTGTATATATACAGTCATCACTAGAGGGGGCTCCTCACATACAGATGTGTATATATATATACAGTCACCACTAGAGGGGGCTCCTCACATACAGATGTGTATATATGCAGTCACCACAAGAGGGGGCTCCTCACATACAGATGTGTATATATACAGTCACCACTAGAGGGGGCTCCTCACATACAGATGTGTATATATATACAGTCACCACTAGAGGGGGCTCCTCACATACAGATGTGTATATATACAGTCACCACAAGAGGGGGCTCCTCACGTACAGATGTGTATATATACAGTTACCACTAGAGGGGGCTCCTCACATACAGATGTGTATATATACAGTCACCACTAGAGGGGGCTCCTCACATACAGAAGTATAAATATATACAGTCTCCACTAGAGGGGGCTCCTCACATACAGATGTGTATATATACAGTCACCACTAGAGGGGGCTCCTCACATACAGAAGTGTATATATACAGTCACCACTAGAGGGGGCTCCTCACATACAGATGTGTATATATACAGTCACCACTAGAGGTGGCTCCTCACATACAGATGTGTATATATACAGTCACCACTAGAGGGGGCTCCTCACATACAGAAGTATAAATATATACAGTCACAACTAGAGGGGTCTCCTCACATACAGATGTGTATATATACAGTCACCACTAGTGGGGGCTCCTCACATACAGAAGTATAAATATATACAGTCACCTATAGAGGGGGCTCCTCACATACAGATGTGTATATATACAGTCACCACTAGAGGGGGTTCCTCGAATACAGATGTGTATATATACAGTCATCACTAGAGGGGGCTCCTCACATACAGATGTGTATATATGCAGTCACCACAAGAGGGGGCTCCTCACATACAGATGTGTATATATACAGTCACCACTAGAGGGGGCTCCTCACATACAGATGTGTATATATATACAGTCACCACTAGAGGGGGCTCCTCACATACAGATGTATATATATATATATATATATATACAGTCACCACTAGAGGGGGCTCCTCACATACAGATGTGTATATATACAGTCACCACGAGAGGGGGCTCCTCCCATACAGAAGTATAAATATATACAGTCTCCACTAGAGGGGGCTCCTCACATACAGATGTGTATATATACAGTCACCACTAGAGGGGGCTACTCACATACAGAAGTATAAATATATACAGTCACCACTAAAGGGGGCTCCTCACATACAGATGTGTATATATACAGTCACCACTAGAGAGGGCTCCTGACATACAGATGTGTATATATACAGTCACCACTAGAGGGGGCTCCTCACATACAGAAGTATAAATATATACAGTCACAACTAGAGGGGTCTCCTCACATACAGATGTGTATATATACAGTCACCACTAGTGGGGGCTCCTCACATACAGAAGTATAAATATATACAGTCACCTATAGAGGGGGCTCCTCACATACAGATGTGTATATATACAGTCACCACTAGAGGGGGTTCCTCGAATACAGATGTGTATATATACAGTCATCACTAGAGGGGGCTCCTCACATACAGATGTGTATATATATATACAGTCACCACTAGAGGGGGCTCCTCACATACAGATGTGTATATATGCAGTCACCACAAGAGGGGGCTCCTCACATACAGATGTGTATATATACAGTCACCACTAGAGGGGGCTCCTCACATACAGATGTGTATATATATACAGTCACCACTAGAGGGGGCTCCTCACATACAGATGTATATATATATATATACAGTCACCACTAGAGGGGGCTCCTCACATACAGATGTGTATATATACAGTCACCACGAGAGGGGGCTCCTCACATACAGAAGTATAAATATATACAGTCTCCACTAGAGGGGGCTCCTCACATACAGATGTGTATATATACAGTCACCACTAGAGGGGGCTACTCACATACAGAAGTATAAATATATACAGTCACCACTAAAGGGGGCTCCTCACATACAGATGTGTATATATACAGTCACCACTAGAGAGGGCTCCTGACATACAGATGTGTATATATACAGTCATCACTAGAGGGGGCTCCTCACATACAGATGTGTATATATATATACAGTCACCACTAGAGGGGGCTCCTCACATACAGATGTGTATATATGCAGTCACCACAAGAGGGGGCTCCTCACATACAGATGTGTATATATACAGTCACCACTAGAGGGGGCTCCTCACATACAGATGTGTATATATATACAGTCACCACTAGAGGGGGCTCCTCACATACAGATGTGTATATATACAGTCACCACAAGAGGGGGCTCCTCACATACAGATGTGTATATATACAGTCACCACTAGAGGGGGCTCCTCACATACAGATGTGTATATATACAGTCACCACTAGAGGGGGCTCCTCACATACAGAAGTATAAATATATACAGTCTCCACTAGAGGGGGCTCCTCACATACAGATGTGTATATATACAGTCACCACTAGAGGGGGCTCCTCACATACAGAAGTGTATATATACAGTCACCACTAGAGGGGGCTCCTCACATACAGATGTGTATATATACAGTCACCACTAGAGGTGGCTCCTCACATACAGATGTGTATATATACAGTCACCACTAGAGGGGGCTCCTCACATACAGATGTGTATATATACAGTCACCACTAGAGGGGGCTCCTCACATACAGAAGTATAAATATATACAGTCACCACTAGAGGGGGCTCCTCACATACAGATGTGTATATATACAGTCACCACGAGAGGGGGCTCCTCACATACAGAAGTATAAATATATACAGTCTCCACTAGAGGGGGCTCCTCACATACAGATGTGTATATATACAGTCACCACTAGAGGGGGCTCCTCACATACAGAAGTATAAATATATACAGTCACCACTAGAGGGGGCTCCTCACATACAGATGTGTATATATACAGTCACCACGAGAGGGGGCTCCTCACATACAGAAGTATAAATATATACAGTCTCCACTAGAGGGGGCTCCTCACATACAGATGTGTATATATACAGTCACCACTAGAGGGGGCTACTCACATACAGAAGTATAAATATATACAGTCACCACTAAAGGGGGCTCCTCACATACAGATGTGTATATATACAGTCACCACTAGAGAGGGCTCCTGACATACAGATGTGTACATATATATATACAGTCACCACTAGAGGGAGCTCCTCACATACAGATGTGTATATATACAGTCACCACTAGAGGGGGCTCCTCACATACAGATGTGTATATATACAGTCACCACTAGAGGGGGCTCCTCACATACAGATGTGTATATATACAGTCACCACTAGAGAGGGCTCCTCACATACAGATGTGTATATATACAGTCACCACTAGAGAGGGCTCCTCACATACAGATGTGTATATATACAGTCACCACTAGAGGGGGCTCCTCACATACAGATGTGTATATATACAGTCACCACTAGAGGGGGCTCCTCACATACAGATGTGTATATATACAGTCACCACTAGAGGGGGCTCCTCACATACAGATGTGTATATATGCAGTCGCCACTAGAGGGGGCTCCTCACATACAGATGTGTATATATACAGTCACCACTAGAGGGGGCGCCTCACATACAGATGTGTATATATACAGTCACCACTAGAGGGGGCTCCTCACATACTAATGTGTATATATACAGACACCACTAGAGGGGCTCCTCACATACAGATGTGTATATATACAGTCACCACTAGAGGGGGCTCCTCACATACAGATGTGTATATATGCAGTCGCCACTAGAGGGGGCGCCTCACATACAGATGTGTATATATACAGTCACCACTAGAGGGGGCTCCTCACATACAGATGGGTATATATACAGTCATCACTAGAGAGGGCTCCTCACATACTAATGTGTATATATACAGTCACCACTAGAGGGGCTCCTCACATACAGATGTGTATATATACAGTCACCACTAGAGAGGGCTCCTGACATACAGATGTGTACATATATATATACAGTCACCACTAGAGGGAGCTCCTCACATACAGATGTGTATATATACAGTCACCACTAGAGGGGGCTCCTCACATACAGATGTGTATATATACAGTCACCACTAGAGGGGGCTCCTCACATACAGATGTGTATATATACAGTCACCACTAGAGAGGGCTCCTCACATACAGATGTGTATATATACAGTCACCACTAGAGAGGGCTCCTCACATACAGATGTGTATATATACAGTCACCACTAGAGGGGGCTCCTCACATACAGATGTGTATATATACAGTCACCACTAGAGGGGGCTCCTCACATACAGATGTGTATATATACAGTCACCACTAGAGGGGGCTCCTCACATACAGATGTGTATATATGCAGTCGCCACTAGAGGGGGCTCCTCACATACAGATGTGTATATATACAGTCACCACTAGAGGGGGCGCCTCACATACAGATGTGTATATATACAGTCACCACTAGAGGGGGCTCCTCACATACTAATGTGTATATATACAGACACCACTAGAGGGGCTCCTCACATACAGATGTGTATATATACAGTCACCACTAGAGGGGGCTCCTCACATACAGATGTGTATATATGCAGTCGCCACTAGAGGGGGCGCCTCACATACAGATGTGTATATATACAGTCACCACTAGAGGGGGCTCCTCACATACAGATGGGTATATATACAGTCATCACTAGAGAGGGCTCCTCACATACTAATGTGTATATATACAGTCACCACTAGAGGGGCTCCTCACATACAGATGTGTATATATACAGTCACCACTAGAGGGGGCTCCTCACATACAGATGTGTATATATACAGTCACCACTAGAGGGGGCTCCTCACATACAGATGTGTATATATACAGTCACCACTAGAGGGGGCTCCTCACATACAGATGTGTATATATGCAGTCACCACTAGAGGGGGCGCCTCACATACAGATGTGTATATATACAGTCACCACTAGAGGGGGCTCCTCACATACAGATGGGTATATATACAGTCATCACTAGAGAGGGCTCCTCACATACTAATGTGTATATATACAGTCACCACTAGAGGGGCTCCTCACATACAGATGTGTATATATACAGTCACCACTAGAGGGGGCGCCTCACATACAGATGTGTATATATACAGTCACCACTAGAGGGGGTTCCTCGAATACAGATGTGTATATATACAGTCATCACTAGAGGGGGCTCCTCGCATACAGATGTGTATATATATATACAGTCACCACTAGAGGGGGCTCCTCACATACAGATGTGTATATATGCAGTCACCACAAGAGGGGGCTCCTCACATACAGATGTGTATATATACGGTCACCACTAGAGGGGGCTCCTCACATACAGATGTGTATATATATACAGTCACCACTAGAGGGGGCTCCTCACATACAGATGTGTACATATACAGTCACCACAAGAGGGGGCTCCTCACATACAGATGTGTATATATATACAGTCACCACTAGAGGGGGCTCCTCACATACAGATGTGTATATATACAGTCACCACAAGAGGGGGCTACTCACATACAGATGTGTATATATACAGTTACCACTAGAGGGGGCTCCTCACATACAGATGTGTATATATACAGTCACCACTAGAGGGGGCTCCTCACATACAGAAGTATAAATATATACAGTCTCCACTAGAGGGGGCTCCTCACATACAGATGTGTATATATACAGTCACCACTAGAGGGGGCTCCTCACATACAGAAGTGTATATATACAGTCACCACTAGAGGGGGCTCCTCACATACAGAAGTATAAATATATACAGTCACAACTAGAGGGGTCTCCTCACATACAGATGTGCATATATACAGTCACCACTAGTGGGGGCTCCTCACATACAGAAGTATAAATATATACAGTCACCTATAGAGGGGGCTCCTCACATACAGATGTGTATATATGCAGTCACCACAAGAGGGGGCTCCTCACATACAGATGTGTATATATACAGTCACCACTAGAGGGGGCTCCTCACATACAGATGTGTATATATATACAGTCACCACTAGAGGGGGCTCCTCACATACAGATGTGTATATATACAGTCACCACAAGAGGGGGCTCCTCACATACAGATGTGTATATATACAGTCACCACTAGAGGGGGCTCCTCACATACAGATGTGTATATATACAGTCACCACTAGAGGGGGCTACTCACATACAGAAGTATAAATATATACAGTCTCCACTAGAGGGGGCTCCTCACATACAGATGTGTATATATACAGTCACCACTAGAGGGGGCTCCTCACATACAGAAGTGTATATATACAGTCACCACTAGAGGGGGCTCCTCACATACAGATGTGTATATATACAGTCACCACTAGAGGTGGCTCCTCACATACAGATGTGTATATATACAGTCACCACTAGAGGGGGCTCCTCACATACAGAAGTATAAATATATACAGTCACCACTAGAGGGGTCTCCTCACATACAGATGTGTATATATACAGTCACCACTAGAGGGGGCTTCTCACATACAGAAGTATAAATATATACAGTCACCACTAGAGGGGGCTCCTCACATACAGATGTGTATATATGCAGTCACCACGAGAGGGGGCTCCTCACATACAGAAGTATAAATATATACAGTCTCCACTAGAGGGGGCTCCTCACATACAGATGTGTATATATACAGTCACCACTAGAGGGGCTACTCACATACAGAAGTATAAATATATACAGTCACCACTAAAGGGGGCTCCTCACATACAGATGTGTATATATACAGTCACCACTAGAGAGGGCTCCTGACATACAGATGTGTATATATATATATATACAGTCACCACTAGAGGGAGCTCCTCACATACAGATGTGTATATATACAGTCACCACTAGAGGGGGCTCCTCACATACAGATGTGTATATATACAGTCACCACTAGAGGGGGCTCCTCACATACAGATGTGTATATATACAGTCACCACTAGAGAGGGCTCCTCACATACAGATGTGTATATATACAGTCACCACTAGAGTGGGCTCCTCACATACAGATGTGTATATATACAGTCACCACTAGAGGGGGCTCCTCACATACAGATGTGTATATATACAGTCACCACTAGAGGGGGCTCCTCGAATACAGATGTGTATATATACAGTCATCACTAGAGGGGGCTCCTCACATACAGATGTGTATATATATATACAGTCACCACTAGAGGGGGCTCCTCACATACAGATGTGTATATATATACAGTCACCACTAGAGGGGGCTCCTCACATACAGATGTGTATATATACAGTCACCACAAGAGGGGGCTCCTCATATACAGATGTATATATACAGTTACCACTAGAGGGGGCTCCTCACATACAGATGTGTATATATACATTCACCACTAGAGGGGGCTCCTCACATACAGAAGTATAAATATATACAGTCACCACTAGAGGGGGCTCCTCACATACAGAAGTGTATATATACAGTCACCACTAGAGGGGGCTCCTCACATACAGATGTGTATATATACAGTCACCACTAGAGGTGGCTCCTCACATACAGATGTGTATATATACAGTCACCACTAGAGGGGGCTCCTCACATACAGAAGTATAAATATATACAGTCACAACTAGAGGGGTCTCCTCACATACAGATGTGTATATATACAGTCACCACTAGTGGGGGCTCCTCACATACAGAAGTATAAATATATACAGTCACCTATAGAGGGGGCTCCTCACATACAGATGTGTATATATGCAGTCACCACAAGAGGGGGCTCCTCACATACAGATGTGTATATATACAGTCACCACTAGAGGGGGCTCCTCACATACAGATGTGTATATATATACAGTCACCACTAGAGGGGGCTCCTCACATACAGATGTGTATATATACAGTCACCACAAGAGGGGGCTCCTCACATACAGATGTGTATATATACAGTCACCACTAGAGGGGGCTCCTCACATACAGATGTGTATATATACAGTCACCACTAGAGGGGGCTCCTCACATACAGAAGTATAAATATATACAGTCTCCACTAGAGGGGGCTCCTCACATACAGATGTGTATATATACAGTCACCACTAGAGGGGGCTCCTCACATACAGAAGTGTATATATACAGTCACCACTAGAGGGGGCTCCTCACATACAGATGTGTATATATACAGTCACCACTAGAGGTGGCTCCTCACATACAGATGTGTATATATACAGTCACCACTAGAGGGGGCTCCTCACATACAGAAGTGTATATATACAGTCACCACTAGAGGGGGCTCCTCACATACAGATGTGTATATATACAGTCACCACTAGAGGTGGCTCCTCACATACAGATGTGTATATATACAGTCACCACTAGAGGGGGCTCCTCACATACAGAAGTATAAATATATACAGTCACAACTAGAGGGGTCTCCTCACATACAGATGTGTATATATACAGTCACCACTAGTGGGGGCTCCTCACATACAGAAGTATAAATATATACAGTCACCTATAGAGGGGGCTCCTCACATACAGATGTGTATATATGCAGTCACCACAAGAGGGGGCTCCTCACATACAGATGTGTATATATACAGTCACCACTAGAGGGGGCTCCTCACATACAGATGTGTATATATATACAGTCACCACTAGAGGGGGCTCCTCACATACAGATGTGTATATATACAGTCACCACAAGAGGGGGCTCCTCACATACAGATGTGTATATATACAGTCACCACTAGAGGGGGCTCCTCACATACAGATGTGTATATATACAGTCACCACTAGAGAGGGCTCCTCACATACAGATGTGTATATATACAGTCACCACTGGAGGGGGCTCCTCACATACAGATGTGTATATATACAGTCACCACTAGAGGGGGCTCCTCGAATACAGATGTGTATATATACAGTCACCACTAGAGGGGGCTCCTCACATACAGATGTGTATATATATATACAGTCACCACTAGAGGGGGCTCCTCACATACAGATGTGTATATATGCAGTCACCACAAGAGGGGGCTCCTCACATACAGATGTGTATATATATACAGTCACCACTAGAGGGGGCTCCTCACATAGAGATGTGTATATATATACAGTCACCACTAGAGGGGGCTCCTCACATACAGATGTGTATATATACAGTCACCACAAGAGGGGGCTCCTCACATACAGATGTGTATATATACAGTCACCACTAGAGGGGGCTCCTCACATACAGATGTGTATATATACAGTCACCACTAGAGGGGGCTCCTCACATACAGAAGTATGAATATATACAGTCTCCACTAGAGGGGGCTCCTCACATACAGATGTGTATATATACAGTCACCACTAGAGGGGGCTCCTCACATACAGATGTGTATATATACAGTCACCACTAGAGGGGGCTCCTCACATACAGATGTGTATATATACAGTCACCACTAGAGGTGGCTCCTCATATACAGATGTGTATATATACAGTCACCACTAAAGGGGGCTCCTCACATACAGAAGTATAAATATATACAGTCACAACTAGAGGGGTCTCCTCACATACAGATGTGTATATATACAGTCACCACTAGAGGGGGCTCCTCACATACAGAAGTATAAATATATACAGTCACCACTAGAGGGGGCTCCTCACATACAGATGTGTATATATACAGTCACCACGAGAGGGGGCTCCTCACATACAGAAGTATAAATATATAAAGTCACCACTAGAGGGGGCTCCTCACATACAGAAGTATAAATATATACAGTCACCACTAAAGGGGGCTCCTCACATACAGATGTGTATATATACAGTCACCACTAGAGAGGGCTCCTGACATACACATGTGTATATATATATACAGTCACCACTAGAGGGAGCTCCTCACATACAGATGTGTATATATACAGTCACCACTAGAGGGGGCTCCTCACATACAGATGTGTATATATACAGTCACCACTAGAGGGGGCTCCTCACATACAGATGTGTATATATACAGTCACCACTAGAGAGGGCTCCTCACATACAGATGTGTATATATACAGTCACCACTAGAGAGGGCTCCTCACATACAGATGTGTATATATACAGTCACCACTAGAGGGGGCTCCTCGAATACAGATGTGTATATATACAGTCATCACTAGAGGGGGCTCCTCACATACAGATGTGTATATATATATACAGTCACCACTAGAGGGGGCTCCTCACATACAGATGTGTATATATACAGTCACCACTAGAGGGGGTTCCTCGAATACAGATGTGTATATATACAGTCATCACTAGAGGGGGCTCCTCACATACAGATGTGTATATATATATACAGTCACCACTAGAGGGGGCTCCTCACATACAGATGTGTATATATGCAGTCACCACAAGAGGGGGCTCCTCACATACAGATGTGTATATATACAGTCACCACTAGAGGGGGCTCCTCACATACAGATGTGTATATATATACAGTCACCACTAGAGGGGGCTCCTCACATACAGATGTGTATATATACAGTCACCACAAGAGGGGGCTCCTCACATACAGATATATATATAGTCACCACTAGAGGGGGCTCCTCACATACAGATGTGTATATATACAGTCACCACTAGAGGGGGCTCCTCACATACAGAAGTATAAATATATACAGTCTCCACTAGAGGGGGCTCCTCACATACAGATGTGTATATATACAGTCACCACTAGAGGGGGCTCCTCACATACAGATGTGTATATATACAGTCACCACTAGAGGGGGCTCCTCACATACAGATGTGTATATATACAGTCACCACTAGAGGTGGCTCCTCACATACAGATGTGTATATATACAGTCACCACTAGTGGGGGCTCCTCACATACAGAAGTATAAATATATACAGTCACAACTAGAGGGGTCTCCTCACATACAGA